>NC_069507.1:224237049-224589549 GCF_027579735.1 Bombina bombina
GTTTACAGCATCCTCTACCGCCAACCATGCTGTCTTACGCCTTCAGGCAATGCCTTTGCCCTTCTCCTGGCCAAAGAGGGCACTGTGGTTGTCCATGATGGCCTGGACTAGCGCAACATTCTCATCGAATGAGAAGTTTGGGCATCTCATGCTCTCATCCTTTGTGGCCACCTGGCTTGCTCACTGGGATGTCCCTGGTGTGGGTTCCTCCCTATCCTCTCCCTCCTCCCCCCTTCTGTCCCCATGTGCACCCTCTGTCCCTCTTCTAAGTGTGCCTGGTCTCTGGGCATCTCCCCTCCCATCATCCCTTCTAACTCTCCCCACTCCACTTACTCCCTGATGGGGACAGGAATCAATGGGAGTCTGACAGCAGAGAAAGCTTATGTTCGCTGCTGCCCGATATCCCATTGATTCCTATGGTAATGTTGACACCTAACACCCTAACATGTACCCTGAGTCTAAACACCCCTAATCTGCCCCCCACACCGCCGCCACCTACATTATACTTATTAACCCCTAATCTGCCGTCCCTACACCGCCGCCACCTAAATAAAATGTTTAACCCCTAAACCGCCACTCCCGGACCCCGCCGCAACTAAATAAAATGTTTAACCCCTAAACCGCCGCTCCTGGAACCCGCCGCCACCTACATTAAATTTATTAACCCCTAATCTCCCGCCCCCAACGTCACCGCCACCTACATTAAATTTATTAACCCCTAAACCTAAGTCTAACCCTAACACCCCCTAAAGGCCCTTATATCATCAGGAATCCTGACCATCCCTGCTCCTAAAATCCCCTACAATATTCCCCAGCTCCCTTAAAACCCGGGGCAACAACTTAGAGGGACAATTTTTTCATCTCCCCCTGAACCAGGAAGCACAGCATTCCGGACCGAATACAGGCCGCATCCACCATCAGGCCACAAGTATACCCCTTACGGTCATCAGGGGCCACAACCAAGCTCCCAGGAAGGCTTACAGCTTAAAACGAAGGGCCTCAGGACTAAAAAACGCCCCGAAATTTCGAGTCGGACCGGAAAAAAAATCTAGCCCGGGGATTGGGCTTACACCGGAACTCCGCTTCCTCCAGGGTAAGAATTTTCATATACCCTACATACCAGCCATCCACACAGTGACAGGCACACTCCCTAACTGTAATCCGGCCACAATTAGTAAGCAGTCACTAAACGGCCCTTACAGGCCCTGCTAAAAATCGATCCTAGGGATTGGGCCTGCTGCAGGGCCAGCTCCGGTTACAGACCAGCTACTTTGTTTAACCCATCTTCTATGCCTGATCAATAAAACAGGAACTGCAGCTCTAATATTTACATCATCTTTTACACATGAGAGAAAATAAATAACAGCTCAGCTGCCTTTAACCACTGACTTTGCAGCTCTTTTGAAAAACAAACCACAGAAATATCCAATGCTTGGCTTTTAAACTCAGCCTGGGATCAAGCCCTCCTTTCTATAATTTGCTGCTGCGATTACAGCGCAGACCTTAACCCCTTCAACCTGCAGTATACCACTGATGTGCACTTTCATTTATTATCAGTGATTACAAATCCTTTTGTCTGTTTTGGGACTAATTCTTCTACAGCATATACTCATAAGTGTTACATTGCATAAGACAATTTGTCACAAGAGACCAAGAATCACGCCACGTGCATCCCTGGTCCAACATGGCGACTAAACGTAATATCAAACAAGACAAAATGCAAAGTCTATAACAGGGAAATCAAATAATGTCCTCTTTTTACACAGTTCAGATACAACGAATACCTCTCCTGCCTCCCTTAAAACTGGGGACAAAACTCCTCAACACTGTCACAGGAATCTCAACCAAACAGAACTTTACCAACTGAATGCCAGCTCTCTCCCTCTTTTTTTACAAAATTTACCATCGAAAAAGGACATCGGACATAGTCCGTTCCTGTATTAGAGAGGAGTGGCTGAATTAAAGCAGGACATTCACACCTTAGGTTTTCAGGTTGAATCTCTTGAAAGTAACCAAGAAATCATTAAAGAGGATGTACAGCAACTAACTGACCAAGTAACCTCCCAACAGGAGACCATACTTTCTCTTCAAGATAAGCTCGACGACCTCGAGAATCGAAGCAGGCGCAAAAATATACGTATCAGAGGAGTGCCAGAGTCAGTCTTGCCCAAGATTTCCCGTTTATTACAGGATCTATTTCGACATTTGAAAGAATCTTCATACTGAGGATATCCCATGGGTTAGAGCTCATAGAACTTTGAGACCAAAACCTCCTGACTCAGCCCCGCCACGGGATATTGTGATCCGCCTAAAGAACTTTCAAGAAAAAGAAATGCTCTTACGACAATCCCGCAAAACTCAGCCTGTAAGATTCAGAGGCAATGTCCTACAATTCTTCCAAGACTTATCAACTCGCACCTTACAACGCAGGAAGGAATTTTCACCTCTTACTACCCTGCTAAGAAATAAGAGAATCCCCTACAGATGGGGCTTTCCAACACATCTTTGGACTATTAGCAATAGCACCCGAGTGTGTCTGCAGAACTCCAGAGGACACTCAAACTTTTTGTACAACACTTGGACTTGAACCCCCTACAGAAACTCTACCTGAACCACGAGCTCACAAATCTCCAAAGGACGAAGCAATCCAAATGAGTCCTGGCACACAGCCCTTCCCAAGAAAGCCAAGTCAAAAGACACCACCACAAAGGCAACACCACCAGCTTGGCCCCTCTGAAAACACACCTTGAACTCTTTACCCCTAATTTGTAACACTGAAAAATAATAGATATTTTGGACAGTGTCACCCCCCCGGGACAGGCAAGTACTGGTCATCATTATTTTGTTTTTTCAACCCAGCAATTTATAACCTCTGCTATTCACAGAGTGAGAGCAAAGACAGACTTTAATAACCCTCTCCCTATTGCTTTCCTCACCCTCTCCCCCCTTCCCACCTATCCTTCCTCCTCCCTTTCCATCCCTCTGACCCCTCCCTCACCTTCTTCCCCCCAGGATTCCTAACCAATACATTAAAAATATCAGAATTTACAGGGCACTTTATGGTACTGCCCCCAACCTACTCTCAGTTATGACCTATAATAGGCAGAGAGACTTTTGTTTTTTGTTAACATGTTAATGTTTTTCATGGTTTACAATGTTATATGTTTGTTACGAGATACTGTTTAAGTTATCACCTGTTAAATGAATGTTTTTCTCCTGCAGAGATGCTCACACATTTATAAGCTACATATATTATGGGTTCTATATGACCTCATACACACAACGACAACATACCTAGCAAAAACACCATGTTGTTTAAAATTAAGAACGATGAAACTCGTAAACTAACCCTTCTCACACAAAATGCTAAGGGACTCAGCTCACCCCACAAAAGATCTAAAGCCCTCTTAGACCTTTCAAAAAGACAGGTAGATATCTTGTTCTTACAAGAACTCATTTAAGAAAAACAAGGAACCCAAATACTTTGGGAAAACATTCACTACCCACTATCACAGCTCCAATATCAAAAAAGAAGTGGAGTTAGTATTTTATTGCACAAGTCACTTCCCTACACCCATATCAAACCTCTAAAGACACTGAAGGTCGATTCTTGGCCTGGTGGGTCTGCTTTATGGCAGACCTATCACACTGGTAAATATTTATGCCCCAAACGTAAAACAAGCCCCTTTCTTCAAACAAATATTTAACTGCATTGTAGACATCGCAAAAGAACCTATCTTTGTTGCGGGAGACTTTAATGTCCCCATTCACCCTACTAAGGACAGCTCCAACCCCACAATAGCGATATCGAAAAAGGTTACTAATGTATTATGGACAGGTTTGAGAAATCTCAACCTTCACGATACCTGGCGTTTCATTCACCAGGACACCCGAGAGTATACCTTTTTTTCCCACCCTAATAGAACAGACAGTCACATAGATTACATTTCTTTCATGTAATTAGAAAGAGTCCATGAGCTAGTGACGTATGGGATATACATTCCTACCAGGAGGGGCAAAGTTTCCCAAACCTTAAAATGCCTATAAATACACCCCTCACCACACCCACAAATCAGTTTTACAAACTTTGCCTCCCATGGAGGTGGTGAAGTAAGTTTGTGCTAGATTCTTCGTTGATATGCGCTTCGCAGCAGGCTGGAGCCCGGTTTTCCTCTCAGTGTGCAGTGAATGTCAGAGGGATGTGAAGAGAGTATTGCCTATTTGAATTCAATGATCTCCTTCTACGGGGTCTATTTCATAGGTTCTCTGTTATCGGTCGTAGAGATTCATCTCTTACCTCCCTTTTCAGATCAACGATATACTCTTATATATACCATTACCTCTACTGATTCTCGTTTCAGTACTGGTTTGGCTTTCTACTACATGTAGATGAGTGTCCTGGGGTAAGTAAGTCTTATTTTTGTGACACTCTAAGCTATGGTTGGGCACTTTTATAAAAAGTTCTAAATATATGTGTTTAAACATTTATTTGCCTTGATTCAGGATGTTCAACATTCCTTATTTCAGACAGTCAGTTTCATTATTTGGGATAATGCATTTGAATAATCAATTTTTTCTTACCTTAAAAATGTGACTTTTTCTCCTGTGGGCTGTTAGGCTCGCGGGGGCTGAAAATGCTTCATTTTATTGCGTCATTCTTGGCGCGGATTTTTTTGGCGCAAAAATTTTCCTGTTATTTCCGGCGTCATACTTGTCGCCGGAAGTTGCGTAATTTTTTTGACGTTTTTGCGCCAAAAATGTCGGCGTTACCGGATGTGGCGTCATATTTGGCGCTTAAAGCATTTAGGCGCCAAATAATGTGGGCGTCTTTTTTGGCGCTAAAAAATATGGGCGTCATTATCGTCCCACATTATTTAAGTCTCATTGTTTATTTGCTTCTGGTTGCTAGAAGCTTGTTCATTGGCATTTTTTCCCATTCCTGAAACTGTCTTTTAAGGAATTTGATCAATTTTGCTTTATATGTTGTTTTTTCTATTACATATTGCAAGATGTCTCAGATTGACCCTGAATCAGAAGATACTTCTGGAAAATTGCTGCCTGATGCTGGATCTACCAAAGTTAAGTGTATTTGTTGTAAACTTGTGGTATCTGTTCCTCCGGCTGTTGTTTGTAATGAATGTCATGACAAACTTGTTAATGCAGATAATATTTCCTTTAGTAATGTTACATTACCTGTTGTTGTTCCATCAACATCTAATATTCAGGGTGTTCCTGTTAACATAAGAGATTTTGTTTCTAAATCTATTAAGAAGGCTATGTCTGTTATTCCTCCTTCTAGTAAACGTAAAAGGTCTTTTAAAACTTCTCTTTTTTCAGATGAATTTTTAAATGAACATCATCATTCTGATTCTGATAATGATTCCTCTGGTTCAGAGGATTCTGTTTCAGAGGTTGATACTGATAAATCTTCATATTTATTTAAAATGGAATTTATTCGTTCTTTGCTTAAAGAAGTTTTAATTGCATTAGAAATAGAGGAGTCTGGTCCTCCTGATACTAAATCTAAACATTTGAATACGGTTTTTAAATCTCCTGTAGTTATTCCAGAGGTTTTTCCCGTCCCTGATGCTATTTCTGAAGTAATTTCAAGGGAATGGAATAATTTGGGTAATTCATTTACTCCTTCAAAACGGTTTAAGCAATTATATCCTGTGCCATCTGACAGATTAGAGTTTTGGGACAAAATCCCTAAGGTTGATGGGGCTATCTCTACTCTTGCTAAACGTACTACTATTCCTACGGCAGATAGTACTTTCTTTAAGGATCCTTTAGATAGGAAAATTGAATCCTTTCTAAGAAAAGCTTACTTATGTTCAGGTAATCTTCTTAGACCTGCTATATCTTTAGCGGATGTTGCTGCAGCTTCAACTTTCTGGTTGGAAGCTTTAGCGCAACAAGTAACAGATCATAATTCCCATAGCATTGTTAATCTTCTTCAACATGCTAATAATTTTATTTGTGATGCCATCTTTGATATCATTAGGGTTGATGTCAGGTATATGTCTTTAGCTATTTTAGCTAGAAGAGCTTTATGGCTTAAAACTTGGAATGCTGATATGTCTTCTAAGTCAACTTTGCTTTCCCTTTCTTTCCAGGGTAATAATATATTTGGTTCACAATTGGATTCTATTATTTCAACTGTTTCTGGGGGGAAAGGAACTTTATTACCACAGGATAAAAAATCTAAAGGTATATTTAGGGTCTACTAATCGTTTTCGTACCTTTCGTCACAAATAAGGAACAAAAGCCTGACCTTCCTCTACAGGAGCGGTATCAGTTTGGAAACACCATCTCCAGTCTGGAATAAATCCAAGCCTTTTAGAAAGCCAAAGCCCAGCTCCAAGTCAACATGAAGGTGCGGCCCTCATTCCAGCTCAGCTGGTAGGGGGCTGATTACTGATTTTTCAAAGAAATTTGGATCAATTCGATTCACAATCTTTGGATTCAGAACATTGTTTCACAAGGGTACAGAATAGGCTTCAAGATAAGGCCTCCTGCAAAGAAGAATTTTTCTTTCCCGTGTCCCAGTATAATCCAGTGAAGGCTCAAGCATTTCTGAAATGTGTTTCAGATCTAGAGTTGGCTGGAGTAATATATGCCAGTTCCAGTTCTGGAACAGGGACTCGGGGTTTTACTCAAATTCTTCATTGTACCAAAGAAGGAGAATTCCTTCAGACCAGTTCTGGATTTAAAAATATTGAATCATTATGTAAGGATACCCAACATTCAAAATGGTAACTATAAGTATTATTCTGCCTTTTGTTCAGCAAGGGCATTATATGTCCACAATAGATTTACCAGGATGCATATCTGCATATTCCGATTCATCCAGATCACTATCCGTTTCTGAGATTCTATTTCCTAGACAAAGCATTACCAGTTTGTGGCTCTGCCGTTTGCCTGGCAACAGCTCCAAGGATTTTTACAAAGGTTCTCGGTGCCCCTTCTATCTGTAATCAGAGAACAGGGTATTGTGGTATTTCCTTATTTGGACGATATCTTGGTACTTGCTCAGTCTTCAACATTTAGCAGAATCTCATACGAATCAACTTGTATTGTTTCTTCGAGAACATGGTTGGAGGATCAATTACCAAAGAGTTCATTGATTCCTCAGACAAGGGTAACCTTTTTAGGTTTCAGATAGATTCAGTGTCCAAGACTCTGTCTCTGACGGACAAGAGATGTCTGAAATTTGGTTTCAGCTTGTCGAAACCTTCAGTCTCAATCATTCCCTTCGGTAGCCTTATGCATGGAATTTTCTAGGTCTTATGACCTGCTGCATCGGACGCGATCCCCTTTGCTCGTTTTCAACATGCGACCTCTTCAAACTCTATATGCTGAACTAGTGGTGCAGGGATTATACAAAGATATCTCAATTAATATCTTTAAAACCGATTGTACGACACTCTCTGACGTGGTGGACAGACCACCATCATTTAGTTCAGGGGGCTTCTTTTGTTCTTCCGACCTGGACTGTGATTTCAACAGATGCAAGTCTGACAGGTTGGGGAGCTGTTTGGGGGTCTCTGACAGAACAAGGGGTTTGGGAATCTCAAGAGGCGAGATTACCAATAAACATTTTGGAACTCCGTGCAATTCTCAGAGCTCTTCAGTCATCAAGGAGGGACTCACAGTCCTCTGGCTATGAAAGAAGTATCTCGGATACTGGTATGGGCGGAATCCAGCTCCTGTCTAATTTCTGCGGTTCATATCCCAGGTATAGACAATTGGGAAGCGGATTATCTCAGTCGCCAAACGTTACATCTGGGCGAATGGTCTCTTCACCCAGAGGTATTTCTTCAGATTGTTCAAATGTGGGGACTTCCAGAAATAGATCTGATGGCTTCTCATCTAAACAAGAAACTTCCCAGGTATCTGTCCACGGATCCAGGGGTCTCAGGCGGAAGCAAGTGGATGCATGTCACTTCCTTGGAAGTATCATCCTGCCTATATCTTTCCGCCTCTAGTTCTTCTTCCAAGAGTGATTTCCAAGATTCTAAAGAGTGCGTTCGTTTTGTTCTGCTGGTGGCTCCAGCATGGCCTCACAGGTTTTGGTATGCGGATCTTGTCCCGGATGGCTACTTGCCAACCGTGGACTCTTCCGTAACGACCAGACCTTCATATCGCAAGGACCTTTTTTCCATCAGGATCTCAAATCCTTAAATTTGGAAGGTTATGTGGAGATTGAACGCTTGATTCTCAGTCATAGAGGTTTCTCTGACTCCGTAATTAATACTATGTTATCAGGCTCGTAAATCTGTATCTAGGAAGATATATTATCGAGTCTGGAAGACTTGCATTTCTTGGTGTTCTTCTCATCATTTTCTTGGCATTCTTTTAGAATTCCCAGAATTTTACAGTTTCTTCAGGATGGTTTGGATAAAGGTTTGTCTGCAAGTTCCTTGAAAGGACAAATCTCTGCTCTTTCTGTTCTTTTTCACAGAAAGATTGCTAGTCTTCCTGATATTCATTGTTTTGTTCAGGCTTTGGTTTGTATAAAACCTGTTATTAAGTCAATTTCTCCTACTTGGAGCTTGAATTTGGCTCTTCAAGCTCCTCAGTTTGAACCTATGCATTCGCTGGATATTAAATTATTTTCTTGGAAAGTTTTGTTTCTTTTGGCCATCTCTTCTGCTAGAAGAGTTTCTAAATTATCTGCTCTTTCTTGTCAGTCTCCTTTTCTGATTTTTCATCAGGATAAGGCTGTGTTGCGAACTTCATTTAAATTTTTACCTAAGGTTGTGAATTCTAACAACATTAGTAGAGAAATTGTGGTTCCTTCATTGTGTCCTAATCCTAAGAATTCTAAGGAAAGATCGTTGCATTCTTTGGATGTAGTTAGAGCTTTGAAATATTATGTTGAAGCTACTAAAGATTTCCAAAAGACTTCTAGTCTATTTGTTATCTTTTCTGGTTCTAGGAAAGGTCAGAAAGGCTTCTGCCATTTCCATGGCATCTTGGGTTAAAGTCTTTGATTCATCATGGCTTATGTTGAGTCGGGTAGAACTCCCGCTCAAAGGATTTCAGCTCATTCGACTAGGTCAGTCTCTACTTCCTGGGCATTTAAGAATGAAGCTCTCGGTTGATCAGATTTGCAAAGCAGCAAACTTGGTCTTCTTGCATACTTTTACTAAATTCTACCATTTTGATGTGTTTTCTTCTTCTGAAGCAGTTTTTGGTAGAAAAGTACTTCAGGCAGCTGTTTCTGTTTGATTCTTCTGCTTATAATTTCAAGTTTTGTTTTTTTGTTGTTTTTTTTCTTCTTATAAGATTTAAACTTTGTTTTGTGTGTGGATTATTTTTTCTGCTGAATTGGCTGTCTTTTATTTTATCACCTCCCTCTCCAGTGACTCTTGCGTGGAAGATCCACATATATGGGTATATTCATTATCCCAATACGTCACTTGCTCATGGACACTTGCTAATTACATGAAAGAAAAACATAATTTATGTAAGAACTTACCTGATAAATTCATTTCTTTCATATTAGCAAGAGTCCATGAGGCCCACCCTTTTTTAGTGGTGGTTATGATTTTTTTGTATAAAGCCACAATTATTCCAATTCCCTTATTTTTTATGCTTTCACACTTTTTTCTTATCACCCCACTTCTTGGCTATTCGTTAAACTGATTTGTGGGTGTGGTGAGGGTGTATTTATAGGCATTTTAAGGTTTGGGAAACTTTGCCCCCTCCTGGTAGGAATGTATATCCCATACGTCACTAGCTCATGACTCTTGCTAATATGAAAGAAATGAATTTATCAGGTAAGTTCTTACTTAAATTATGTTTTTTCAACCAACCAGCCAGCCCAGCCTTAGTCAAACAGATGCGTTATTTCCCCCACATCGTGGTCAGGACCATTCGTGGTAAAATTAAACATATCATTGGACAAACCACCCCTCTAACATCATATACAGGGAAATTAGATAACTCCCTCCTTAACAACCCAGACACAATTAAGAAACTCACTAACACCATTGAAGAATATTTTCAACTAAACATCCCCTCGACAACTAACAAATATACAATCTGGGAAGCACATAAGTGCGTGCTTAGGGGTGAATTAATTAAACTGAAGGCTCATTTCCAAAAACTACACCGACAACAATACAATGAGCTATCAGATACCTTTGCCCATCTAGACCTGGCCCACAAACTATCCCCAACAGACCCTGTTATACTGAACGATTTACAAAGCGCTAAACAAGCATTAGATGGCTTCCTACAAATAGAGTACCAGACGCTTTGCGCAAAAACTAATAGCATGTTTTATTATGAAAGCAACAGGTCTAGCAAGTTACTAGCAAGAGCCTTGAAAAAAAAAAAAGAGATTGAAATCATATATTAACGAACTACAACCACCTAACTCGTCCCCATACCCTAAACACCACTAAAGAGATTTACAATCCTTTCATGACTATTATTCCACCTAAATAATATTCAAAGAGATGCGCCTCTCAAGGCCCTTCTCCAGATCTGATTTCTTATATCTCCAGTGCGCAATTGCCCAAAATAACACCTGATCAACTAAAAACCCTCAACAATCCCATTACCCAAATTGAACTCCTCACGGCCCATAAAATTCACTTAATAATGGGAAAAGCCCAGGACCAGACGGTTTTCACTGGAAAGAATTATCACACCTTCTCCTCTCAACTTTCCCCGTATCTTACTCGACTATTCAATGAGATAACAGGACACTATTCCATTCCCCCAATCCATGCTAGAAGCACAAGTAGTAGTAATCCAAAGCCAGGTAAACGCCCTACAAACGCCCGCTAACTTCTGCCCAATCTCCCTTCTTAACATAGACATCAAACTTTATGCTAAAATATGAACACCCATATTAACTCTATACGCCCATCAATCATACATATTAATCAGGCCGGTTTCACTCCTATTAGAGAGGGCTAAAGACAATACGACCAAAATCCTATTGTTAATGGAACATGCAGTTAACAACCACATCCCCTCCGTGTTCATCTCCATGGACGCGGAGAAAGCCTTTGATAGGCTAAACTGGCAATTTCTGAAGGAGACACTCACACAATTCGGCTTCGACCCAACTTTCACAGGAAAAATATTCTCCCTTTACAACTGCCCCCAAGCCAAAATAAGATTGAATGATACCTGGTCTCAGCCATTTTCAATCACAAATGGTACGAGACAGGGATGCCCTCTCTCCCCTATATTATTTATCCTCGCAATGGAGGTTTTGGCATCACACATCAGACACAACACAGACATACAGGGGTTCACAATTGCTCACCAGGAATACAAAGCTACCTTATACGCTGATGATCTCTTTCTCACACTAACACGACCTCATGACTCACTTCCCCCCCTCATTCAAATACTATAATTATACTGCAACTTTCATATTTCAAATAAATATTACCAAATCAGAATTATTCCCACTTGGATTACAGACAGAGGAAATCACTGTGATACAAACACTCGTACACTTTCGCATACAACCGCGTTCCATAAAATATCTCGGAGTGTATATTTCCCCCCATACACAAGTAACACTTGACACCAACTATAAAGTCATAGCCGACTCAATACAAAATATGTTGCGATCCTGGAGCAACAAACCAATCTCATGGTTAGGCAGAATTAACTCAGTCAAAATGATTCTCCTCCCCAAACTGCTATACCTCTTCCAAACCCTACCGATCCCAATCCCCAAATCTGTAATACATAACCTTCAAAAATCTTTCATCTCTTATATATGGCAACACAAAAGACCTCGGATAGCTACTGCCACCCTCTATCGCCCTAAGGAGTTGGGTGGCCTCTGGATCCCAAATCTTATCCAATACAGACTGGCTAGTTTCTATACCAGAATAATACACTGGTGCAGACATTCAGTCCACAAAGAATGGGTTCTTTTAGAGCACTCGTTATCGCATACTTCACATCTTGGCAGCAAGTGCTGGTTATCCCCCTCCAAAAGAAATTTACCTACATGTCTACCAACAATCACTAAAGAAACTTTAAAACTATGGGATGCATCCATAAAACAATATAACCACATCTCAACTGTACCCTCTCCGCTAACACCTCTTTGCGAAAATCCAGATTCTCCAATACCATTCCCCACCCAAATAACTCAAACACCCCACATTGTAAACTCTTCCCCCTGCCTTGCAGTCATTCAAAATGGGAAAATTAAACCCTTAACCGAACTCGCCCCCATCCTGGACAAAATACACATAGAATTGTTTAGATACCATCAACTAACAGACTTCCTTGCCAAACACCCACATAAGCCACAACTTTTCCACTCCCAAACTGGTTTCGAGGGCAGCTGCATATATGACACCCTTCACAAGGGCTTTCTATCTTTTTACATACCAATTACTCATGCAGCCGAACAGCATGTCCCTCCCCTCATTCACACAAAAATGTGAAGCAGAGATTGGCACTACCACAAACCCCAAAGGAATGGCAAAAAAATCTTCTCCTGCATGACAAAATCTTCTTCATCCATTTACGTAATGGAAATGAACGTTAAGTTACTATATAGATGGTACTACACCGCCCCACCGGCTTCACACTATTTTCCTACACACTCATCAAAATGCTGGAGAGGTTGCCAAAATATTGGCACCCCTACACACATATGGTGGATGTGCCCAACAGCTCAAACATATTGGGAAGCTATCAGAGTCGAATTCAAAAAAATTCTATCTTTAAGTTTCAAGCTCGACATCTGGTTTTTCATCTTTAATAAATTTATCAAAATAACTTGCAAACTTCGACTAGCTCTACTGACTATCATGACAAACTCAGCAAAAATTCCCAAAAACTGGAAATGTAACACACTTCCATCTATCAAAGTTTGGAGAGAAACAACTACTCAATCTCTCCAACTAGAAAAATACTGTTTTACTCGTAACAGACAAATAGCCGACTACCACTCAATATGCTTTTTGTGGGAGGAATATCTTAATCAGAAATCCCCCACACTCAAGACCACCACCCTTATATCCCCCCCTCAAACTCAAAATCACTGACCGCCCTTAGCTGACGGACCTGACGCTCTCTCTTACTACCTTAAACTGGACAGAAGGCCATTTCAAGAGCCGGATAATCAACGACACAACAGTTTACACCTCTGCGGGAGCTATATATTTATACATCCATTTGTATTGTTTATTGTATCTTTTCATTTATTTATTGATTTTATTTCTCTCTCATCTAGTTTAAATAACTTTTTAGAAAAACCCCTATTATCCTATAGGGAAGGTGGGAAGGATGGTATATAACCTAAACCTTCTGGTGTATTCCTAAGTACAACAGAGGTAGTGCCTAATGCCTATATAACATAGTTTATATTAATTGTAGAGAAGAGAAGAAGCAATGGCACACTTAATGATTATATTACCTAGTCAATGTAAATGGAAGGGCGATATGGGTGTTTGCAAAATTAGACCATTGATTAATAAAATATAATTTTTATTAGGATTGCATTAAAAAATTGTGGACCATGCCACCATTAAAACAAGTGTATATTAAGTGTATGATTGTGTTAATTAAAAGAAAAAAACATGAACAATAACGAGCACTGTTAATCCTCCTAAAATGGGCAACGTAATATTTGCCTGTAAATCAATACTTGATCAGTACATTTTGTCTATATACCTATCCTCTAAGAGGGATATAATAATGCCCTAACTAAAAGTTAGATTCGGCACAAATATAGTTTGTAAAAAATTCGGTACTGTAACGTTATAATTATTAGTTGACAAATAAAAATATAATAGAGATATATGTTGTATGATCACAGGGGTAAGTTATCTTTTAAACAGAGCCGATATTAAGGCTTTTCCACACTGTGTTAAACCATAACAACACTGTATACACAGAGAAGAGTGACAATCTAATGCCCCAAATTCTATCTGTTGTGACTCACGTTACAGTTATCTAGTAACTAGAAAAATAATACTTAGAGTACTGTATATAGATTTTTACATTTAGCGGTTACTTCAATAATCAGCTATCCTACTGTAATGACTTATCAATCAATTTAGAGCGCACCCCCGTAGGGGAAGTAATTAGCCCAACAATAATTAGTTATCTATATACTAGTAGGATAAAGCTAAGTTTCTAGAGATATTGGCAAATAGGCCAACGTTTTAACCACTAATCTATATTGATTCTATTTTTTAAAATACAATTTAAATTAAGACCGGAGGAGAAGCAGTGCGAACGCCTGACGCGCGTTTCGCATCTGCTTTGTCAAAGGCAACTTGCGCCTTCCAGCTGGCTTCCTTTTAACGGCCTAACGGCCAATCAGATTTCTTCAAACAGTCTGACGTTTTGTTCTCTCTTAGCCAATCGCGATGTGCTCTCTCGAGATAGGCTGATAGCAGAGGGTGTGTGGCAGCCTACAGGGGCGTGTGTGCTTGATTACGTATGTGCACATGCCTCCCTGTCAAAAAGTAAACATAACAATGAAACAGATATGTAATGTTCCAATCATACTTGTGATTGGCAGTGATTTATACCATATGGTTAAGGTACTTACATACTATTGATGTTATTCTGAAAACATGCAAAATAGGATTTAGTCAAAAAATGCCTATTTGCGTGCAAGGTATTGTTAAGGGGAACGAACTCAAGAACATATTTCAATTATATTACAACTCAAAAGAGCATATTCGGCATGTTTGCTTTTAGTGATTAGAGCAATCATTGGTAGCAAAATTAGCTTTTCGGTCACATACAAATACATCAATCATATAATTTATGGTTTTAGTACCATTTTATAATTTGTCCAGTTTGTTATTACGTTTGTCATTTCTCAGTATTGGGAAACTTTCTTATTCTGAAAAACTTCCCTTTGATGGAAAGGGGGATTAGCAAGAATTGTATTCCATAGATTTATCTGTTTTATACATAATTTCTATGAGTTTGCATAATAATTTTTATTGTTTATTTTTGGTTAATGGTCTATCATGTCTGACACCATAAATTTGTGGTGCATGGTTTTTAAAAGTTGATGTCTAGAAAGATCTATTGGATATTTGTATTTCTATACGTTGTTAGTTATAGAGTTAAAGTATTGATTCAGGTGAGGATCCTAATAAGTATCCCATTTATAGGGACCCGTATATATACGGTTGCTGTAGATATACAGTCCTTCTGTCACTGTTTGTATGGTATTATTCATACTATTTGTGTTATTCCCACTCCTCATAAGTATTGTATCATGGGTGTAATAGTTCATAACCCATGATATATTTATTATCCTAAGAAGTTACTATAGGTGATCTGTTCAGTTATGCCCTGGGGACTCATGCATTGTAGTCTAAAAATCCACTTTGTTTCAGCTTTAAGAAGGGCATCTTCAATATTGCCACCTCTAATCCCTAGGGATATCTTCTGTAATATCCAACATCTGAGATCAGGTTTACAGTCGTGTTTGTCTAAGAAATGTCTGGCCACTGTTGTTAATTTTTTGTCTTTTTCTAGATCTTTCCTAGCATTTTTAATGTTGCATATATGCTCTCCTAGGCGTCTCCTGAACACTCTAGTGGACATCCCTACGTATCTCTTTTTGCATTTGCATTCAATACAATAAATTATATTTTTGCTCTTGCAATTGAAGAAATCAGATATGTATATTATTCCCTTGGGGAAAATGTCCATTTGTTGTATGTTGAGCATATATGGGCAAAATTTACATGTGCCGCAGGCATATGTTCCTTTGGTTTTATCCTTCCTTCGAGTGTGTTTGACAAAGTGGCTTCTTGTTATTTTGTCTCTTATGGTTGGTGCTTTTTTCCAACTTATTGAGATTGTCTCTCCCAGATATTTCAAAAGTTCATTGTCCGTTCAGGATTTCTTTTATCTCTTGATGGGCTTCATTAAAGGTACAGATAAAGCGTACTTTATTATCAGAACTGGTCCTTGGCTTCAGTTTCAACAAGTCCAGTCTATCTATATGTAAGGCTCTATGATATGCCTTTTTAAGTACCCTGTTTGGGTATCCTCTGACTTTCAATCTTTCCTTCATATCTTTTGCTTGTTTTTTGAAAGTATCCAAATCCGAGCAATTGCGTCTCAGCCTGAGGAATTCTCCAAACGGGATCGCCATTTTGGTCGATGGATGGTGTGCACTCTCATAGTTCAGGATAGCGTTAGTGGCGGTTTCTTTTCTGTATAGATCTGATTGTACTCTTCCAAACATGTCTCTTGATATCCTCAGATACAGGAATGTTACGCTGCCATACTCAATTTCATATGTCAGACGTAGGTTAAGGTTGTTATTATTTAGTTCTGCAATAAAGTCCTTGAAAAGTGAGACCTCCCCTTTCCAGATTATAAACACATCGTCTATATATCTGAGCCACAGTACCACATTTTCTGCATACTTATCCATGTTTGCCCCATATACAAACTCGCGCTCCCAGCACCCTAGATATATATTGGCATACGTGGGTGCACATGCAGTGCCCATGGCGGTTCCGTGAGTTTGAAGGAAAAACTTGTCGTTAAAGACAAAGAAGTTGTGGCTCAGTATAAATTTAAGGAGTTTCACAATAAACTCGTTCTTTGAGGTGTTATTAGATGCTTCCATCTGCAGTTTAAATAACCTACCTATGCAACCTAAACTTGTTTGTTGAACGGTAAATATACCCACAACTCATTTATGTTGAAAAATTGTACCATGTTTAATATATATGGAATCATTGTTTTTACACTGTTGCATATGTAACTGTTTCTATTCTGCATTGTATGCAACGATTATATGTTATTTAATAAAGCTTTTGAAAACCCCCCCAAAAAAAACAAAAAACTAACTCTTCACTTTAATTAAATTAATTCCCTAAATTAAAATAAATTAATTACAATTAAATACAATTAAATAAAATTAACTAAAGTACAAAAAAAACCAACACTAAATTACAAAAAATAATAAAATAATTACAAGAATTTTAAACTAATTACACCTACTCTAATCCCCCTAATAAAATAAAAAAGCCCCCCAAAATAAAAAAAAATCCCTACTCTATACTAAATTAAAAAAAAGGGATTTTTGCAGGGCATTGCCCCAAAGTATTCAGCTCTTTTACCTGTAAAAAAAAATACAATACCCCCCAACAGTAAAACCCACCACCCACACACCCAACCCTACTCTAAAACCCACCCAATCCCCCCTTAATAAAACCTAACACTACCCCCTGAAGATCACCCTACCTTAAGACGTCTTCACCCAACCAGACAGAAGTAGTCCTCCAGACGGTCCGAAGTCTTCATCCTATCCGGGCAGAAGAGGTCCTCCAGACGGCTAGAAGTCTTCATCCAGGCGGCATCTTCTATCTTCATCCATCCGGAGCGGAGGGGGTCCATCTTCAAGCCAGCCGATGCGGAGCATCCTTCCAGGCCAACGACTACCCGACGAATGAATATTCCTTTAAATAACGTCATCCAAGATGGCGTCCCTTGAATTCCGATTGGCTGATAGAATTCTATCAGCCAATCGGAATTAAGGTAGGAAAAATCCTATTGGCTGATGCAATCAGCCAATAGGATTGAAGTTCAATCCTATTGGCTGATCCAATCAGCCAATAGGATTGAGCTTGCATTCTATTGGCTGATTGGAACAGCCAATAGAATGCAAGCTCTTGCATCAGCCAATAGGATTTTTCCTACCTTAATTCCGATTGGCTGATAGAATTTAATCAGCCAAACTGAATTCAAGGGATGCCATCTTGGATGACGTCATTTAAAGAAATAGCTATTCATTGGGTAGTCGTCGGCCTGGAAGGATGCTCCGCGTCGGCTGGCTTGAAGATGGACCCGCTCCGCTCCGGATGGATGAAGATAGAAGATGCCGCCTGGATGAAGACTTCTGCCCATCTGGAGATCCTCTTCTGCCTGGATCGGATGAAGACTTCTGGCCGTCTGGAGGACCACTTCTGCCCGGTTGGGGTGAAGACGTCTCAAGGTAGGGGTGATCTTCAAGGGGTTAGTGTTAGGTTTTATTAAGGGGGGATTGGGTGGGTTTTAGAGTAGGGTTGGGTGTGTGGGTGGTGGGTTTTAATGTTGGGGGGGTTATTGTATTTTTTTTTTACAGGTAAAAGAGCTGATTACTTTGGGGCAATGCCCCGCAAAAAGCCCTTTTAAGGGCTATTTGTAATTTAGAATAGGGTAGGAAATTTTATTATTTTGGGGGCTTTTTTATTTTATTAGGGGGATTAGAGTAGGTGTAATTAGTTTAAAATTCTTGTAATTATTTTATTATTTTCTGTAATTTCGTGATTTTTTTTGTACTTCAGTTAATTTTATTTAATTGTATTTAATTGTAATTAATTTATTTTAATTTAGGGAATTAATTTAATTATAGTGTAGTGTTAGGTGTAATTGTAACTTAGGTTAGGTTTTATTTTACAGGTAAATTTGTATTTATTTTAGCTAGGTAGTTATTAAATAGTTAATAACTATTTAATAACTATTGTACCTAGTTAAAATAAATACAAAGTTGCCTGTAAAATAAAAATAAATCCTAAGCTAGCTACAATGTAACTATTAATTATATTGTAGCTATCTTAGGGTTTATTTTATAGGTAAGTATTTAGTTTTAAATAAGTATAATTTATTTCATGATAGGAATATTTATTTAGATTAAATTAAATTATAATTAAGTTAGGGGGGTTAGGTTAGACTTAGATTTAGGGGTTAATAAATTTAATATAGTGGCGGCGACATTGGGGGCGGGAGATTAGGGGGTTAATAAATTTAATGTAGGTGTCGGTGGTGTAGGGGGGCAGATTAGGGGTCAATAAATTTAATGTAGGTGGCAGCGGTGTGGGGGGGCAGATTAGGGGTTAATAAATTTAATATAGGTGGCGGGTGGTATAGGGGGGTCAGATTAGGGGTTAATAAATTTAATGTAGGTGGCGGCGTGGTCTGTGAGCGGCGGTTTAGGGGTTAAACATTTTATTTAGTTGCGGCGGGGTCCGGGAGCGCCGGTTTAGGGGTTAATAAGTATAATGTAGGTGTAGGAGGTGTAGGGGGGCAGATTAGGGGTTAATATGTATAATGTAGGTGGCAGTTGGCTCAGGGAGTGGCGGTTTAGGGGTTAAACACTTTATTAGAGTTGCGGTGGGCTCCAGGAGCGGCGGTTTAGGGGTTAATAACTTTATTTAGGTGCGGTGGGCTCCGGGAGCGTCAGTATAGGGGGTAAAACAGTATAGTATAGTGTGGGTGCTTAGTGACAGGGTACCAAGAAAGCTGCGAATAAGCCGAAGAGCAGCGAGATCGATGACTGTTAGTTAACAACAGTCCGCTGCTCATCGCTCCGTACTTGGTGCGCGGCTTTTTGACAGCTTTCTTGATAATTTTGGAGAACATATTCAGGTCCGCGGCAGCGATGTTAGGCGATCTTAGGCGAGCGTATTGGAGCCGGCGAATGCAGGAAAGTAAACGGCTTGATAAGTAGTATATTGTAAACCTTCTTTTTTACAGAGTCTTGATGACAGTATATTGTAAACCTTTTTTACAGAGTCTTAATGACAGTATATTGTAAACCTTCTTTTTTACACTCTTAATGACAGTATATTGCAAACCTTCTTTTTTACAGAGTCTTAATGACAATATATTGCAAACCTTCTTTTTTACAGAGTCTTAATGACAGTATATTGTAAACCTTCTTTTTTAGAGTCTTAATGACAGTATATTGTAAACCTTCTTTTTTACAGTCTTGATGACAATATATTGTAAACATTCTTTTTTACAGAGCCTTACTGACGGTATATTGCAAACCTTCTTTTTTACAGGGTCTTAATGACAGTATATTGTAATCCTTCTTTTTTACAGGGTCTTAATGACAGTATATTGCAAACCTTCTTTTTTACAGAGTCTTAATGACAGTATATTGTAAACCTTCTTTTTTACAGAGTCTTAATGACAATATATTGTAAACCTTCTTTTTTACAGAGTCTTAATGACAATATATTGCAAACCTTTTTTACAGAGTCTTAATGACAGTATATTGCAAACCTTCTTTTTTACACAGCCTTAATGACAGTATATTGTAATCATTCTTTTTTACAGAGTCTTAATGACAATATATTGCAAACCTTCTTTTTTACAGAGTCTTAATGACAATATATTGTAAACCTTCTTTTTTACAGTCTTAATGACAGTATATTGCAAACCTTCTTTTTACAGTCTTAATGACAGTATATTGTAAGCCTTCTTTTTTACACTCTTAATGACAGTATATTGTAAACCTTCTTTTTTACAGAGTCTTAATGACAGTATATTGTAAACCTTCTTTTTTACAGAGTCTTAATGACAGTATATTGTAAACCTTCTTTTTTACAGAGTCTTAATGACATTATATTGTAAACCTTCTTTTTTACAGTCTTAATGACAGTATATTGCAAACCTTCTTTTTTACAGAGTCTTAATGACAGTATATTGTAAACCTTCTTTTTTACAGAGTCTTAATGACAGTATATTATAAACCTTCCTTTTTACAGAGCCTTAATGACAGTATATTGCAAACCTTCTTTTTACAGAGTCTTATTGACAGTATATTGCAAACCTTCTTTTTTACAGAGTCTTAATGACAGTATATTGTAATCCTTCTTTTTTATAGTCTTAATGACAGTATATTGTAAACCTTCTTTTTTATAGTCTTAATGACAGTATATTGTAAACCTTCTTTTTTACAGTCTTAATGATAGTATATTGTAATCCTTCTTTTTTACAGAGTATTAATGACAGTATATTGCAAACCTTCTTTTTTACAGTCTTAATGACAGTATATTGTAAACCTTCTTTTTTACAGAGCCTTAATGACAGTATATTGTAAACATTTTTTTTACAGAGCCTTAATGACAATATATTGTAAACCTTCTTTTTTACAGAGTCTTAATGACAGTATATTGCAAACCTTCTTTTTTACAGTCTTAATGACAGTATATTGCAAACCTTCTTTTTTTACAGAGTCTTAATGACAGTATATTGTAAACCTTCTTTTTTACAGAGCCTTAATGACAGTATATTGTAAACCTTCTTTTTTACAGAGTCTTAATGACATTATATTGTAAACCTTCTTTTTTACAGTCTTAATGACAGTATATTGCAAACCTTCTTTTTTACAGAGTCTTAATGACAGTATATTGTAAACCTTCTTTTTTACAGAGTCTTAATGACAGTATATTATAAACCTTCCTTTTTACAGAGCCTTAATGACAGTATATTGCAAACCTTCTTTTTACAGAGTCTTAATGACAGTATATTGCAAACCTTCTTTTTTACAGAGTCTTAATGACAGTATATTGTAATCCTTCTTTTTTATAGTCTTAATGACAGTATATTGTAAACCTTCTTTTTTACAGTCTTAATTATAGTATATTGTAATCCTTCTTTTTTACAGAGTATTAATGACAGTATATTGCAAACCTTCTTTTTTACAGTCTTAATGACAGTATATTGTAAACCTTCTTTTTTACAGAGCCTTAATGACAGTATATTGTAAACATTTTTTTTACAGAGCCTTAATGACAATATATTGTAAACCTTCTTTTTTACAGAGTCTTAATGACGATATATTGCAAACCTTCTTTTTTACAGTCTTAATGACAGTATATTGCAAACCTTCTTTTCTTTTTTACAGAGTCTTAATGACAGTATATTGTAAACCTTCTTTTTTACAGAGCCTTAATGACAGTATATTGTAATCCTTCTTTTTTACAGTCTTAATGACAATATATTGTAAACCTTCTTTTTTACAGTCTTAATGACAGTATATTGTAATCCTTCTTTTTTATAGTCTTAATGACAGTATATTGTAAACCTTCTTTTTTACAGTCTTAATTATAGTATATTGTAATCCTTCTTTTTTACAGAGTATTAATGACAGTATATTGCAAACCTTCTTTTTTACAGTCTTAATGACAGTATATTGTAAACCTTCTTTTTTACAGAGCCTTAATGACAGTATATTGTAAACATTTTTTTTACAGAGCCTTAATGACAATATATTGTAAACCTTCTTTTTTACAGAGTCTTAATGACGATATATTGCAAACCTTCTTTTTTACAGTCTTAATGACAGTATATTGCAAACCTTCTTTTCTTTTTTACAGAGTCTTAATGACAGTATATTGTAAACCTTCTTTTTTACAGAGCCTTAATGACAGTATATTGTAATCCTTCTTTTTTACAGTCTTAATGACAATATATTGTAAACCTTCTTTTTTACAGTCTTAATGACAGTATATTGCAAACCTTATTTTTTACACTCTTAATGACAGTATATTGTAAACCTTCTTTTTTACAGAGTCTTAATGACAGTATATTGTAAACCTTCTTTTTTACAGAGCCGTAATGACAGTATATTGTAAACCTTCTTTTTTACAGAGTCTTAATGACATTATATTGTAAACCTTCTTTTTTACAGTCTTAATGACAGTATATTGCAAACCTTCTTTTTTACAGAGTCTTAATGACAGTATATTGTAAACCTTCTTTTTTACAGAGTCTTAATGACAGTATATTATAAACCTTCCTTTTTACAGAGCCTTAATGACAGTATATTGCAAACCTTCTTTTTACAGAGTCTTAATGACAGTATATTGCAAACCTTCTTTTTTACAGAGTCTTAATGACAGTATATTGTAATCCTTCTTTTTTATAGTCTTAATGACAGTATATTGTAAACCTTCTTTTTTACAGTCTTAATTATAGTATATTGTAATCCTTCTTTTTTACAGAGTATTAATGACAGTATATTGCAAACCTTCTTTTTTACAGTCTTAATGACAGTATATTGTAAACATTTTTTTTACAGAGCCTTAATGACAATATATTGTAAACCTTCTTTTTTACAGAGTCTTAATGACGATATATTGCAAACCTTCTTTTTTACAGTCTTAATGACAGTATATTGCAAACCTTCTTTTCTTTTTTACAGAGTCTTAATGACAGTATATTGTAAACCTTCTTTTTTACAGAGCCTTAATGACAGTATATTGTAATCCTTCTTTTTTACAGTCTTAATGACAATATATTGTAAACCTTCTTTTTTACAGTCTTAATGACAGTATATTGCAAACCTTCTTTTTTACACTCTTAATGACAGTATATTTAATTTGTAAACCTTCTTTTTTACACTCTTAGTGACAGTATATTGTAAACCTTCTTTTTTACAGAGTCTTAATGACAGTATATTGTAACCCTTCTTTTTTACAGAGCCTTAATGACGGTATATTGTAAACATTTTTTTTTACAGAGCCTTAATGACAGTATATTGCAAACCTTCTTTTTTACAAAGTCTTAATGACAGTATATTGTAATCCTTCTTTTTTACAGAGTCTTAATGACAGTATATTGCAAATCTTCTTTTTTACAGAGTCTTAATGACGGTATATTGTAAACCTTCTTTTTTTTACAGAGCCTTAATGACAGTATATTGTAAACATTTTTTTTTACAGAGCCTTAATGACAATATATTGTAAACCTTCTTTTTTACCGAGTCTTAATGACAATATATTGCAAACCTTCTTTTTTACAGAGCCTTAATGACAGTATATTGTAATCCTTCTTTTTTACAGAGTCTTAATGACAATATATTGTAAACCTTCTTGTTTACAGTCTTAATGACAGTATATTGCAAACCTTCTTTTTACAGTCTTAATGACAGTATATTGTAATCCTTCTTTTTTACAGTCTTAATGACAGTATATTGTAATCCTTCTTTTTTACAGAGTCTTAATGACAGTATATTGTAAACCTTCTTTTTTACAGTCTTAATGACAGTATATTGTAAACCTTCTTTTTTACAAAGTCTTAATGACAGTATATTGCAAACCTTCTTTTTTACAGAGTCTTAATGACAGTATATTGCAATCCTTCTTTTTTACAGGGTCTTAATGACAGTATATTGCAAACCTTCTTTTTTACAGGGTCTTAATGACAGTATATTGCAAACCTTCTTTTTTACAGGGTCTTAATAACAGTATATTGTAAACCTTCTTTTTTACAGAGTCTTAATGACAGTATATTGTAAACCTTCTTTTTTACAGGGTCTTAATGACAGTATATTGTAATCCTTCTTTTTTACAGGGTCTTAATGACAGTATATTGCAAACCTTCTTTTTTACAGTCTTAATGACAGTATATTGTAAACCTTCTTTTTTACAGAGTCTTAATGACAGTATATTGTAATCCTTCTTTTTTACAGAGCCTTAATGACAGTATATTGCAAACCTTCTTTTTTACACTCTTAATGACAGTATATTGTAAACCTTCTTTTTTACAGTCTTAATGACAGTATATTGTAAACCTTCTTTTTTACAGAGTCTTAATGACAGTATATTGTAAACCTTCTTTTTTACAGAGTCTTAATGACAGTATATTGTAAACTTTCTTTTTTTACACTCTTAATGGCAGTATATTGTAAGCCTTCTTTTTTACACTCTTAATGACAGTATATTGTAAACCTTCTTTTTTACACTCTTAATGGCAGTATATTGTAAACCTTCTTTTTTTACAGAGTCTTAATGACAGTATATTGCAAACCTTCTTTTTTACAGAGTCTTAATGACAGTATATTGTAAACCTTTTTTTACAGAGTCTTAATGACAGTTTATTGTAAACCTTCTTTTTTACACTCTTAATGACAGTATATTGCAAACCTTCTTTTTTACAGAGTCTTAATGACAGTATATTGTAAGCCTTCTTTTTTACACTCTTAATGACAGTATATTGAAAACCTTCTTTTTTACAGAACCTTAATGACAGTTTATTGTAAACCTTTTTTTTACAGGGTCTTAATGACAGTATATTGTAAACCTTCTTCTTTACAGTCTTAAAGGGACAGTATACACTCATTTTCATATAACTGCATATAATAGATACTACTATAAAGCATAAGATGCACAGATACGGATATAAAAATCCAGTATAAAATGGTTTAAAAACATTAGAAGCTTTCAGTTTAGCTCTGTTGAAGGGGTAGTTGGAAAGCCCACTGCAAGTGGGAAATAAGACACTCCCCCCCCCCTCCCCCTTCTTTTGCATATGAAAAGACCCTTTACACAAACAGGAGCAAGCTGGAGAAGGTAGCTGACGGTATTCAAATAAAACTTTGGGGCTTGGATAGGAGTCTGAAAATCAGAGCAATGTTCTTTAAAAATAAGCAAAATTATACATTTAAAAAAACAAAAAAAAAACTTTATGGGCTTTATAAATAGATCATCTACAAAACATTTATGCAAAGAAAAAATGAGTGTATAATGGCCCTTTAATGACAGTATATTGTAAACCTTCTTTTTTACAGAGTCTTCATGACAGTATATTGTAAACCTTCTTTTTTAAAGAGTCTTAATGACAGTATATTTTAAACCTTTTTTTTACAGAGTCTTAATGACAGTTTATTGTAAACCTTCTTTTTTACACTCTTAATGACAGTATATTGCAAACCTTCTTTTTTACAGAGTCTTAATGACAGTATATTGTAAACCTTCTTTTTTACACTCTTAATGACAGTATATTGTAAACCTTCTTTTTTACAGAGTCTTAATGACAGTATATTGTAAACCTTCTTTTTTACACTCTTAATGACAGTATATTGCAAACCTTCTTTTTTACAGAACCTTAATGACAGTTTATTGTAAACCTTTTTTTTACAGGGTCTTAATGACAGTATATTGTAAACCTTCTTCTTTACAGTCTTAAAGGGACAGTATACACTCATTTTCATATAACTGCATATAATAGATACTACTATAAAGCATAAGATGCACAGATACGGATATAAAAATCCAGTATAAAATGGTTTAAAAACATTAGAAGCTTTCAGTTTAGCTCTGTTGAAGAGGTAGTTGGAAAGCCCACTGCAAGTGGGAAATAAGACACTCCCCCCCTCCCCCTTCTTTTGCATATGAAAAGACCCTTTACACAAACAGGAGCAAGCTGGAGAAGGTAGCTGACGGTATTCAAATAAAACGTTGGGGCTTGGATAGGAGTCTGAAAATCAGAGCAATGTTCTTTAAAAATAAGCAAAATTATACATTTAAAAAAACAAAAAAAAAACTTTATGGGCTTTATAAATAGATCATCTACAAAACATTTATGCAAAGAAAAAATGAGTGTATAATGGCCCTTTAATGACAGTATATTGTAAACCTTCTTTTTTACAGAGTCTTCATGACAGTATATTGTAAACCTTCTTTTTTAAAGAGTCTTAATGACAATATATTGTAAACCTTCTTTTTTAAAGAGTCTTAATGACAATATATTGTAAACCTTTTTTTTACAGAGTCTTAATGACAATATATTGTAATCCTTCTTTTTTACAGAGCCTTAATGACAATATATTGTAAACCTTCTTTTTTACAGAGTCTTAATGACGATATATTGCAAACCTTCTTTTTTACAGTCTTAATGACAGTATATTGCAAACCTTCTTTTCTTTTTTACAGAGTCTTAATGACAGTATATTGTAAACCTTCTTTTTTACAGAGCCTTAATGACAGTATATTGTAATCCTTCTTTTTTACAGTCTTAATGACAATATATTGTAAACCTTCTTTTTTACAGTCTTAATGACAGTATATTGCAAACCTTCTTTTTTACACTCTTAATGACAGTATATTTAATTTGTAAACCTTCTTTTTTACACTCTTAGTGACAGTATATTGTAAACCTTCTTTTTTACAGAGTCTTAATGACAGTATATTGTAACCCTTCTTTTTTACAGAGCCTTAATGACGGTATATTGTAAACATTTTTTTTTACAGAGCCTTAATGACAGTATATTGCAAACCTTCTTTTTTACAGAGTCTTAATGACAGTATATTGTAAACCTTCTTTTTTACAGAGTCTTAATGACAGTATATTGTAAACCTTCTTTTTTACAGAGCCGTAATGACAGTATATTGTAAACCTTCTTTTTTACAGAGTCTTAATGACAGTATATTATAAACCTTCCTTTTTACAGAGCCTTAATGACAGTATATTGCAAACCTTCTTTTTACAGAGTCTTAATGACAGTATATTGCAAACCTTCTTTTTTACAGAGTCTTAATGACAGTATATTGTAATCCTTCTTTTTTATAGTCTTAATGACAGTATATTGTAAACCTTCTTTTTTACAGTCTTAATTATAGTATATTGTAATCCTTCTTTTTTACAGAGTATTAATGACAGTATATTGCAAACCTTCTTTTTTACAGTCTTAATGACAGTATATTGTAAACATTTTTTTTACAGAGCCTTAATGACAATATATTGTAAACCTTCTTTTTTACAGAGTCTTAATGACGATATATTGCAAACCTTCTTTTTTACAGTCTTAATGACAGTATATTGCAAACCTTCTTTTCTTTTTTACAGAGTCTTAATGACAGTATATTGTAAACCTTCTTTTTTACAGAGCCTTAATGACAGTATATTGTAATCCTTCTTTTTTACAGTCTTAATGACAATATATTGTAAACCTTCTTTTTTACAGTCTTAATGACAGTATATTGCAAACCTTCTTTTTTACACTCTTAATGACAGTATATTTAATTTGTAAACCTTCTTTTTTACACTCTTAGTGACAGTATATTGTAAACCTTCTTTTTTACAGAGTCTTAATGACAGTATATTGTAACCCTTCTTTTTTACAGAGCCTTAATGACGGTATATTGTAAACATTTTTTTTTACAGAGCCTTAATGACAGTATATTGCAAACCTTCTTTTTTACAGAGTCTTAATGACAGTATATTGTAATCCTTCTTTTTTACAGAGTCTTAATGACAGTATATTGCAAATCTTCTTTTTTACAGAGTCTTAATGACGGTATATTGTAAACCTTCTTTTTTTACAGAGCCTTAATGACAGTATATTGTAAACATTTTTTTTTACAGAGCCTTAATGACAATATATTGTAAACCTTCTTTTTTACCGAGTCTTAATGACAATATATTGCAAACCTTCTTTTTTACAGAGCCTTAATGACAGTATATTGTAATCCTTCTTTTTTACAGAGTCTTAATGACAATATATTGTAAACCTTCTTTTTTACAGTCTTAATGACAGTATATTGCAAACCTTCTTTTTACAGTCTTAATGACAGTATATTGTAATCCTTCTTTTTTACAGTCTTAATGACAGTATATTGTAATCCTTCTTTTTTACAGAGTCTTAATGACAGTATATTGTAAACCTTCTTTTTTACAGTCTTAATGACAGTATATTGTAAACCTTCTTTTTTACAAAGTCTTAATGACAGTATATTGCAAACCTTCTTTTTTACAGAGTCTTAATGACAGTATATTGCAATCCTTCTTTTTTACAGGGTATTAATGACAGTATATTGCCAACCTTCTTTTTTACAGGGTCTTAATGACAGTATATTGCAAACCTTCTTTTTTACAGGGTCTTAATAACAGTATATTGTAAACCTTCTTTTTTACAGAGTCTTAATGACAGTATATTGTAAACCTTCTTTTTTACAGGGTCTTAATGACAGTATATTGTAATCCTTCTTTTTTACAGGGTCTTAATGACAGTATATTGCAAACCTTCTTTTTTACAGTCTTAATGACAGTATATTGTAAACCTTCTTTTTTACAGAGTCTTAATGACAGTATATTGTAATCCTTCTTTTTTACAGAGCCTTAATGACAGTATATTGCAAACCTTCTTTTTTACACTCTTAATGACAGTATATTGTAAACCTTCTTTTTTACAGTCTTAATGACAGTATATTGTAAACCTTCTTTTTTACAGAGTCTTAATGACAGTATATTGTAAACCTTCTTTTTTACAGAGTCTTAATGACAGTATATTGTAAACTTTCTTTTTTACACTCTTAATGGCAGTATATTGTAAGCCTTCTTTTTTACACTCTTAATGACAGTATATTGTAAACCTTCTTTTTTACACTCTTAATGGCAGTATATTGTAAACCTTCTTTTTTTACAGAGTCTTAATGACAGTATATTGCAAACCTTCTTTTTTACAGAGTCTTAATGACAGTATATTGTAAACCTTTTTTTACAGAGTCTTAATGACAGTTTATTGTAAACCTTCTTTTTTACACTCTTAATGACAGTATATTGCAAACCTTCTTTTTTACAGAGTCTTAATGACAGTATATTGTAAGCCTTCTTTTTTACACTCTTAATGACAGTATATTGAAAACCTTCTTTTTTACAGAACCTTAATGACAGTTTATTGTAAACCTTTTTTTTACAGGGTCTTAATGACAGTATATTGTAAACCTTCTTCTTTACAGTCTTAAAGGGACAGTATACACTCATTTTCATATAACTGCATATAATAGATACTACTATAAAGCATAAGATGCACAGATACGGATATAAAAATCCAGTATAAAATGGTTTAAAAACATTAGAAGCTTTCAGTTTAGCTCTGTTGAAGGGGTAGTTGGAAAGCCCACTGCAAGTGGGAAATAAGACACTCCCCCCCCCCTCCCCCTTCTTTTGCATATGAAAAGACCCTTTACACAAACAGGAGCAAGCTGGAGAAGGTAGCTGACGGTATTCAAATAAAACTTTGGGGCTTGGATAGGAGTCTGAAAATCAGAGCAATGTTCTTTAAAAATAAGCAAAATTATACATTTAAAAAAACAAAAAAAAAACTTTATGGGCTTTATAAATAGATCATCTACAAAACATTTATGCAAAGAAAAAATGAGTGTATAATGGCCCTTTAATGACAGTATATTGTAAACCTTCTTTTTTACAGAGTCTTCATGACAGTATATTGTAAACCTTCTTTTTTAAAGAGTCTTAATGACAGTATATTTTAAACCTTTTTTTTACAGAGTCTTAATGACAGTTTATTGTAAACCTTCTTTTTTACACTCTTAATGACAGTATATTGCAAACCTTCTTTTTTACAGAGTCTTAATGACAGTATATTGTAAACCTTCTTTTTTACACTCTTAATGACAGTATATTGTAAACCTTCTTTTTTACAGAGTCTTAATGACAGTATATTGTAAACCTTCTTTTTTACACTCTTAATGACAGTATATTGCAAACCTTCTTTTTTACAGAACCTTAATGACAGTTTATTGTAAACCTTTTTTTTACAGGGTCTTAATGACAGTATATTGTAAACCTTCTTCTTTACAGTCTTAAAGGGACAGTATACACTCATTTTCATATAACTGCATATAATAGATACTACTATAAAGCATAAGATGCACAGATACGGATATAAAAATCCAGTATAAAATGGTTTAAAAACATTAGAAGCTTTCAGTTTAGCTCTGTTGAAGAGGTAGTTGGAAAGCCCACTGCAAGTGGGAAATAAGACACTCCCCCCCTCCCCCTTCTTTTGCATATGAAAAGACCCTTTACACAAACAGGAGCAAGCTGGAGAAGGTAGCTGACGGTATTCAAATAAAACGTTGGGGCTTGGATAGGAGTCTGAAAATCAGAGCAATGTTCTTTAAAAATAAGCAAAATTATACATTTAAAAAAACAAAAAAAAAAACTTTATGGGCTTTATAAATAGATCATCTACAAAACATTTATGCAAAGAAAAAATGAGTGTATAATGGCCCTTTAATGACAGTATATTGTAAACCTTCTTTTTTACAGAGTCTTCATGACAGTATATTGTAAACCTTCTTTTTTAAAGAGTCTTAATGACAATATATTGTAAACCTTCTTTTTTAAAGAGTCTTAATGACAATATATTGTAAACCTTTTTTTTACAGAGTCTTAATGACAATATATTGTAATCCTTCTTTTTTACAGAGCCTTAATGACAATATATTGTAAACCTTCTTTTTTACAGAGTCTTAATGACGATATATTGCAAACCTTCTTTTTTACAGTCTTAATGACAGTATATTGCAAACCTTCTTTTCTTTTTTACAGAGTCTTAATGACAGTATATTGTAAACCTTCTTTTTTACAGAGCCTTAATGACAGTATATTGTAATCCTTCTTTTTTACAGTCTTAATGACAATATATTGTAAACCTTATTTTTTACAGTCTTAATGACAGTATATTGCAAACCTTCTTTTTTACACTCTTAATGACAGTATATTTAATTTGTAAACCTTCTTTTTTACACTCTTAGTGACAGTATATTGTAAACCTTCTTTTTTACAGAGTCTTAATGACAGTATATTGTAACCCTTCTTTTTTACAGAGCCTTAATGACGGTATATTGTAAACATTTTTTTTTACAGAGCCTTAATGACAGTATATTGCAAACCTTCTTTTTTACAGAGTCTTAATGACAGTATATTCCAAACCTTCTTTTTTACAGAGTCTTAATGACGGTATATTGTAAACCTTCTTTTTTTACAGAGCCTTAATGACAGTATATTGTAAACATTTTTTTTTACAGAGCCTTAATGACAATATATTGTAAACCTTCTTTTTTACAGAGTCTTAATGACAATATATTGCAAACCTTCTTTTTTACAGAGCCTTAATGACAGTATATTGTAATCCTTCTTTTTTACAGAGTCTTAATGACAATATATTGTAAACCTTCTTTTTTACAGTCTTAATGACAGTATATTGCAAACCTTCTTTTTACAGTCTTAATGACAGTATATTGTAATCCTTCTTTTTTACAGTCTTAATGACAGTATATTGTAATCCTTCTTTTTTACAGAGTCTTAATGACAGTATATTGTAAACCTTCTTTTTTACAGTCTTAATGACAGTATATTGTAAACCTTCTTTTTTACAAAGCCTTAATGACAGTATATTGTAAACCTTCTTTTTTTACAGAGTCTTAATGACAGTATATTGCAAACCTTCTTTTTTACAGAGTCTTAATGACAGTATATTGCAATCCTTCTTTTTTACAGGGTCTTAATGACAGTATATTGCAAACCTTCTTTTTTACAGGGTCTTAATGACAGTATATTGCAAACCTTCTTTTTTACAGGGTCTTAATAACAGTATATTGTAAACCTTCTTTTTTACAGAGTCTTAATGACAGTATATTGTAAACCTTCTTTTTTACAGGGTCTTAATGACAGTATATTGTAATCCTTCTTTTTTACAGGGTCTTAATGACAGTATATTGCAAACCTTCTTTTTTACAGTCTTAATGACAGTATATTGTAAACCTTCTTTTTTACAGAGTCTTAATGACAGTATATTGTAATCCTTCTTTTTTACAGAGCCTTAATGACAGTATATTGCAAACCTTCTTTTTTACACTCTTAATGACAGTATATTGTAAACCTTCTTTTTTACAGTCTTAATGACAGTATATTGTAAACCTTCTTTTTTACAGTCTTAATGACAGTATATTGTAAACTTTCTTTTTTACACTCTTAATGGCAGTATATTGTAAGCCTTCTTTTTTACACTCTTAATGACAGTATATTGTAAACCTTCTTTTTTACACTCTTAATGGCAGTATATTGTAAACCTTCTTTTTTTAAAGAGTCTTAATGACAGTATATTGCAAACCTTCTTTTTTACAGAGTCTTAATGACAGTATATTGTAAACCTTTTTTTACAGAGTCTTAATGACAGTTTATTGTAAACCTTCTTTTTTACACTCTTAATGACAGTATATTGCAAACCTTCTTTTTTACAGAGTCTTAATGACAGTATATTGTAAGCCTTCTTTTTTATACTCTTAATGACAGTATATTGAAAACCTTCTTTTTTACAGAACCTTAATGACAGTTTATTGTAAACCTTTTTTTTACAGGGTCTTAATGACAGTATATTGTAAACCTTCTTTTTTACAGTCTTAAAGGAACAGTATACACTCATTTTCATATAACTGCATATAATAGATACTACTATAAAGCATAAGATGCACAGATACGGATATAAAAATCCAGTATAAAATGGTTTAAAAACATTAGAAGCTTTCAGTTTAGCTCTGTTGAAGGGGTAGTTGGAAAGCCCACTGCAAGTGGGAAATAAGACACTCCCCCCCCCTCCCCCTTCTTTTGCATATGAAAAGACCCTTTACACAAACAGGAGCAAGCTGGAGAAGGTAGCTGACGGTATTCAAATAAAACTTTGGGGCTTGGATAGGAGTCTGAAAATCAGAGCAATGTTCTTTAAAAATAAGCAAAATTATACATTTAAAAAAACAAAAAAAAAACTTTATGGGCTTTATAAATAGATCATCTACAAAACATTTATGCAAAGAAAAAATGAGTGTATAATGGCCCTTTAATGACAGTATATTGTAAACCTTCTTTTTTACAGAGTCTTCATGACAGTATATTGTAAACCTTCTTTTTTAAAGAGTCTTAATGACAGTATATTTTAAACCTTTTTTTTTACACTCTTAATGACAGTATATTGCAAACCTTCTTTTTTACAGAGTCTTAATGACAGTATATTGTAAACCTTCTTTTTTACGGAGTCTTAATGACAGTATATTGTAAACCTTCTTTTTTACAGGGTCTTAATGACAGTATATTGTAATCCTTCTTTTTTACAGGGTCTTAATGACAGTATATTGCAAACCTTCTTTTTTACAGAGTCTTAATGACAGTATATTGTAAACCTTCTTTTTTACAGAGTCTTAATGACAGTATATTGTAATCCTTCTTTTTACAGAGCCTTAATGACAGTATATTGCAAACCTTCTTTTTTACACTCTTAATGACAGTATATTGCAAACCTTCTTTTTTACAGAGTCTTAATGACAGTATATTGCAAACCTTCTTTTTTACACTCTTAATGACAGTATATTGTAAACCTTCTTTTTTACACTCTTAATGACAGTATATTGCAATCCTTCTTTTTTACAGGGTCTTAATGACAGTATATTGCAAACCTTCTTTTTTACAGGGTCTTAATGACAGTATATTGCAAACCTTCTTTTTTACAGGGTCTTAATAACAGTATATTGTAAACCTTCTTTTTTACAGAGTCTTAATGACAGTATATTGTAAACCTTCTTTTTTACAGGGTCTTAATGACAGTATATTGTAATCCTTCTTTTTTACAGGGTCTTAATGACAGTATATTGCAAACCTTCTTTTTTACAGTCTTAATGACAGTATATTGTAAACCTTCTTTTTTACAGAGTCTTAATGACAGTATATTGTAATCCTTCTTTTTTACAGAGCCTTAATGACAGTATATTGCAAACCTTCTTTTTTACACTCTTAATGACAGTATATTGTAAACCTTCTTTTTTACAGTCTTAATGACAGTATATTGTAAACCTTCTTTTTTACAGAGTCTTAATGACAGTATATTGTAAACCTTCTTTTTTACAGTCTTAATGACAGTATATTGTAAACTTTCTTTTTTACACTCTTAATGGCAGTATATTGTAAGCCTTCTTTTTTACACTCTTAATGACAGTATATTGTAAACCTTCTTTTTTACACTCTTAATGGCAGTATATTGTAAACCTTCTTTTTTTACAGAGTCTTAATGACAGTATATTGCAAACCTTCTTTTTTACAGAGTCTTAATGACAGTATATTGTAAACCTTTTTTTACAGAGTCTTAATGACAGTTTATTGTAAACCTTCTTTTTTACACTCTTAATGACAGTATATTGCAAACCTTCTTTTTTACAGAGTCTTAATGACAGTATATTGTAAGCCTTCTTTTTTATACTCTTAATGACAGTATATTGAAAACCTTCTTTTTTACAGAACCTTAATGACAGTTTATTGTAAACCTTTTTTTTACAGGGTCTTAATGACAGTATATTGTAAACCTTCTTCTTTACAGTCTTAAAGGAACAGTATACACTCATTTTCATATAACTGCATATAATAGATACTACTATAAAGCATAAGATGCACAGATACGGATATAAAAATCCAGTATAAAATGGTTTAAAAACATTAGAAGCTTTCAGTTTAGCTCTGTTGAAGGGGTAGTTGGAAAGCCCACTGCAAGTGGGAAATAAGACACTCCCCCCCCTCCCCCTTCTTTTGCATATGAAAAGACCCTTTACACAAACAGGAGCAAGCTGGAGAAGGTAGCTGACGGTATTCAAATAAAACTTTGGGGCTTGGATAGGAGTCTGAAAATCAGAGCAATGTTCTTTAAAAATAAGCAAAATTATACATTTAAAAAAAAAAAAAAAAAACTTTATGGGCTTTATAAATAGATCATCTACAAAACATTTATGCAAAGAAAAAATGAGTGTTTAATGGCCCTTTAATGACAGTATATTGTAAACCTTCTTTTTTACAGAGTCTTCATGACAGTATATTGTAAACCTTCTTTTTTAAAGAGTCTTAATGACAGTATATTTTAAACCTTTTTTTTTACACTCTTAATGACAGTATATTGCAAACCTTCTTTTTTACAGAGTCTTAATGACAGTATATTGTAAACCTTCTTTTTTACACTCTTAATGACAGTATATTGTAAACCTTCTTTTTTACAGAGTCTTAATGACAGTATATTGTAAACCTTCTTTTTTACACTCTTAATGACAGTATATTGCAAACCTTCTTTTTTACAGAACCTTAATGACAGTTTATTGTAAACCTTTTTTTTACAGGGTCTTAATGACAGTATATTGTAAACCTTCTTCTTTACAGTCTTAAAGGGACAGTATACACTCATTTTCATATAACTGCATATAATAGATACTACTATAAAGCATAAGATGCACAGATACGGATATAAAAATCCAGTATAAAATGGTTTAAAAACATTAGAAGCTTTCAGTTTAGCTCTGTTGAAGAGGTAGTTGGAAAGCCCACTGCAAGTGGGAAATAAGACACTCCCCCCCCTCCCCCTTCTTTTGCATATGAAAAGACCCTTTACACAAACAGGAGCAAGCTGGAGAAGGTAGCTGACGGTATTCAAATAAAACGTTGGGGCTTGGATAGGAGTCTGAAAATCAGAGCAATGTTCTTTAAAAATAAGCAAAATTATACATTTAAAAAAAAAAAAAAAAAAACTTTATGGGCTTTATAAATAGATCATCTACAAAACATTTATGCAAAGAAAAAATGAGTGTATAATGGCCCTTTAATGACAGTATATTGTAAACCTTCTTTTTTACAGAGTCTTCATGACAGTATATTGTAAACCTTCTTTTTTAAAGAGTCTTAATGACAATATATTGTAAACCTTCTTTTTTAAAGAGTCTTAATGACAATATATTGTAAACCTTTTTTTTTACAGAGCCTTAATGACAGTATATTGTAAACCTTCTTTTTTACAGAGTCTTAATGACAGTATATTGTAAACCTTCTTTTTTTTACAAAGCCTTAATGACAGTATATTGTAAACCTTCTTTTTTACAGAGTCTTAATGACAGTATATTGTAAACCTTCTTTTTTACAGGGTCTTAATGACAATATATTGCAAACCTTCTTTTTTACAGGGTCTTAATGACAGTATATTGTAAACCTTCTTTTTTACGGAGTCTTAATGACAGTATATTGTAAACCTTCTTTTTTACAGGGTCTTAATGACAGTATATTGTAATCCTTCTTTTTTACAGGGTCTTAATGACAGTATATTGCAAACCTTCTTTTTTACAGAGTCTTAATGACAGTATATTGTAAACCTTCTTTTTTACAGAGTCTTAATGACAGTATATTGTAATCCTTCTTTTTACAGAGCCTTAATGACAGTATATTGCAAACCTTCTTTTTTACACTCTTAATGACAGTATATTGTAAACCTTCTTTTTTACAGAGTCTTAATGACAGTATATTGCAAACCTTCTTTTTTACACTCTTAATGACAGTATATTGTAAACCTTCTTTTTTACACTCTTAATGACAGTATATTGTAAACCTTCTTTTTTACAGTCTTAATGACAGTATATTGTAAACCTTCTTTTTTATAGAGTCTTAATGACAGTATATTGTAAACCTTCTTTTTTACAGAGTCTTAATGACAGTATATTGTAAACCTTCTTTTTTACAGAGTCTTAATGCCAGTATATTGTAAACCTTCTTTTTTTACAGAGTCTTAATGACAGTATATTGTAAACCTTCTTTTTTACAGTCTTAATGACAGTATATTGTAAACCTTCTTTTTTACAGAGTCTTAATGACGATATATTGCAAACCTTCTTTTTTACAGTCTTAATGACAGTATATTGCAAACCTTCTTTTCTTTTTTACAGAGTCTTAATGACAGTATATTGTAAACCTTCTTTTTTACAGAGCCTTAATGACAGTATATTGTAATCCTTCTTTTTTACAGTCTTAATGACAATATATTGTAAACCTTCTTTTTTACAGTCTTAATGACAGTATATTGCAAACCTTATTTTTTACACTCTTAATGACAGTATATTGTAAACCTTCTTTTTTACAGAGTCTTAATGACAGTATATTGTAAACCTTCTTTTTTACAGAGCCTTAATGACAGTATATTGTAAACCTTCTTTTTTACAGAGTCTTAATGACATTATATTGTAAACCTTCTTTTTTACAGTCTTAATGACAGTATATTGCAAACCTTCTTTTTTACAGAGTCTTAATGACAGTATATTGTAAACCTTCTTTTTTACAGAGTCTTAATGACAGTATATTATAAACCTTCCTTTTTACAGAGCCTTAATGACAGTATATTGCAAACCTTCTTTTTACAGAGTCTTAATGACAGTATATTGCAAACCTTCTTTTTTACAGAGTCTTAATGACAGTATATTGTAATCCTTCTTTTTTATAGTCTTAATGACAGTATATTGTAAACCTTCTTTTTTACAGTCTTAATTATAGTATATTGTAATCCTTCTTTTTTACAGAGTATTAATGACAGTATATTGCAAACCTTCTTTTTTACAGTCTTAATGACAGTATATTGTAAACCTTCTTTTTTAAAGAGCCTTAATGACAGTATATTGTAAACATTTTTTTTACAGAGCCTTAATGACAATATATTGTAAACCTTCTTTTTTACAGAGTCTTAATGACGATATATTGCAAACCTTCTTTTTTACAGTCTTAATGACAGTATATTGCAACCCTTCTTTTCTTTTTTACAGAGTCTTAATGACAGTATATTGTAAACCTTCTTTTTTACAGAGCCTTAATGACAGTATATTGTAATCCTTCTTTTTTACAGTCTTAATGACAATATATTGTAAACCTTCTTTTTTACAGTCTTAATGACAGTATATTGCAAACCTTCTTTTTTACACTCTTAATGACAGTATATTTAATTTGTAAACCTTCTTTTTTACACTCTTAGTGACAGTATATTGTAAACCTTCTTTTTTACAGAGTCTTAAAGACAGTATATTGTAACCCTTCTTTTTTACAGAGCCTTAATGACGGTATATTGTAAACATTTTTTTTTACAGAGCCTTAATGACAGTATATTGCAAACCTTCTTTTTTACAGAGTCTTAATGACAGTATATTGTAATCCTTCTTTTTTACAGAGTCTTAATGACAGTATATTGCAAACCTTCTTTTTTACAGAGTCTTAATGACGGTATATTGTAAACCTTCTTTTTTTACAGAGCCTTAATGACAGTATATTGTAAACATTTTTTTTTACAGAGCCTTAATGACAATATATTGTAAACCTTCTTTTTTACAGAGTCTTAATGACAATATATTGCAAACCTTCTTTTTTACAGAGCCTTAATGACAGTATATTGTAATCATTCTTTTTTACAGAGTCTTAATGACAATATATTGTAAACCTTCTTTTTTACAGTCTTAATGACAGTATATTGCAAACCTTCTTTTTACAGTCTTAATGACAGTATATTGTAAACCTTCTTTTTTACAGTCTTAATGACAGTATATTGTAAACCTTCTTTTTTACAAAGCCTTAATGACAGTATATTGTAAACCTTCTTTTTTTACAGAGTCTTAATGACAGTATATTGCAAACCTTCTTTTTTACAGAGTCTTAATGACAGTATATTGCAATCCTTCTTTTTTACAGGGTCTTAATGACAGTATATTGCAAACCTTCTTTTTTACAGGGTCTTAATGACAGTATATTGCAAACCTTCTTTTTTACAGGGTCTTAATAACAGTATATTGTAAACCTTCTTTTTTACAGAGTCTTAATGACAGTATATTGTAAACTTTCTTTTTTACAGGGTCTTAATGACAGTATATTGTAATCCTTCCTTTTTACAGGGTCTTAATGACAGTATATTGCAAACCTTCTTTTTTACAGTCTTAATGACAGTATATTGTAAACCTCCTTTTTTACAGAGTCTTAATGACAGTATATTGTAATCCTTCTTTTTTACAGAGCCTTAATGACAGTATGTTGCAAACCTTCTTTTTTACACTCTTAATGACAGTATATTGTAAACCTTCTTTTTTACAGTCTTAATGACAGTATATTGTAAACCTTCTTTTTTACAGAGTCTTAATGACAGTATATTGTAAACCTTCTTTTTTACAGAGTCTTAATGACAGTATATTGTAAACTTTCTTTTTTACACTCTTAATGGCAGTATATTGTAAGCCTTCTTTTTTACACTCTTAATGACAGTATATTGTAAACCTTCTTTTTTACACTCTTAATGGCAGTATATTGTAAACCTTCTTTTTTTACAGAGTCTTAATGACAGTATATTGCAAACCTTCTTTTTTACAGAGTCTTAATGACAGTATATTGTAAACCTTTTTTTACAGAGTCTTAATGACAGTTTATTGTAAACCTTCTTTTTTACACTCTTAATGACAGTATATTGCAAACCTTCTTTTTTACAGAGTCTTAATGACAGTATATTGTAAACCTTCTTTTTTACACTCTTAATGACAGTATATTGTAAGCCTTCTTTTTTACACTCTTAATGACAGTATATTGCAAACCTTCTTTTTTACAGAACCTTAATGACAGTTTATTGTAAACCTTTTTTTTACAGGGTCTTAATGACAGTATATTGTAAACCTTCTTCTTTACAGTCTTAAAGGGACAGTATACACTCATTTTCATATAACTGCATATAATAGATACTACTATAAAGCATAAGATGCACAGATACGGATATAAAAATCCAGTATAAAATGGTTTAAAAACATTAGAAGCTTTCAGTTTAGCTCTGTTGAAGGGGTAGTTGGAAAGCCCACTGCAAGTGGGAAATAAGACACCCCCCCCCCTCCCCCTTCTTTTGCATATGAAAAGACCCTTTACACAAACAGGAGCAAGCTGGAGAAGGTAGCTGACGGTATTCAAATAAAACTTTGGGGCTTGGATAGGAGTCTGAAAATCAGAGCAATGTTCTTTAAAAATAAGCAAAATTATACATTTAAAAAAACAAAAAAAAAACAACTTTATGGGCTTTATAAATAGATCATCTACAAAACATTTATGCAAAGAAAAAATGAGTGTATAATGGCCCTTTAATGACAGTATATTGTAAACCTTCTTTTTTACAGAGTCTTCATGACAGTATATTGTAAACCTTCTTTTTTAAAGAGTCTTAATGACAGTATATTGTAAACCTTTTTTTTACAGAGTCTTAATGACAGTTTATTGTAAACCTTCTTTTTTACACTCTTAATGACAGTATATTGCAAACCTTCTTTTTTACAGAGTCTTAATGACAGTATATTGTAAACCTTCTTTTTTACACTCTTAATGACAGTATATTGTAAACCTTCTTTTTTACAGAGTCTTAATGACAGTATATTGTAAACCTTCTTTTTTACACTCTTAATGACAGTATATTGCAAACCTTCTTTTTTACAGAACCTTAATGACAGTTTATTGTAAACCTTTTTTTTACAGGGTCTTAATGACAGTATATTGTAAACCTTCTTCTTTACAGTCTTAAAGGGACAGTATACACTCATTTTCATATAACTGCATATAATAGATACTACTATAAAGCATAAGATGCACAGATACGGATATAAAAATCCAGTATAAAATGGTTTAAAAACATTAGAAGCTTTCAGTTTAGCTCTGTTGAAGAGGTAGTTGGAAAGCCCACTGCAAGTGGGAAATAAGACACTCCCCCCCTCCCCCTTCTTTTGCATATGAAAAGACCCTTTACACAAACAGGAGCAAGCTGGAGAAGGTAGCTGACGGTATTCAAATAAAACGTTGGGGCTTGGATAGGAGTCTGAAAATCAGAGCAATGTTCTTTAAAAATAAGCAAAATTATACATTTAAAAAAAAAAAAAAAAAACTTTATGGGCTTTATAAATAGATCATCTACAAAACATTTATGCAAAGAAAAAATGAGTGTATAATGGCCCTTTAATGACAGTAATGACAGAGTCTTAATGACAGTTTATTGTAAACCTTCTTTTTTACACTCTTAATGACAGTATATTGCAAACCTTCTTTTTTACAGAGTCTTCATGACAGTATATTGTAAACCTTCTTTTTTAAAGAGTCTTAATGACAATATATTGTAAACCTTCTTTTTTAAAGAGTCTTAATGACAATATATTGTAAACCTTTTTTTTTACAGAGTCTTAATGACAATATATTGTAATCCTTCTTTTTTACAGAGCCTTAATGACAGTATATTGTAAACCTTCTTTTTTACAGAGTCTTAATGACAGTATATTGTAAACCTTTTTTTTTTACAAAGCCTTAATGACAGTATATTGTAAACCTTCTTTTTTACAGAGTCTTAATGACAGTATATTGTAAACCTTCTTTTTTACAGGGTCTTAATGACAATATATTGCAAACCTTCTTTTTTACAGGGTCTTAATGACAGTATATTGTAAACCTTCTTTTTTACGGAGTCTTAATGACAGTATATTGTAAACCTTCTTTTTTACAGGGTCTTAATGACAGTATATTGTAAACCTTCTTTTTTACAGAGTCTTAATGACAGTATATTGTAATCCTTCTTTTTACAGAGCCTTAATGACAGTATATTGCAAACCTTCTTTTTTACACTCTTAATGACAGTATATTGTAAACCTTCTTTTTTACAGAGTCTTAATGACAGTATATTGCAAACCTTCTTTTTTACACTCTTAATGACAGTATATTGTAAACCTTCTTTTTTACACTCTTAATGACAGTATATTGTAAACCTTCTTTTTTACAGTCTTAATGACAGTATATTGTAAACCTTCTTTTTTATAGAGTCTTAATGACAGTATATTGTAAAACTTCTTTTTTACAGAGTCTTAATGACAGTATATTGTAAACCTTCTTTTTTACAGAGTCTTCATGACAGTATATTGTAAACCTTCTTTTTTTAAAGAGTCTTAATGACAGTATATTGTAAACCTTTTTTTTACAGAGTCTTAATGACAGTTTATTGTAAACCTTCTTTTTTACACTCTTAATGACAGTATATTGCAAACCTTCTTTTTTACAGAGTCTTAATGACAGTATATTGTAAACCTTCTTTTTTACAGTCTTAATGACAGTATATTGTAAACCTTCTTTTTTACAGAGTCTTAATGACAGTATATTGTAAACCTTCTTTTTTACAGTCTTAATGACAGTATATTGTAAACCTTCTTTTTTATAGAGTCTTAATGACAGTATATTGTAAACCTTCTTTTTTAGAGTCTTAATGACAGTATATTGTAAACCTTCTTTTTTTTACAGTCTTAATGACAGTATATTGTAAACCTTCTTTTTTACAGAGTCTTAATGACAGTATATTGTAAACCTTCTTTTTTTACAGTCTTAATGACAGTATATTGTAAACCTTCTTTTTTACAGAGTCTTAATGACAGTATATTGTAAACCTTCTTTTTTACAGAGTCTTAATGACAGTATATTGTAAACCTTCTTTTTTACAGTCTTAATGACAGTATATTGTAAACCTTCTTTTTTACAGTCTTAATGACAGTATATTGTAAACCTTTTTTACAGTCTTTTTTTTTTTCTTTTCAATTTCATCAATTTATTTAAAAAAAACTTTAAACTCAAAATAAAATTCTACAATGTGTATTCACTACTTCAGTGGTAATCAAATATCAATCTTAACATTCAATTACAAATATCAAAACTAGTACCCAATAATTGACTCTCATAAACCTTAGTGTAGGTCTATCAGAATCAAAATTCTGCGTTATTTAAAAAAATAAAATGTTTTTTTTTTTTTTTTTATAGTTTTTATTGAGGTTGAAATGATACAAGAACAAGCATTATTTGCCTCTGAAAATCAAATACACACTCTCAAGCAAATTACAGTGAACAATGGCATGACTATCCTGTATACGCACATATATATCACCAATATTACGTTGCCAAGTGGTGAGACCACAATATATGACTATTTAACACACAATGCTTGACTAGGTAACATAAAGCAAATAATTTATAACATAACCTAATTTTTAACATTCTAAACGTATATATTTATATTAGACTGTACGCCCTCTAAATGTTCTCTGAGGCCACTCTTGGACCTCTCAATGCTACACTGCAACGTTACAGAGGATATGCATGGTCACAGGGAGGCCACTCTTGGACCTCAAACAATGAATCTCAGTTTTTTCTTTTTAGTACATAGTTCTTAAATGTATAGATGCTTAATGAATGAGACAGCACTTTAAACTCTTACTAGAATTATATGAAGTTAAAAGACTTTTAACTCAAGCAATAAAAACAAAAGAAGATAAACAGACACAAAATAGATATGTCATGCTAGATAGAAGGGGGGCACCACCATACACCTAGTTGAAACTAAGTCAGTATAGGTTTTATATGGCTTAGCTTATATGCATATAGAAACTGGAAAAGTCCCATAACTCTTTAATTTATATAAAAGGGTGGTGGGCATGATATCTTAGGGGCGCTGGTTGGCACTTTAGTGGGGGCAAGTGTACAAAGATTATCCCTCTTGACACATGTAACTGATTATATAACTCAAAGATCATTTGTACCTGTACGGTGGTACATGGAGATACATAGTGTATAGCTAAACGATATATTGGGCAGCAAGTTAAACAAAGGCGTTAGGATTTACTTAATAGGCTATGCAACTATATCAACTCAGATATACATATTTATACACCATACATTCTACTCCTAACAAGCATTATGTTCGTGAACAAATGGAAGAGGTAAGCAGGTATCTGCATAGTAGGGAAAGGTGTGGTGCCCTATGACATAGGCTATAACAGATAAACAGTAAAAAAAGGGTATAACCGTGCTCACTAAGCAGAAATTTAGATAGACCAGTCTGCAATTGGAAAGTATATATGGGGAGGTAGTAGCAATACTATCTTCAGTTACGGGCACTATTGCCCTGACCACAGGCAACAGAACAGAGGCCAATGCGTGGGCAACAGTAATATAACATACCCCAGCAAGTAGATACATCGCTAGCTTTCTCCCCCATTAACTATTTTATATCCCAAATGGCCCAGGTCTCTGCTTAAAGATGCAACACAAACAAAAGTACGGAGTTGCAGCTAAGCACAGCATCAGGTCTTTTCTGGGGGAAACTATATACCAACGTTCTGCTCCAAGCTCTGAAAAGAGCATAAGATAGTAAAGAGTTCAGTATGCTGCGGCTGTGTCCTATCAGCCCATAATACGCTCTTTCTGTTCCCCCATACTCACTCGGCGTAATGACAGGCTGCTTAACAGAGTATGGGTATGTGTATGGTAGCCCCCAGGGTGAAACGGCCGGCAGTAGCAAAGTACGTTTACACAGTCCATGGGCTGACAGGAAGCTCCCCAGGCGGTGTCCCGGTCTGGTAAATGATTTCTCAAGCTCACTCTTTTCACCGGGGGGCAATTATGGGTAACCGTGGACCTTATCTCTCTTATCTCAGTTTGCAGTACCAAGCAGAGTCCCTTCAGTGTTCGGCAGGTCTTCGCGCTGGATCAAAACTGTAGTGTAGTTGTCATGATCGCTTGTGCAGGGTCTGAGCAGGCATCAGGATCCTCCATCAGCTTTTCCTCAGACACAGATGCAGCTCCATCCCTGACGGCCTCCCAATCACATTGACAACTGTCTCTGCATCGGCAATCACGTCACGGGTCAGAATCTCTCCACAAGCCAGCGCACTCTACATCCAGGCAGGCCTCCTCTCTGCTGCCTTCGGAACTCCGGTCCACCAGACAAGTTGGATGTAAGTGTCCAAATTTTGGTCAATGCTACAGTACTCTCTTTGCTAACCCCAGCACGTGCCCAGCTAGGCGGCAGGCTAGATGCGGTATGGGGGTGAGTCTGATAGCCTCCAGGGTCAAAAGGCCGACAAAAACAGAGTGTGTCTGTACAATCCCTGGAATGTGGCCCACACTGATGTCCTGTAGCTCGGTCTCGCTCTTTCCATAGGGAGGTAATGATGCGCAGCAAGGATTTTCACTGCTGTGGCAAGAGGCTCTTGTATAGAACCCCGTCCCCATCGAGTGTTAAGAGAGTCATCACTCGGAAGGTGCGGACAGACTGCTGCACATGATTGCGGGCCTGTCTCAGCGGTCTGAGTGGATTTAGTCACCGTTTCTGAACAGGGCCGTGGGTCCACTATTTCTAGACCATCTGCAGTCTCAGGCAACGACTCAGCTCCAGACAATACATAGCATTCGGTAGAAATATGACAGGCCGGGTCTTTGCACACTCTCTCCAGCAAGAGTGGTAGTTTATGGGCACTCAATGAGTTCCAGGGGCTGCACTTTACCCTTATGTGCTCCTCAAACTGTTCAGCGGAAGCCTCTGATTCCCGGTCCCCATCACAAGGGTCGCGTGGAGAAGGGCAGCCTGCAAAACACTGCGCAATCAAGCTCCTCAGTCCAGCGAAGTGCACATTAAGCATCTCATATATAGTGTCTGCTGATGCTTTCGTATCGATATCCATGTCTGATTATAGTTGTGTAGTAATTAGTACTACTCGTAACCCCAGTCTCCCAGGGGGGGGAATATGCGTGAACCCCGGCTCCAGAAACCACCAAGCACTTAATAAATGTGGCGGCCTTGAGGCCTAGCTGCAGTTCTTAGACAGAGCAGTCAATCCAGAAAGTTTTCTCCTCAGGACTGTCAATTTCTTGAGTCTTGTAGTGTCCCTCTGGCCCCTATCCACAGGATTGGAGATTTTTATATAGGAAAACAATAAAAAAATGTATAAAACACTGTAGTGGAACCAGGAGCTCCCACAAAACACGTCCTGTCTCTGCAACTGTAGGCTCCGCCCCCCCTTTTTTACAGTCTTAATGACAGTATATTGTAAACCTTCTTTTTTTACAGAGCCTTAATGACAGTATATTGTAAACCTTCTTTTTTTACAGAGTCTTAATGACAGTATATTGTAAACCTTCTTTTTTACAGTCTTAATGACAGTATATTGCAAACCTTCTTTTTTACAGAGCCTTAATGACAGTATATTGCAAACCTTCTTTTTTACAGGGTCTTAATGACAGTATATTGTAAACCTTCTTTTTTACAGAGTCTTAATGACAGTATATTGTAAACCTTCTTTTTTACAGAGCCTTAATGACAGTATATTGCAAACCTTCTTTCTTTCATGTAATTAGCAAGAGTCCATGAGCTAGTGACGTATGGGATATACATTCCTACCAGGAGGGACAAAGTTTCCCAAACCTCAAAATGCCTATAAATACACCCCTCACCACACCCACATTTCAGTTTTACAAACTTTGCCTCCCATGGAGGTGGTGAAGTCAGGGCCGGATTTACATCTCAGGTGCCTGTAGGCACAAAAACCTGAAGCGCCCCCCCCCACCCCCCCACCCCCCCTAGAAAAAAGTGGAAAAAATGAGGACTTTTTTTTATTATTATTTAGGACAACTAAAAATAAATATTAGATGTAAAATTACATTTTCCCTTTTATGGAGATACACAAATACACACACCAATTGCAATATTTGTTGTAATGGAAGCTACACCAAAAATCAATATTCACTTGACTCAAATGGCCATACAATTTCTATTATGTATAACAAAAACAAATCATGTTAAACTTTTAATGCAAAATATTCTAAAGAAAACCCTATTTAAAGGGACATCAAATGTGACAGTTTGCTGGGCATTTTATTATTGCACTAGTGCTTGCAGAGAAGTGTGTTAGCCTCTTGCAAAAGAGTTAAACACATAGTCAATGTCAGTTCTGAGACAGCAATACACATCTGTGCAGACCCAGATGGGCTCATAGGACATGTTTATTGACAAGCCATTAGTGTATTGCTTTTCTGGAGATGACTTTGACTATGTGCTTAACATTTTGTTGGAGTCAAACACAGTTTTGTGTAAACAATAGCAATATTAAAACTAGCAGCATGCAAGCTCATCACCATCAACAACCTGTGCAGCCAGTGGAAGAAAATATAAAATGTAGGGAAAAAAATCTTGTAAACTCTGATATTTTTGGTACAAACACACACAGATGTTACATTTATTTTGTTCTGAAATATAAATATCATATGATGTTGCTCTCAAAGGAAAACATGGAATGTTGTAGATTATATGTAATCCAGGGGTCAACAAATGTGTTTAAAATTAGAATTTAGAAATTCAATGGGAGGGGTTTAGTTTTAATCTTTGCCCCTCTCTCCTTCATGGCTCCCTCAACTGCTGTAACATATTCCCAATGAAACACTCGACTTTGTAGGCACCTGGCAGCACAATTCTTACTAAAATAAATGCCCTCATAAAAAAAAAAAAAAAAAAAAAAAAAATTTTTTTTTTTTTTTTTTTTTTTTATTATTGACAGGCAGGCGCCCCTCACTGCAAGGCGCCTGTAGGCACATGCCTACTGTGCCTAATGGGAAATCCGGCCCTGGGTGAAGTAAGTTTGTGCTAGATTCTTCGTTGATATGCGCTTCACAGCAGGCTGGAGCCCGGTTTTCCTCTCAGAGTGCAGTGAATGTCAGAGGGATGTGAAGAGAGTATTGCCTATTTGAATACAATGGTCTTCCTCTAGGGGATCTATTTCATAGGTTCTCTGTTATCGGTCGTAGAGATTTCTTCTCCTACCTCCCTTTTCAGATTGACGATATACTCTTATATACCATTACCTCTACTGATTCTCGTTTCAGTACTGGTTTGGCTATCTACTATATGTAGATGAGTGTCTTAGGGTAAGTAAGTCTTATTTTATTTATGACACTCTAAGCTATGGTTGGGCACTTTATATGTAAAGTTCTAAATATATGTCTTAAAACTTATATTTGCCATGATTCAGGATAATCAGTATTCCTTTATTCAGACTGTCAGTTTCATTATTTGGGATAATGCATATGAATAAATATTTTTTTATTACCTTAAAATTTTCATTTGACTTTTTTCCCTGCGGGCTGTTAGGCTCGCGGGGGCTGAAAATGCTTAAATTTATTGCGTCATTCTTGGCGCGAACTTTTTTGGCGCAAAATTTTGTCATTTCCGGCGCCCTAATTGATGCCGGAAGTTGTTCGAAGTTGCGTCATTTTTCACGTATACGTGTTACAGACGTTTTTTTGCGCCAAAAAATGTGGGCGTCGTTTTTTCTGCGTCACAGGATGTGGCGTCATTCTTGGCGCCAAAAATATGGGCGTTGTACTTGGCGCCAATAATGTGGGAGTCATACTTGGCGCCAAAAATGTGGGTGTCTTTTTTTGTCTCCACCGCTTTCCACATTATTTAAATCTCATTTTTTCATTGCTTCTGGTTGCTAGAAGCTTGTTTATTTGGCATTTTTTCCCATTCCTGAAACTGTCATTTAAGGAATTTGATAATTTTGCTTTATATGTTGTTTTTTCTATTACATATTGCAAGATGTCTCAACCTGACCCTGGATCAGAATCTACTTCTGGAAAGATGCTGCCTGATGCTGGTTCTACCAAAGTTAAGTGCATTTGTTGTAAACTTTTGGTATCTATTTCTCCGGCTGTAGTTTGTGTTAGTTGTCATGATAAACTTTCTAATGCAGATAGTGTATCCATTAGTAATAATCCTTTACCTGTTGCTCTTCCTTCAACATCTAATGTTCAGGATGTCCCTGTTAATGTAAAAGAATTTGTTTCTAATTCTATTAGGAAGGCTCTGTCTGTTATTCCTCCTTCCAGTAAACGTAAAAGGTCTTTTAAAACTTTTCATATTTCAGATGAATTTTTAAGTGACCGCCATCATTCTGACTTATCTGTTTCTGATGAGGATCTTTCTGGTTCTGAAGATTCTGCCTCAGATATTGACACTGACAAATCTTCATATTTATTTAAGATGGAGTTTATTCGTTCTTTACTTAAAGAAGTATTGATTGCATTAGATATGGAGGAGTCCAATCCTCTTGATACTAAATCTACTAAGCATTTAAATTCGGTTTTTAAACCTCATGTAGTTATTCCAGAAGTTTTTCCAGTTCCTGATGCTATTTCAGAAGTAATTTCTAGGGAATGGAATAGTCTGGGTACTTTATTTACTCCTTCTCCAAGGTTTAAGAAATTGTACCCTGTGCCATCTGATAGATTAGAATTTTGGGACAAGATCCCTAAAGTTGATGGGGCTATTTCTACTCTTGCTAAACGTACTATTATTCCTACAGCGGATAGTACTTCCTTTAAGGATCCTTTATATAGGAAGCTTGAATCCTTTCTAAGGAGAGCTTATTTATGTTCAGGTAATCTTCTTAGACCTGCTATTTCTTTGGCTGATGTTGCTGCAGCTTCCACTTTCTGGTTGGAGGCTTTGGCGCAACAAGTATCAGACCATAATGCTTATAACATTGTTAAACTTCTTCAACATGCTAATAACTTTATTTGTGATGCCATTTTTGATATCATTAGAATTGATGTCAGGTATATGTCTTTAGCTATTTTAGCTAGAAGAGCTTTATGGCTTAAATCTTGGAATGCAGATATGACTTATAAGTCAACTTTGCTTTCTCTTTCTTTCCAAGGTAATAAATTATTTGGTTCACAGTTGGATTCTATTATTTCAACTGTTACTGGGGGGAAAGGAACCTTTTTGCCTCAGGACAAAAAATCTAAAGGTAAATACAGGGCTGCTAATCGTTTTTGTTCCTTTCGTCAGAATAAGGAACAGAAGCCTGACCCTTCCCCTAAAGGAACGGTTTCCGTTTGGAAGCCTTCTCCAGTCTGGAATAAATCCAAGCCTTTTAGAAAGTCAAAACCAGCTCCCAAATCCGCATGAAGGTGCGGCCCTCATTCCAGCACAGCTGGTAGGGGGCAGGTTACGATTTTTCAAAGATTTTTGGATCAATTCGATTCACATCTTTGGATTCAGAACATTGTTTCACAAGGGCGCAGAATAGGTTTCAAGGTAAGGCCGCCTGTGAGAAGATTTTTTCTCTCTCGCATTCCAGTAAACCCAGTGAAGGCTCAGGCATTTCTGAAATGTGTTTCAGACCTAGAGTTGGCTGGGGTAATTGTGCCAGTTCCAGTTCTGGAACGGGGTCTGGGGTTTTATTCAAATCTATTCATTGTACCAAAGAAGGAGAATTCCTTCAGACCAGTTCTGGATCTAAAAATATTGAATCGTTATGTAAGGATACCATCATTCAAAATGGTGACTATAAGGACTATTCTGCCTTTTGTTCAGCAAGGGCATTATATGTCTACAATAGACTTACAGGATGAATATCTTCATATTCCAATTCATCCAGATCACTATCAGTTCCTGAGATTCTCTTTTCTAGACAAGCATTACCAGTTTGTTGCCCTTCCGTTTGGCCTAGCAACAGCTCCAACGATCTTTTCAAAGGTTCTCGGTGCCCTTCTCTCTGTCATCAGAGAACAGGGTATTGCGGTTTTTCCTTATTTGGACAATATCTTGGTACTTGCTCAGTCTTTACATTCTGCAGAATCTCATACTAATCAACTTGTGTTGTTTCTTCAAAGACATGGTTGGAGGATCAATTTACCAAAGAGTTCCTTAATTCCTCAGACAAAGGTAACCTTTTTGGGTTTTCAAATAGATTCAGTGTCCATGACTTTATCTCTAACAGAAAAGAGACGTCTGAAGTTGTTTTCAGCTTGTCGAAACCTTCAGTCTCAGTCATTCCCTTCGGTAGCTTTGTGCATGGAAATTCTAGGTCTCATGACTGCTGCATCAGACGCGATTCCCTTTGCTCGCTTTCACATGAGACCACTCCAGCTTTGTATGCTGAACCAGTGGTGCAGGGATTATACAAAGATATCACAATTAATATCCTTAAATCCCAATGTTCGATCTTCTCTGACTTGGTGGTTGAATCACCATCGTCTAATTCAAGGGGCTTCTTTTGTTCGTCCAACCTGGACTGTGATCTCAACAGATACGAGTCTTTCAGGTTGGGGAGCTGTATGGGGATCTCTGACAGTGCAGGGGGTTTGGGAATTTCAGGAGGCGAAATTACCAATCAACATTTTGGAACTCCGTGCGATTTTCAGAGCTCTTCAGTTCTGTCCTCTTCTGAAGAGAGGATCGTTTATTTGTTTTCAGACAGACAATGTCACAACCGTGGCGTATGTCAATCATCAGGGTGGGACTCACAGTCCTCAGGCTATGAAAGAAGTATCTCGGATACTTGTATGGGTGGAATCCAGCTCCTGTCTTATTTCTGCGGTTCACATCCCAGGTGTAGACAATTGGGAAGCGGATTATCTCAGTCGCCAGACGTTACATCCGGGCGAATGGTCTCTTCACCCAGAGGTTTTTCTTCAGATTGTTCATATCTGGGGACTTCCAGAAATAGATCTGATGGCCTCTCATCTAAACAAGAAACTTCCCAGGTATCTGTCCAGATCCAGGGATCCTCAGGTGGAAGCAGTGGACGCGTTGTCACATCCTTGGAATTATCAACCTGCTTATATCTTTCTGCCTCTAGTTCTTCTTCCAAAAGTGATTTCCAAAATCCTAATGGAGCGTTCGTTTGTACTGCTGGTGGCTCCAGCATGGCCTCACAGGTTTTGGTATGCGGATCTCATTCGGATGGCAAGTTGCCAACCTTGGACACTTCCGTTAAGGCCAGACCTTCTATCTCAAGGCCCATTTTTCCATCAGGATCTCAAATCATTAAACTTGAAGGTATGGAGATTGAACGCCTGATTCTTAGTCATAGAGGTTTCTCTGATTCAGGGATTAATACTATGTTGCAGGCTCGTAAATCTGTATCTAGAAAGATTTATTACCGAGTCTGGAAGACTTTCATTTCTTGGTGTTCTTCTCATAAATTCTCTTGGCATTCTTTTAGAATTCCTAGAATTTTGTAGTTTCTTCAGGATGGTTTGGATAAGGGTTTGTCTGCAAGCTCTTTGAAAGGTCAAATCTCTGCTTTTTCTGTTCTTTTTCACAGAAAGATTGCTAATCATCCTGATATTCGTTGTTTTGTTCAGGCTTTGGTACGCATCAAGCCTGTCATTAAGTCAATCTCTCCTCCTTGGAGTCTTAATTTGGTTTTGAGGGCTTTACAGGCTCCTCCGTTTGAGCCTATGCATCCTCTGGATATTAAGTTACTTTCTTGGAAAGTTTTGTTCCTTTTGGCCATCTCTTCTGCTAGAAGAGTTTCTGAGTTATCTGCTCTTTCTTGTGAATCTCCTTTTCTAATTTTTCATCAGGATAAGGCGGTATTACGGACTTCATTTAAATTTTTACCTAAGGTTGTGAATTCTAACAACATCAGTAGAGAGATTGTTGTCCCTTCATTGTGTCCTAATCCTAAGAATTCTATGGAGAAATCTTTACATTCTTTGGATGTAGTAAGAGCGTTAAAATATTATGTTGAAGCTACTAAAGGTTTTAGAAAGACTTCTAGTCTATTTGTTATCTTTTCTGGTTCCAGGAAAGGTCAGAAGGCTTCTGCTATTTCCTTGGCATCTTGGTTAAAGTCCTTGATTCATCAGGCTTATGTAGAGTCGGGTAAGTCCCCACCTCAAAGGATTACGGCTCATTCTACTAGGTCAGTTTCTACTTCCTGGGCTTTTAGGAATGAAGCTTCTGTTGATCAAATTTGCAAAGCAGCAACTTGGTCTTCTTTGCATACTTTTACTAAATTCTACCATTTTGATGTTTTTTCTTCTTCTGAAGCAGTTTTTGGTAGAAAAGTACTTCAGGCAGCTGTTTCAGTTTGATTCTTCTGCTTATAATTTCATTTTTTTCCATTTTTGTGATTAAAACTTTTTGATTTGGGTTGTGGATTATTTTCTCAGCGGAATTGGCTGTCTTTATTTTATCCCTCCCTCTCTAGTGACTCTTGCGTGGAAGTTCCACATCTTGGGTATCTGCTATCCCATACATCACTAGCTCATGGACTCTTGCTAATTACATGAAAGAAAACATAATTTATGTAAGAACTTACCTGATAAATTCATTTCTTTCATATTAGCAAGAGTCCATGAGGCCCACACTTCTTGTGGTGGTTATGATTTTTTTGTATAAAGCACAATTATTCCAATTCCTTATTTTTGATGCTTTCGCTCCTTTCTTATCACCCCACTTCTTGGCTATTCATTAAACTGAATTGTGGGTGTGGTGAGGGGTGTATTTATAGCCATTTTGAGGTTTGGGAAACTTTGCCCCTCCTGGTAGGAATGTATATCCCATACGTCACTAGCTCATGGACTCTTGCTAATATGAAAGAAATGAATTTATTAGGTAAGTTCTTACATAAATTATGTCTTTTTACAGGGTCTTAATGACAGTATATTGTTAACCTTCTTTTTTACAGAGTCTTAATGACAGTATATTGTAAACCTTTTTTTTTTTACAGAGTCTTAATGACAATATATTGTAAACCTTCTTTTTTACAGTCTTAATGACAGTATATTGTAAACCTTCTTTTTTACAGAGTCTTAATGACAATATATTGTAAACCTTCTTTTTTACAGTCTTAATGACAGTATATTGTAAACCTTCTTTTTTACAGAGTCTTAATGACAGTATATTGTAAACCTTCTTTTTTTACAGCCTTAATGACAGTATATTGTAAACCTTCTTTTTTACAGTCTTAAAGGGACAGTCTAGGCCAAAATAAACTTTCATGATTCACATAGAGCATGTAATTTTAAACAATTTTCCAATTTACTTTTATTACCAATTTTGCTTTGTTCTCTTGGTATTCTTAGTTGAAAGCTTAACCTCGGAGGTTCATATGCTAATTTCTTAGACCTTGAAGCCCACCTCTTTCAGATTCCATTTTAACAGTTTTTCACCACTAGAGGGTGTTAGTTCACATATTTCATATAGATAACACTGTGCTCGTGCACGTGAAGTAATCTGTGAGTAGGCACTGATTAGCTAGACTGCAAGTCTGTCAAAAGAACTGAAAAAAGGGACAGTTTGCAGAGGCTTAGATACAAGATAATCACCGAGGTTAAAAGTATATTATTATAAATGTGTTGGTTATGCAAAACTGGGAAATGGGTAATAAAGGGATTATCTATCTTTTAAAACAATAAAGATTCTGTTGTAGACTGTCCCTTTAATGACAGTATATTGTAAACCTTCTTTTTTACAGAGCCTTAATGACAGTATATTGTAAACCTTCTTTTTTACAGAGCCTTAATGAAAGTATATTGTAAACCTTCTTTTTTACAGAGTCTTAATGACAGTATATTGTAAACCTTCTTTTTTACAGAGTCTTACTGACAGTATATTGTAAACCTTCTTTTTACAGAGTCTTAATGACAGTATATTGTAAATCTTCTTTTTTTACAGAGTCTTAATGACAATATATTGTAAACCTTCTTTTTTACAGAGCCTTAATGACAGTATATTGTAAACCTTCTTTTTTACAGAGCCTTAATGACAGTATATTGTAAACCTTCTTTTTTACAGAGTCTTAATGACAGTATATTGTAAACCTTCTTTTTTACAGAGCCTTAATGACAGTATATTGTAAACCTTCTTTTTTACAGAGCCTTAATGACAGTATATTGTAAACCTTCTTTTTTACAGAGTCTTAATGACAGTATATTGCAAACTTTCTTTTTTACAGAGTCTTAATGACAGTATATTGTAAACCTTTTTTACAGAGTCTTAATGACAGTATATTGTAGTCCTTTTTTACAGAGCCTTAATGACAGTATATTGTAAACCTTCTTTTTTACAGAGTCTTAATGACATTATATTGTAAACCTTCTTTTTTTACAGAGCCTTAATGACAGTATATTGTAAACCTTCTTTTTTTACAGAGCCTTAATGACAGTATATTGTAAACCTTCTTTTTTACAGAGTCTTAATGACAGTATATTGTAAACCTTCTTTTTTACAGAGCCTTAATGACAGTATATTGTAAACCTTCTTTTTTACAGAGTCTTAATGACAGTATATTGTAAACCTTCTTTCTCCAACATTGGTGTGTCCGGTCCACGGCGTCATCCATTACTTGTGGGAAATGTTCTCCCCCACAGGGAAAGGCAAGGAGAGCACAGAGCAAGAGCTGTCCATATAGCTCCCCCTCTGGCCCCGCCCCCCAGTCATTCTCCTTGCCGCTCTGAACAAGTAGCATCTACCACGGGGATGGCGAGGAGTTTGTGGTGTTAGTTGTAGTTTTTTATTCTTCTATCAAGAGTTTGTTATTTTAAAATAGTGCTGGCTTGTACTATTTACTCTATAACAGAAAAGTGATGAAGATTTCTGTTTAAGAGGGCTATGATTTTAGCACAAGTAACTAAAATCCATTACTGTTACCACACAGGACTGTTGAAACAAGAGAACTTCAGTTGGGGGTAACAGTTTGCAGACTCATCTGCTTCAGGTATGACTAGTCTCCTTCTAACAACACAGGCTAATGCTAGATGACAGTCATTTTTCCCCTCAGGGGAAACGGTAAGCCATTTTTCTTTCACCTCAGCAAAAAAGATAACAGGCTTCCCCTTTTTGTTTTTTATGCTGGTAGACACTGTTAGGGGCTAAATCGATTGGTTTTTATTACAATATTATACCATTTGAAATATTTTATAAGCTCACATACACTTGGGAACGTTTTTTATTGATCTGGCTTGTTTAGACACCTAAATCTAGTCAGGAAGGCCCCTTCACTCTAGTGTGCTGAGGGAGGAAGCCTCATTTTGGCACTTCAGCTGTGCAGTTGAATTTCAAGGCAGTGCATGCAGATTCATGTGAGAGGGTCCTGTGGTTCAGAAAGTGACTCCAAAAGGCTTTTTTCTGTGAATGGTGACCCCTAAGGAAGGTAAAAAGCTGCAGCAAGGCTGTAGCTGGGATTGTGGTGTGTAAAAACGGTTAAATCCAACAATTAGCTCCGGTTTGCTTGTTTTAAGAGCTAGAGTCTCCATATTTGCTGAGCAATACTTTCTAAGCATTAAGACACTGGGGTCCAAATTTCAGAATAATCGGATATTGCCTTCATAGTTTTTTGAACATTCAGAAATAAATGTGTCATTTTATTATTTAAAGAGACAGTAACGTTTTTGTTTAAAATCGTTTTTATTGCATTGTTTGCCTGCCTAAATCTGTTTAACATGTCTGTTCCATCAGATAACCTATGTTCTGTGTGTATAGAGACAAATGTGGTTCCCCCTTCGAGTGTTTGTGATAATTGCGCCATAACGTCCAAACAAAATCAGGACAGCTCTGTTATTTTTCATAATGTTGCCCAAGATGATTTATCTAATGAAGGTAGTGGGGATAGCTCTACATCCTCTCCTTCTGTGTCTACACCAGCTTTGCCCGCGCAGGCGACACCTAGCGCGCCAGTGCTTATTTCTATGCAACAATTATCAGCAGTAGTGGATAATTCTATAGCAAATCTTTTATCCAAACTGCCAGTTTTTCAGAGAAAGCGTGATTGTTCAGTTTTAAATACAGATAAAAAGGATGAACAATCAGACGCTGACGATGCCTTATCTATTTTACCCTCACATCAATCGGAATTGGCTGTGAGGGAAGGGCTGTCTGAGGGTGAAATTTCAGACTCAGGAAAAGTTTCTCAACAGGCAGAACCTGATCTAGTGGCATTTAAGTTTAAGCTAGAACATCTCCGCGCTTTGCTTAAGGAGGTATTAGCTACTCTGGATGACTGTGATTCCATGGTAGTACCAGAGAAGTTGTGCAAATTGGACAAATTTTTAGAGGTCCCAGTGCACGACAACGCTTTTCCAATACCTAAGAGGGTAGCGAACATAGTGGAAAAGGAGTGGGAGAAGCCAGGTGTACCCTTTGCCCCACCTCCTATATTTAAGAAAATGTTTCCCATAGTAGACCCTAGAAGGGACGCATGGCAAACGGTCCCGAAGGTTGAGGGAGCTGTTTCAACACTAGCGAAGCACACAACTATTCCTATAGAGGACAGCTGCGCTTTCAAAGATCCTATGGATAAAAAATTGGAAGGATTGCTTAAAAAGATTTTTGTTCAGCAAGGGTTCATTCTTCAACCAGCTACGTGTGTTATTACTGTCACTTCAGCGGCGTCCTTTTGGTTCGAAGAACTAGAAAGGTCACTCCAGAAAGAGACTTCCTATGAAGAAGTCATGGACAGAATTCACGCATTAAAGTTAGCTAATTCCTTTATATTGGATGCCGCCTTTCAAATAATGAAATTGGCGGCGAAAAACTCAGGTTTTGCTATAGTAGCACGGAGGGCGCTTTGGCTAAAATCCTGGTCGGCAGACGTGTCGTCCAAGACTAAGTTACTGAATATTCCTTTCAAGGGTAAGACCCTTTTTGGGCCGGAATTGAAGGAAATTATTTCAGACATCACTGGGGGTAAGGGCCATGCCCTCCCACAGGATAGGCCTTTTAAGGCTAAGAACAAGTCTAATTTTCGTTCCTTTTGCAATTTCAGGAACGGACCAGCTAATAACTCCACTGCCGCTAGACAAGAAGGTAACGCGGCCCAGCCCAAACCCACTTGGAAGCCCATGCAAGGCTGGAACAAGGGTAAACAAACCAAGAAACCTGCTGCTGCTACCAAGACAGCATGAAGGGGTAGCCCCCGATCCGGGACCGGATCTGGTAGGGGGCAGACTATCTCTCTTCGCTCAGGCTTGGGAAAGAGATGTTCTGGATCCCTGGGCACTAGAGATAGTTTCCAAGGGATACCTGTTAGAATTCAAGGGACTTCCTCCAAAGGGAAGGTTCCACCTGTCTCGCTTATCTTCAGACCAGATAAAGAAACAGGCATTCTTACATTGTGTAAGAGACCTATCAAAGATGGGAGTGATAAACCCAGTCCCCTCCGGGGAACAAGGTCTAGGGTTTTACTCAAACCTGTTTGTGGTTCCCAAAAAATAGGGAAATTTCAGGCCAATTCTGGATTTAAAGATATTAAACAAGTTCCTCAGAGTTCCATCCTTCAAGATGGAAACCATTCGGACAATCTTACCAACAATCCAGCAGGGTCAATTTTTGACTACCGTGGATCTGAAGGATGCGTATCTGCATATCCCAATCCACAAATCTCATCATCAGTTCCTGAGGTTCGCCTTTCTGGACAAACATTACCAGTTTGTGGCTCTTCCATTCGGTTTAGCCACCGCTCCCAGAATTTTCACAAAGGTGCTAGGGTCCCTTCTAGCGGTCCTAAGACCGAGGGGCATCGCTGTAGCACCTTATCTAGATGACATCCTAATCCAAGCGTCGTCTCTTTCCAAAGCGAGGGCTCATACAGACATTGTGTTGGCTTTTCTCAGATCTCACGGGTGGAAAGTGAACATAGAAAAAAGTTCACTGTCACCGTCCACAAGGGTTCCTTTTCTGGGAACAATAATAGATTCTGTGGAAATGAAGATCTTTCTCACAGACGTCAGAAAGACAAAGCTTCTAAAAGCTTGTCGAGTTCTTCACTCTATTCCTCAACCCTCCATAGCTCAATGCATGGAAGTAATAGGACTAATGGTCGCAGCAATGGATGTGGTTCCTTTTGCTCGAATTCATCTAAGACCATTACAGCTGTGCATGCTCAATCAGTGGAATGGGGACTATACAGACTTGTCTCCCCAAATTCAAGTAGACCAGGTAACCAGGGACTCACTTCTCTGGTGCTTGACCCAGGATCACCTGTCTCAGGGAATGAGTTTCCGCAGACCGGAGTGGGTCATCGTCACGACCGACGCCAGCCTCTTGGGGTGGGGCGCGGTCTGGGACTCTCTGAAAGCTCAGGGCCTATGGTTGCGGGAAGAGTCGCTTCTCCCGATAAACATTTTGGAACTAAGAGCTATATTCAATGCGCTCCTGGCTTGGCCTCAGCTAGCGGAAGCCAGGTTCATAAGATTTCAGTCGGACAACATAACAACTGTTGCGTACATCAATCATCAGGGGGGAACAAAGAGTTCCCTAGCGATGAAGGAAGTAACCAAGATAATCCAATGGGCAGATAATCACTCCTGCCATCTATCTGCTATTCACATCCCAGGAGTAGACAACTGGGAGGCGGACTATTTGAGTCGTCAGACTTTCCATCCGGGGGAGTGGGAACTCCATCCGGAGGTCTTTGCTCAGTTAACCCAAGTATGGGGCATTCCAGACATGGATCTAATGGCGTCCCGTCAGAACTTCAAGATTCCTTGCTACGGGTCCAGATCCAGGGATCCCAAGGCGACTCTAGTGGATGCATTAGTGGCGCCTTGGTCGTTCAACCTAGCATATGTGTTTCCACCGTTTCCTCTCCTCCCCAGGCTCATAGCCAGGATCAAACAGGAGAAGGCCTCGGTGATTCTGATAGCTCCTGCGTGGCCTTTGAGACAGGACCTTCTAGTACAAGGTCCATTCGAACATCCCAATCTAGTCTCTCTGCAGCTGACTGTTTGGAAATTGAACGCTTGATTTTATCCAAGCGTGGGTTTTCAAATTCTGTGATTGATCCTCTGGTCCAAGCCAGAAAACCTGTGACTAGAAGGATTTACCATAAAATATGGAAAAAATATATCTGTTGGTGTGAATTCAAAGGATTCTCCTGGAGTAAGATTAAAATTCCAAAGATTCTCTCCTTTCTCCAAGAAGGTTTGGATAAAGGATTGTCAGCTAGTTCTCAAAAAGGACAGATTTCTGCATTATCCGTCTTGTTGCACAAACGACTGGCAGCTTTGCCAGATGTACAAGCTTTTGTTCAGGCTTTGGTTAGAATCAAGCCTGTTTACAGACCCATGACTCCTCCTTGGAGTCTAAATTTAGTTCTTTCAGTTCTTCAAGGGGTTCCGTTTGAACCTTTACATTCCATAGATATTAAGTTACTATCTTGGAAAGTTCTGTTTTTGGTTGCTATTTCTTCTGCTAGAAAAGTTTCTGAATTATCTGCTTTGCAGTGTGATCCACCCTATCTGGTGTTCCATTCAGATAAGGTTGTTTTGCGTACTAAGCCTGGTTTTCTTCCAAAAGTTGTTTCCAACGAGAACATCAACCAGGAAATAGTTGTTCCTTTTTTGTGTCCGAATCCAGTTTCAAAGAAGGAACGTTTATTACACAATTTAGATGTTGTTCGTGCTTTAAAGTTCTATTTAGAAGCAACAAAAGATTTTAGACAAACCTCATCCTTGTTTGTCGTTTACTCTGGTAAGAGGAGAGGTCAAAAAGCTACTGCTACCTCTCTCTCTTTCTGGCTGAAAAGCATTATCCGCTTGGCTTATTACTCTACTAGGGCTGTGGCTTCCACATGGGCCTATAAGAACGAGGCTTCTGTTGACCAGATATGTAAGGCAGCGACTTGGTCTTCTCTGCACACTTTTGCCAAATTCTACAAATTTGATATTTTTGCTTCTTCGGAGGCTGTTTTTGGGAGAAAGGTTTTGCAAGCCGTGGTGCCTTCTGTTTAGGTAACCTGATTTGCTCCCTCCCTTCATCCGTGTCCTAAAGCTTTGGTATTGGTTCCCACAAGTAATGGATGACGACGTGGACCGGACACACCAATGTTGGAGAAAACAGAATTTATGCTTACCTGATAAATTACTTTCTCCAACGGTGTGTCCGGTCCACGGCCCGCCCTGGTTTTTTTAATCAGGTTGAAATTTTTTTTCTTTATACACTACAGTCACCACGGCACCCTATAGTTTCTCCTTTTTCTCCTAACCGTCGGTCGAATGACTGGGGGGCGGAGCCAGAGGGGGAGCTATATGGACAGCTCTTGCTGTGTGCTCTCCTTGCCTATCCCTGTGGGGGAGAACATTTCCCACAAGTAATGGATGACGCCGTGGACCGGACACACCGTTGGAGAAAGTAATTTATCAGGTAAGCATAAATTCTGTTTTTTTACAGAGTCTTAATGACAGTATATTGTAAACCTTCTTTTTTACAGAGTCTTAATGACAGTATATTGCAAACCTTCTTTTTTACAGCCTTAATGACAGTATATTGTAAACCTTCTTTTTTACAGCACATAATTAAACATTTTATATTATTAGCTCAATGCCTACTAGATGCTTGTGGAGTTGCAGAGGGACCTTGTAAAAGCAATATCATGCAGTAAAAGTAAATTCCTTCACATGTTAGTGGGCGTTACTGCCATTAGCCTATATAATTCTGTGTGGCCAGCGCATGATATCTCGCGCATCAAACAGAACAGCTAATAATGTACAAAAACAACACTACGGAAATGCACTTGCAAAACAGTGTAAATTATTAGTATTGTTATTAATATTTATTTGTAAAATTCAGTAGCACTGGGTACAGAGATAGGGGCAAATAATGACAAAGATTAGTGATAAGATACAAATGCATAAAACTAGTACAGGAAGAGGAGGGCCTTGCTCCGAAGAGCTTACAGTCTGTGATTGTAAAATATTTGCATGTATGTTTTGTTATGGTAGAAATGAGCGGTGTCTCCAGGGACTGTCAGCGGGTGACATGGGGGCATATCCTGTGAGATATATGGGTGTAACCCAGTATTCAGGATAATGGGGCATATCTATCAAGCTCTGGATAGAGCTTGATGCCCCGTGTTTCTGGCGAGCCTGCAGGCTCGCCAGAAACACCAGTTATGAAGCAGCGGTCTAAAGACCGCTGTTCCATAACCTGTCCGCCTGCTCTGAGCAAGCGGACAGACATCGCCGCAATTCAACCCGAACAAGTATAATCGGGTTGATTGACACCCCCCTGCTGGTGGCCTATTGGTATTGCTCTCCGTATTCAGCGAGGTCTGGCGGACCTGATCCGCACTGTCGGATCAGGTCCGCCAGACTTTGATAAATAGAAGCCATAGTGTCTGGGGTGGAATTTAGAGGTTTGGGTGGTTCCAGGATTCCCTGAGATAAACCAGGATGTAAATAATAAAAGGAAAGACAGCAGGTCTAGCCTAATTATGCATTGTTCAGCAATCTGTAGGAGCTCTGCCATTCGTAGATGCAGTAACTGAACCCAGATGCGCCAAAGGGACATGAAAACAATTTTGTTCTGGATTCCATCATAGTGCATACAATTTAAAAAAAAAAAAAGTTCTGACTATTATCAAATCTACTTCATTCTCTTGGTATCCTTATTTAAAAAGTAGGTAGACTCAGTGTCATGCACATGTCTGAAGCACTCTGTGGCAGCAGTTGTTATACACTATTGAGCACTAGATAGCAATAGTGTTTGCAGAATTGCTGCCATATAGTGCATCTCACTTAAGCAAGCTCTTTAATCTACCTAGGTATACTCTTAAACAAAAGGATACAAAGAGAACAAAGTCAATTTGATAATAGAAGTAAATTGGGACGTTTTTAAAATAGTATGCTCTATCTGACTCATGAAAGAAAAAATTGGAGTTTTATGTCTCTTTAATAATTGTTACACAATGTCCTGGGGTAATAGGTAAAAGAATACCAAACTAGAAAGACATAACTTCATACACACATACATAAAAATGTATGCCTGGACCTCTCACATTGAAGATTTCTTATGACAAATGCATGAATAAGTCACTTGTAAGAATGGGATAAAGCATCCAAATGTATGGGTCATGAGGATGAGGACTAATGGAGAGAGAATTGAAGATTAGTGGAACCCACAATGCAATGCAACACCACCAAGCTGCTTTTGATGTCAAGCAGTCTTAAAACTGGTATGTATCATCATCCGTGTAGTGACACTACTCTCAGATTGGGACTCATTCAGAAATGGGACTGAAGGTAAAGAGATAATAACATGTTCATGATATAGATTGATAGACTTTTATAATATTTTATTGAGGAAGCAGAGACATACAATAACATACAATTTATAACAATTACACAACAAAAGATATGAAGATATTAGGCTCCACATGTTCTCTGGAAACATCAAGTCCCAATGAGGTAAAGGGCAACTGTAGTTATAACCCCACTTGTCAATGAGACCTCTTATGGGTCCAGCCAAACAGTAGCAAAAAGATAAAGTAAATCAAGTAAATAATTCCATATTACAAACAATTTTTTAAGAACATATTTTGTAGTGTCATCTACAGTTCCAGACATACTTTGGAACTATTACATATACAAAATAAACGCAAATCAAGAGTGTGTTAACCTAACTTTAAGTGATGGTAATCTCTCCCCTTTAAAAAATCTGATCTGGAATGTTAGTGATATTTTAGATGGAGTTTAAAGGGACAGTTTACACCAGAATTGCTATTGTTTAAAAAGATAGATAATCCCTTTATTACCCATTCCCCAGTTTTGCATAACCAACAAAATTATATTAATATATGTTTTACCTCTGTGTTTACCTTGTATCTAAGCCTCTGCAGACTGCCCCTTATCTCGGTGCTTTTGACAGACATGCAGTTTAGCCAATCAGTGCAGACTTCTAAATAACTCCACAGGAGTGAGCACAATGTTATCTATATGACACACATACTGTCTAACTGTGAAAAACTTTCACACATACTGTCTAACTGTGAAAAAAATGCTCTGCGCAAGAGGCGGGCGGTTTTCAACAGTTTAGAAATCAGTTTGAGCCTACCTAGGTTTAGCTTTTCAAAAATACCACTAGGGAACAAAGCAAATTTAATGATAAAAGTCAATTGGTAAGTTGTTTAAAATTTTATGCCCTATCTGAATCATGAAAGTTTAATTTTAACTAGACTGTCCCTTTAATTCATCAGACGTAATGAAGATGCGCTATAACTTACTTTTTAATATAGATATGCAATTCAAATACCTGTGAGCTAACGGTTTAAATTGTTCTCCAATCAGAGCTCTCCCCATATGGCACTTTTGTTGTAGCTAGAGCGCTGATTGTACAACAATTTAAACCGTTAGCTCACAGAAAAACTGACTTTGAAGTGGGCAGCAGACCGTGGGGTACTTGAATTTCATATCTACATTAAAAAGTAAGTTATAGCACAATTTCATTACAACTGATGAATTAAACTCCATCTAAAATATCAATAACATTCTGGATATGATTTTATAAAGAGGAGAGTTTACCATTATTTTAAGGACTAAGTCCTAAGTGCCAAAGAGAAAAAAAGAAAGTAAGAGAGAGAGAGAGAGAGAGAGAGAGAGAGAGAGAGAGAGAGGAAAGAAAAAAATAAAATAATTAAATTACTACTTACTTCCTCCTGGTTGCATACTCCCCCAAGCATATTACTCTGCTTTCTTTTGCCTCTGCCACTCATCCCAAAGGATTCAAACCAGGCCATGAAGACCTAATCTACCCTCCACTCTTAAAGAGTATTCCTCCATACTCCTTATACAAGAGAGATTGATAGACTTTTTAGTAACAGCCCAACAAAAACACAGCTAAGGCAAAGCCTTTTCATAGACCTAACTTCAATTACACAAACTGCCTGCATACTAACAAAAGATCCATTTATATATTACTTTAGTGTTTTAGGTAACCAAGGTCATTTCTCATGAAAAGAACATGTGGCACATAGACTATGTACACTATGTGACATAGTGTACTGAATATTGTTAACATTATAGCAGTAAAGCTCTTTAATGCACAATAAACTATAATTAAAACAAAAAGAAAGGTTCCGGCTCACTGTAAAGCTTATATCACAAAATCGAAGACTAGGATGATAAAAAAAAACTGGTATTTATTGGTGCACTATAAAAACAAAATGATAGTGTAGTTACCCATAGTGGGAATGGAACGTATTAAGGGCTGTAGCCTGGCAGGGATGGCAATGTGAAGGAAAGATGGAGTTGCAACAATGTTGCAGTTTAAGGGGAGTGACTCACGTTGGGGTTTAAGAGCAGATGTTCTGGAGAGTTCTGCCTCTTTCCTCCGGTGTTTCTTCCAGAAGTTGGAGTTGTGGAGATTGCTGTTCGTCATGGATCATGCCAGGTGAGTGTCCATTCCTCCTAAAAGGTTCAGGGATGGGTCCCCGGGTGGTAGCAGGGCTCCTGCAAAGGAGAAGAGGCTAGTTAGTGAGGAGTTGCCCACTCAGGGGGCAGATATCCCATGTGGTCAGGGTTCTAGGGCTCCCTGTCCTGTTCCCCCAGACTCCCCCTCCTTGTATGAGGTAGCGGAGTCGAGCCTGGGGGATACTGAGGTAGGCAAGGGAATGGAGGAGCAGGAGGAAGGAGATTTTGAGGAGGCCTTGGGCCTAGTGGCCCAGGGTCTGGGGCCTATCTGGTTGTAGGGGATCCCATGCCGAGCAATGCTCTGGTAGCGAGAGGGCAAGCCCTGCCTATTGATACAGCTGCTGGAGTAGTGTCTCTCCTGCAGGCCTTGGTGGCAGCAGTTATGTCTGGAGGGGGTTCACCTGTTTTGGGGCCTGGTTCTGGGCCTAGCATGGGGGCCGGTGTGGGGCCTGGTTTCGGGCCTAGTTGGCCTGGTGCCGGTCCGCATGGTGGCCCGGTGAATTTGGGGCCTTGTTGGCAGTCGGGCCTGGTTCTGGGCCCATCTGGCCTGGGCCTGTCAGTAGTGAGGCATGGCCGGTGGTTGTGGGGCCTAGTGGGGGGCTGGCATAGGGCTTGCTCGGCCTAGTGCTGGTTCTTACCCGGTTGCGGTTATGGGGCATGCGGGCCGTACGGCGGGGCCCTCAGGCCTTGCTGTGGGGCCTTTACCAGGTAGGCCTGTGGCCAGCAGCAGCCCTTACAAGGTGGCTCTGGATCCTGTCCTTCTGGTGACGTCACGCACAATTGGTGCACCGTAGCCCCGCCCCTTCCGGTGACGCACTTCCGGTGCACCAATTGGAGGAGACCACACCCCTGAGAGGCCGCGGTAGTGAGCGCGGTTGCAGGAGAGGCAGGCAGGGAGCTCGCAGGAGTAGGTCCTTGCACGGTGCCCAAGCAGGTGAGTCGGGAGTACCGGGGTTGAGGGCCTGCCCTCCGGGTGGTGCTGAAGGTGGCAGTAAGGCTGTTCCGGTAGTGGGTGGTAGGTATGGTACTGTGGCAGGGGGCAGTAGGGGCACCCTGTGCAGGCAGGGGGGCAGCAGGTCATTCCAGCAGCTTTGATGCAGCTGCTGCAACCTTTGTTGATTGCGTGGAACACGTTCAGGGGGCAGATGGCAGCTGGGGGTATGCATGTTGCTTGGGGTGTGAGTGCTGGTGGGGCAGTGCTCAGAGACCCTGGTACTCCCGACGTTTCCATTGTTTTGCAAGCTCCAGTAGCAGCAGGTGGTCATGTGGAGGATTCCAGGACAGCAAGGTCCCTTTCGCTAACACAGGGGAACAAGGAAGTAGCCGGGATGTCTGAGGTAGTACCTTCTACGTCAACTGCAGGATCAGCCCTGTCAGGCAGAGCAGCTGGGACTTCTGGAGGCGGTGATACAACCACACTTACACTAGGGGGTGGGGGTTTGGACTCATCTTCAGACTTAGGACCAGATAGTGATCAGTCTTTGGCGCTTGAGGGCAAAGATAAGTGTAGGATGTTCAAGCTGTTAAACAGGTTAATGTCGAATCAAGGGGTGCAGGCATTAGGGCAAAAAGGGGGGGCTAGGCAGGCGGACCCCCTTAGTGTTTTAGTGGTACCAGTGGGGCCCCCTCTAGGGAGGGTAGGGCACAAGGAGGTGCTGCTCGTGGATGCTTCCCCATGTCAAGTGCACTGTCTATACGGGCACTTGAAGTCAAGGATTGTGCAAAGGATACAGGCGGGCAAAAACGTTAACATATTTGAGCGGTCTGTGGAGGCACAGAGGCAGAAAGAGAGGAGTAAGATCGGGACTGGCCCAAAGAAGTTTAAGCACCCAGTCATGTACTTGGAATGGCATCACTGTTTCAGAGTCCTGGGTGCTTGCTATTTGGAGAAGCACCCTGATCAGATGCAGACAGTCATTAAGTATATGGATACTATTGACTGGATCTGTCAGAGGTACAAAGAATGGGCGTGGCGTGATTATGACGACAAGTACCGCAGGAAGATGGTGGGGAACCCTCTTCTGAATTTCGGCACGACCGACATGCACCTGTGGGCCAGACTGGGGGCTGAGCGGTCGCTCTCCCCCATGGTTTTCCTGCAGGTGCACAGAGATCCTTTGCTAAGGTATGGTGCCGGGGTTGCGAGTGCTGGAAGTTCCAGGAAAGGCAATATGAGAGGGGCACAGCATTTTCCTTTCGTCAATCTGAAAGTTCTGCACGCGGGTGGGGGGGTCAAAAAGGACTTTGGCCTGACAGAGGTCAGTCTAAGGGAGCAGCTGGTGCTAAGGGTTCTACATTTGTACCCAGACCATCAGGTAGCAGGTGTGCTGCTGACGGGGTTGTGGGAGGGGGTCAGTGACTCACCGCAATTTGAAGTCGGTTAAGGAGTATCCTGACGTGGTGCGGGAGAAGCTACTGAAGGAGGTGTGGCTAGGGAGAATGTTGGGCCCCTTTGCAGAGTTGCAGATAGTGGATTTGGTGGTGTCCCTGCTGGGGGTAGTACCTAAGAAAGAGCCGGGGAAGTTTTGGCTGATCCAGCACCTGTCCTATCCAGTTGGCGCGTCGGTCAATGATGCCATTCACCCTGAGCTGGCCTCGGTGCATTACCAGTCCTTTGACCAGGCACTGACGGTGGTGCTGCGGTCTGGGAGGGGTGCTGATTTGGCGAAACTCGACATTGAGTCAGCATTTCGGTTGTTGCCGTTGCATCCAGCTTCCTTTAGGTTAATGGGGTGCAAATTGCAGGGGGAGTATTATGTAGATAGGTGCTTACTCATGGGGTGTTCCCTGTCATGTGCATTATTTGAGATGTTCAGTTCATTTTTGCACTGGGCGGTGGTTTCGGTGGCAGGGGATAATGTGGTGGCACATTATCTGGATGACTTCCTCCTGGTGGGCGCACCAGGATCAGGAAGTTGTGCCAGGCTACTGGAAACCATGTGTTTTCTGATGGCTAAATTTGGGGTGCCGCTTGCCGAGGACAAGACACAGGGGCCTTGCAAACGCCTGACGTACCTCGGCATAGAAATCGACATGGAGGCTAAGTTTTGCCGCCTGCCGAGTGAAAAGGTCCATAAGCTCCTGGAAGTGGTTGGGGTGGCTGAAGAAAGAGCTGCAATCATTGCTTGGAATGTTGAATTTTGCCTGCAGGGTTATACCTATGGGCAGGGTATTCAACAGGCGGATGGAGGGTTGTTTGGGTAGAGCTGGCAGAGTGCGGGTCCCCAGAGATATTGTTGAGGATTTGCAGGTCTGGGATAGGTTTCTGACAGATTTCAATGGGGTGCGGCTGTGGCCTAGGCAGATAGTGACCAGTCAAGAGTTACAGCTGTTTACTTTCACGGCGGGAGCATTTGGCTTTGGTGCCTTCCTTGATGGCAAATAGTACACAGGGCCTTGGCCAGTTGGGTGGCGCAAGCGGGGGCTCACTAGAAATCTGACCCTGATTGAGCTATTCCCTATTGTGGTGGCGGTTGAGCTGTAGGCTCACCGCCTCCAGGATAGGGTGGTCACATATTAGTTGGATAATCTGAGCGTGGTGCATGCTGTCAACAACTTGCCAGCTGCGTCTCCAGTAGTGGTGCGATATCTGCGTTAACTGATGTTGAGGTGCCTCTGTGGCAATATTCACTTTGCGGCGCGTCACGTGCCAGGGGTGGATAATGTAGTAGTGGATGCCTTGTTGCATTTCAAATGGGATCAGTTTAGGAAGTTAGTTCCAAATGCTGCTGCAGTGGGTCTGACCTGTCCTAATTTTCTCTGGCAGCTGGCGGAACTGGGGGAGCATTCTGTTGCTTGTGGGCTCAGCCTTAGCTCCGGCGATGTGGGCTGCCTACTTGTTCTACTGTAGAGCTTGGGAAGAATTCTGCGAGAACAGACAGGTTTCTGTGCGGGATGGCTCACAGGTAATGTTGCTGGAATGGTTAACTGTGCTTAGGGAATGCGCAAGGGGGCTGTACAGGCGTGATTGGCAGCCCTTTCGTATTTTTATAAGCTAGCAGCTGGCCGCGACCCGGCAGGGCCGTTTCTGGTGAAGCAGATAGTGCGGGGTTGGGGGCGCACAGAAATTAAAGTGCCAGATGTCAGGGAGCCGATAACGAGCAAGAGACTAGAGCGGCTTTTGCTTGAGCTGCAAGGGGTGTGTTCATCCCCGTATGAGTGCTCTTTGTTTCGGGTGGCTTTTGTGCTGGCGTTTGTTGGTGCGCTGCGTGTGAGCAAACTGGTAGCGCCGGCGGCTAAGGTGTCAGGGAAAGGTGTTCTGCTTCAGCACGTCAGAGTGTATGAGTCGGCAGTTCTACTTTTTGTCCCCCGGTCTAAAAAGGACCAGGAGGGTAAGGGCACTTGGATGACTTTGGCTGGGAAGGGTGGCAGTGTGGCCTGCCCAGTCCGAGTGTTGTCTGAGTTTTTAGGGGTACGTCCAGTAGGTGGGAGTCAGCTTTTAATACATGCGGATGGTTCCTCGCTGTCGGTCTACCAGTTCAAGAAGGTGCTGAAAGTAGTGGCTGGTAAGGTAGTCATTAATCCAAGCAGTATAGGGATGCATTCCTTTAGGATCAGTGCAGCTACTTCGGCAGCGGTGGAGGGGCAGTCTGCAGCAGGCATTAAGCGATTAGGCAGGTGGCGCTCAAATAGGTACAAGTTGTACGTTAGGCCATTGTAGCAATAGCTGGTGGTATTTAGTTGCCTGTGTAGTTAGCCAGTGTTTACTGTTGTTGTTTCAGGTTCTGCTCCACCGGCTGTGTGAGTCTGGATTGTGGGACATTCTTATGTCCACTGGGCGGCCATTCGGGCTGCCGCTTCATCTGGGAGGCAACAATTAGGTTTCCCACCGGCCAGGGCATCCCCGAGATGGTTGGGTTGGAGAGGGATGCGCTGGCGCCAGCTCCCAACGCTGCTGCAGGATGCGCATAGGCGTTGGGGTAGGCCCCAGATAGTGGTGCTGCACATGGGAGGGAATGATGTTGGTGAGACCCCTGTTTTGGATCTCATCAGGTTCATTCAGGCAGACATAGCATGGCTACGTACTTGATGCCCGGGGGTTCGTGTAGGATGGTCCAATATGGTGGCCAGACTGCATTGGAGGCATTTAGGTTCAGCGGGCTCTGGATATAGAATTCGGAAAAAAGTAAATAGAGTGGTGGGGAATTCTGTCTGCGGGTTGCAGGGGTTTGTGGTTCGGCATCCTAATTTGTCAGCTGACCAGAAGGTTTTGTACCGCCCCGATGGTGTGCATTTATCCAAGGTTGGTTTAGACCTATTCTTGGGTAATTTAAGAGAGGCATTAGCCACCCAACTTTAAGTTGCGTGGGGGGTGGCAGCAAGAGTCTCTTGTTGATATGGTGGCGAGAGGTAGCGGCCTAATTTTGAAGCCTTGGGGTGGAGTGATTAGTCAGGCTGGAGGAAAGGCAACATCAATAGGTCCAAGCCTAGGGTGCCTTCTCCTCGCAGGTAGGCAGGCCAGAAAATCATCCTAACCCCCTTGGCTAACATCTGATGGGACAGAGTCATCCAGGGGACTCCGTCATATTCCGAAATGAATTTGGGCCTGTACCACCCAATGTAGGAGTTATGGTTAGGGACTCATGCACGCCAGGCATATTTGCATATGCTGTTGGTTACTAAAAAAACCTGCTAGTGTGACTATGTGCACTAGCCATTTAAATAAATGCGACCTGAGGGTCTTCCTCCCAGCTCTGTTTGTCATGTCCTTATTTAGGGAAATAGGGGGGGTAATAAAGTTTGAGTAAGTGTGTTATTTCACTGGCATCCAGGAGTAGGCTATTCAGTCCTTATGATAGTGTAGTGACCCCTAGTGGGAATGGAATGTATTAAGGGCTGTAGCCTGGCAGGGCTAGGAATGTGAAGGAAAGATGGAGTTGCAACAATGTTGCAGTTTAAGGGGAGTGACTCACCTTGGGGTTTAAGAGCAGATGTTCTGGAGAGTTCTGCCTCTTTCCTCTGGTGCTTCTTCCAGAAGTTGGAGTTGCCCACCCTCCCTTCCCTAGAAAAGCGATATTGGGGCGGCATGAGCAGCGGCTGTGTTTCGGCTCTAGCTAACATGGCGGGGGTAGGTTTAGTTGAGCTAGCCTTGGGTAAGCCGTGTTTGTAATGTTTGGGCCTCCACCAGCATCTTATTCTGCTCTTTCAGCTGTCAAGAGCTGGGCCCCTTAATTGCAGGAGTGATAGTTTGCTCTAGCGGCGAGAGGTAGCGGCCTAATTTTAAAACTTTGGGGTGGAGTGATTGGTCGGGTGGAGAAAAGGCGACATCACTAGGTCCGAGCCTAGGGTGCCTTCTCCTCACAGGTAGGCAGGCCAGAAAATCATCCTAACCCCCTTGGCTAACATCTTATGGGGCGGAGTCATCCAGGGGACTCTGTCATATTCCGAAATGAATTTGGGCCTCTACCTCCCAATGTAGGAGTTATGGTTAGGGACTCATGCACGCCAGGCATATTTGCATAAGCTGTTGGTTACTAAGTAACCTGCTAGTGTGACTATGCACACTAGCCATTTAAATAAATGCGACCTGAAGGTCTTCCTCCCAGCTCTGTTTGTCGTGTCCTTATTTCGGGAAATAAGGGGGGTAATAAAGTTTGAGTAAGTGTGTTATTTCACTGGCATCCCGGAGTGGGCTATTCAGTCCTTAAGTAACAGAAGTGAAGTCATCAAAGAAAAAGGATGACAAGGGCAGCAACAGCAGACGCGTTTCATGCGGGACTACCGCACTTGTTTACTGCATAACAAGCTAATCTGCCTCCTATCTATGTAAAGGCATATGCTTCATTGAAGAAATCCCATTTAACTATTTTCTTACTGAAGCATAAATCTTATTGCAGCATTAACCTTTTCTTATCAATAGTACATTGTTATAGTTAATGGTAGATATTCCATCTAATTATTTAGATATTCATTAAACCACATTTTATATACTGTTTATCTATATAGAGATACAATTATATTTAGTGCATTACATGAGAATTTATTTTTGTTTCTTATAAACTTTTAAGTAAATATAGGTGTATGAAAGATATATTAGATTAATAAATTTACATCCGCCTCTATATTTATACCCCAAGGGTTTCTGGTATTTAGCGTAAAAATCCACTGTATTTCTTTTTTACTAAGGAAATAATCCGTGCCCCCCCCCCTTTTGGAAAAGGGGATATGAACAATGGCGTAGATTTGTAATAATGAGGAATCACCAGAATGTTCATTTTTAAAATGTTTGCTACTGATGTATATATTTTGGGGTTCTCAATATCTCTAATGTGTATTTCTTTTTTACTAAGGAAATAATCTGTGCCCCCCCCTTTTGGAAAAGGGGTCATGATCAATTGCGTAGATTTGTACTAATGAGGAATCACCAGATTGTTCATTTTTAAAATGTTTGCTACTGATGTATATATGTTGGGGTTCTCAATATCTCTAAACTATAGCTATTGCCTTTAGGAACACCTTTTTTTCATGGTTTTACTAAATGTATACAGACAGTTCTTGTATAAATACATTTTTGAATAACAAATGTTTCATTTGACCTCATTGGCTCTATGTTAAAAGAATCACATTACTGACCATGGCTAAGTCTGGAAAAAGTGCTTAAACATATCTTTCAAATATCAATTTTCCAAAACTGACTTCAAGTTCTCTCAAGTCCTCTCCTTTAAAAGATATCATCTAAAAAAAGAGACAAAAGTGTATGCAATAGTGAATTATGTCTTTAAACATTCAGCTTCATCTGAATGTGAATAATACACATGCATGAGGTGTAACACAGCTCTAGGAGTAAAGCACTTTATAATTAATCCATTGGCACAAATTTCATACTGTTCTTTAATTGCTTTATTAAAATCAAGTTTCTTTATGAAAAACAAATGTCCCTCTGCTGGATAAAAAAAATACTTCCTCTTAGCTTTTTTTTATCAACATAGCTTTAACAATGTTTTCATGTAAAATTATTTTATTTTTAAATGCCTGGTTATATTATTTAGACTGTGACATTTTAAGTTCCATCTTGGCATGTATACATATATTATACTTAGATGGTCCTTAAGAACCCTGTTGACATGTATATATATATGTACTTCTTTATGTACAGATCTTTAGGAGACACAGGTTTTTCTCCTGTAATGCATGTTTTTATTTGTTGTTGCTTTTTATAAATTATATATTATCATGCAGAGTTGTTACAAGAAAACAAAAGTAACTCCTAACCTTTCAACATCTTCTGCCTTTTCTAGTAGCCCTGGGATTATTCAATGAAGTAATTAGTCATCACTCTTGATATCTTAGGTGGCTTCATGCTTCATGTATAGCTGAAGCATATGATGGATCAGTATTTATAAGATGTTTCTACCAAAGTTAATTTTTTTTTCAAAAATATTATAAAATATATATATTTTTTTTTTACGCAGACAGCCATCTTGTTGTGGTCATAAGGAGGAGGGCGTTGGGTGGGTTTAAGGGATCCAGGCCCTCTAATGTATGTATATGTGTGTGTTTGTGTGTATGCTTATATGTTTATGTGTATGTGTATATGTAACTTAGTAGATGAGGTTGAAAAAAGACGTAAGTCTGTCGAATTCAACCTATACAATTCTTAATATACTTACAAAAAAAACTCCAGTTGATCTTAAATTAATCCCATTAAAAAGGTGATCCATTTAACACAAGAAATCATATCCTTGAATTCTGTTTCTAGCCATAAATGTATCTAAACTATTTTTAAATGTATCTAAGGTATTGGCATTTACTGCCTCCTTAGGTAATGAGTTCCACAATTTGATTGCTCTTACAGTAAAAAAACAATTACATTGCTGGAGCCTTTCCTTTCCTCCAGTCTTAAATTGTTACCTCTTGTCATAAATAATTTTCTTTGAATAAATGGAGCTATCTCTGTATATGGGCCTTGAATATATTTTTTATAAAGTAATCATTTCACCTCTCAAGCACCTTTTTTCTAGAGAAAACAGAGCCAGTGTGCCTAACGTCTCCTCTTAGCTTAAATTTTCGATTCCCCTTTAGTTCTGTGGCCCTTCTCTTAACTTTTTCTAAGTCTGCAATGTCTTTTTTTTAGATTGGTCCCCAGAACTGCACTCAAGGTGAGGTCTTAACAGGGATTTATATAGTGATAAAATTATGCTTTCCTTCCTTGCATCAATACCACTTTTAATACATTCTAGTATCTTATTAGCCTTAAAAATAGCTGCCCTGCATTGTGCACCCATCTTTAGCTTGTTATCTATAAGTACTCCCAAATCCCTTTACTCCTCTGTTTTGCCAAGTCTAGTCTCATTTAAATAATAGGTTTCCTGATTATTTTCCAGTATTAAATTTCAATTTCCATTTACCTGCCCATTTTTCTAATTTTTGTAGATCCCCTTATAAAGCAATTTCATCCTGCACTGACCTAATGACCTCACACAACTTTGTATCATCTGCAAAAATAGAGATGTTGCTATTTAATCCTTGCTCCAAGTCATTAATAAAAATATTTAAAAAAACAGGGCCCAGCACTGATCCCTAGGGGACTCCACTTATTACCTTTTGTCCAATCTGAGTATGATCCATTTACTACTACTTGTTGCTCTCTGTTTTTTATCCAGTTATTTATCCATGAGCTAACATTTTCAGCTATTCCCAGTCCTTTCATTTTGTACATTAATCTCTCATGTGGCACTGTATCAAACACCTTTGCAAAATCCATGGTATATCACATCAACTGATTCCCCTTTATCTATATTTTTACTTCCTCGCAGAATCTAATTAAATTAATTTGTCTTGATCTATTTCTCATGCTGATTTGTACTAATTTACTATTGCGCTGGAGGAAAGGCGACATCACTAGGTCCGAGCCTAGGGTGCCTTCTCCTCGCAGGTAGGCAGGCCAGAAAATCATCCTAACCCCCTTGGCTAACATCTTATGGGGCGGAGTCTTCCAGGGGACTCTGTCATATTCCGAAATAAATTTGGGCCTCTACCTCCCAATGTAGGAGTTATGGTTAGGGACTTATGCACGCCAGGCATATTTGCATAAGCTGTTGGTTACTAAGTAGCCTGCTAGTATGACTATGCACACTAGCCATTTAAATAAATGCAACCTGAAGGTCTTCCTCCCAGCTCTGTTTGTTGTGTCCTTATTTCGGGAAATAAGGGGGGTAATAAAGTTTGAGTAAGTGTGTTATTTCACTGGCATCCCGGACTGGGCTATTCAGTCCTTAAGTAACAGAAGTGAAGTCATCAAAGAAAAAGGATGACAAGGGCAGCAGCAGACGCGTTTCATGCGGGACTACCGCACTTGTTTACTGCATAACAGCTAATCTGCCTCCTATCTATGTAAAGGCATATGCTTCATTGAAGAAATCCCATCTAACTATTTTCTTACAGAGGCATAAATCTTATTGCAGCATTAACCTTTTCTTATCAATGGTACATTGTTATAGTTAATGGTAGATATTCCATCTAATTATTTAGATATTCATTAAACCACATTTTATATATTGATTATCTATATAGAGATACAATTATATTTAGTGCATTACATGAGAATTTATTTTTGTTTCTTATAAACTTTTAAGTAAATATAGGTGTATGAAAGATATATTAGATTAATAAATTTACATCCGCCTCTATATTTATACCCCAAGGGTTTCTGGTATTTAGAGTAAAAATCCACTGTATTTCTTTTTTACTAAGGAAATAATCCGTGCCCCCCCCCCCCTTTTGGTAAAGGGGACATGATCAATTGCGTAGATTTGTACTAATGAGGAATCACCAGAATGTTCATTTTTAAAATGTTTGCTACTGATGTATATATTTTTGGGTTCTCAATATCTGTAATGTGTATTTCTTTTTTACTAAGGAAATAATCCGTGCCCCCCCCCCCTTATGTGTTATATGTTGGGGTTCTCAATATCTCTAAACTATAGCTATTGCCTTTAGGAACACCTTTTTTTCATGGTTTTACTAAATGTATACAGACAGTTCTTGTATAAATACATTTTTGAATAACAAATGTTTCATTTGACCTCATTGGCTCTATGTTAAAAGAATCACATTACTGACCATGGCTAAGTCTGGAAAAAGTGCTTAAACATATCTTTAAAATATCAATTTTCCAAAACTGACTTCAAGTTCTCTCAAGTCCTCTCCTTTAAAAGATATCATCTAAAAAAAGAGACAAAAGTGTATGCAATAGTGAATTATGTCTTTAAACATTCAGCTTCATCTGAATGTGAATAATACACATGCATGAGGTGTAACACAGCTCTAGGAGTAAAGCACTTTATAATTAATCCATTGGCACAAATTTCATACTGTTCTTTAATTGCTTTATTAACATCAAGTTTGTTTATGAAAAACAAATGTCCCTCTGCTGGATAAAAAAAATACTTCCTCTTAGCTTTTTTTTAATCAACATAGCTTTAACAATGTTTTCATATAAAATGATTTTATTTTTAAATGCCTGGTTATATTATTTAGACTGTGACATTTTAAGTTCCAACTTGGCATGTATACATATATTATACTTAGATGGTCCTTAAGAACCCTGTTGACATGTATATATATATGTACTTCTTTATGTACAGATCTTTAGGAGACACAGGTTTTTCTCCTGTAATGCATGTTTTTATTTGTTGTTGCTTTTTATAAATTATATATTATCATGCAGAGTTGTTACAAGGAAACAAAAGTAACTCCTAACCTTTCAACATCTTCTGCCTTTTCTAGTAGCCCTGGGATTATTCAATGAAGTAATTAGTCATCACTCTTGATATCTTAGGTGGCTTCATGCTTCATGTATAGCTGAAGCATATGATGGATCAGTATTTTAAGATGTTTCTACCAAAGTGAATTTTAAAAAAAAATAAATATAGTAAAATATATATATATATATATTTTACGCAGACAGCCATCTTGTTGTGGTCAAAAGAAGGAGGGCGTTGGGTGGGTTTAAGGGATCCAGGCCCTCTAATGTATGTATATGTATGTGTGTTTGTGTGTATGCTTATATGTTTATGTGTATGTGTATATGTAACTTAGTAGATGAGGTTGAAAAAAGACGGAAGTCCGTCAAATTCAACCTATACAATTCTTAATATACTTACAAAAAAAACTCCAGTTAATCTTAAATTAATCCAATTAAATAGGTGATCCATTTAACACAAGAAATCATATCCTTGAATTCTGTTTCCAGCCATAAATGTATCTAAACTATTTTTAAATGTATCTAAGGTATTGGCATTTACTGCCTCCTTAGGTAATGAGTTCCATAATTTGATTGCTCTTACAGTAAAAAAACAATTACATTGCTGAAGCCTTTCCTTTCCTCCAGTCTTAAATTGTTACCTCTTGTCACAAATAATTTTCTTGGAATAAATGGAGCTATCTCTGTATATGGGCCTTGAATATATTTTTTATAAAGTAATCATTTCACCTCTCAAGCACCTTTTTTCTAGAGAAAACAGACCCAGTGTGCCTAACTTCTCCTCTTAGCTTAAATTTTCGATTCCCCTTTAGTTCTGTGGCCCTTCTCTTAACTTTTTCTAAGTCTGCAATGTCTTTTTTTTTTAGATTGGTCCCCAGAACTGCACTCAAGGTGAGGTCTTAACAGGGATTTATATAGTGATAAAATTATGCTTTCCTTCCTTGCATCAATACCACTTTTAATACATCCTAGTATCTTATTAGCCTTAAAAATAGCTGCCCTGCATTGTGCACCCATCTTTAGCTTGTTATCTACAGTATAAGTACTCCCAAATCCCTTTACTCCTCTGTTTTGCCAAGTCTAGTCTCATTTAAATAATAGGTTTCCTGATTATTTTCCAGTATTAAATTTCAATTTCCATTTACCTGCCCATTTTTCTAATTTTTGTAGATCCCGTTATAAAGCAATTTCATCCTGCACTGACCTAATGACCTCACACAACTTTGTATCATCTGCAAAAATAGAGATGTTGCTATTTAATCCTTGCTCCAAGTCATTAATAAAAATATTTAAAAAAAAACAGGGCCCAGCACTGATCCCTGGGGGACTCCACTTATTACCTTTGTCCAATCTGAGTATGATCCATTTACTACTACTTGTTTCTCTCTGTTTTTTATCCAGTTATTTATCCATGAGCTAACATTTTCAGCTATTCCCAGTCCTTTCATTTTGTACATTAATCTCTCATGTGGCACTGTATCAAACGCCTTTTAAATAAATGCGACCTGAGGGTCTTCCTCCCAGCTCTGTTTGTCATGTCCTTATTTAGGGAAATAGGGGGGGTAATAAAGTTTGAGTAAGTGTGTTATTTCACTGGCATCCAGGAGTAGGCTATTCAGTCCTTATGATAGTGTAGTGACCCCTAGTGGGAATGGAATGTATTAAGGGCTGTAGCCTGGCAGGGCTAGGAATGTGAAGGAAAGATGGAGTTGCAACAATGTTGCAGTTTAAGGGGAGTGACTCACCTTGGGGTTTAAGAGCAGATGTTCTGGAGAGTTCTGCCTCTTTCCTCTGGTGCTTCTTCCAGAAGTTGGAGTTGCCCACCCTCCCTTCCCTAGAAAAGCGATATTGGGGCGGCATGAGCAGCGGCTGTGTTTCGGCTCTAGCTAACATGGCGGGGGTAGGTTTAGTTGAGCTAGCCTTGGGTAAGCCGTGTTTGTAATGTTTGGGCCTCCACCAGCATCTTATTCTGCTCTTTCAGCTGTCAAGAGCTGGGCCCCTTAATTGCAGGAGTGATAGTTTGCTCTAGCGGCGAGAGGTAGCGGCCTAATTTTAAAACTTTGGGGTGGAGTGATTGGTCGGGTGGAGAAAAGGCGACATCACTAGGTCCGAGCCTAGGGTGCCTTCTCCTCACAGGTAGGCAGGCCAGAAAATCATCCTAACCCCCTTGGCTAACATCTTATGGGGCGGAGTCATCCAGGGGACTCTGTCATATTCCGAAATGAATTTGGGCCTCTACCTCCCAATGTAGGAGTTATGGTTAGGGACTCATGCACGCCAGGCATATTTGCATAAGCTGTTGGTTACTAAGTAACCTGCTAGTGTGACTATGCACACTAGCCATTTAAATAAATGCGACCTGAAGGTCTTCCTCCCAGCTCTGTTTGTCGTGTCCTTATTTCGGGAAATAAGGGGGGTAATAAAGTTTGAGTAAGTGTGTTATTTCACTGGCATCCCGGAGTGGGCTATTCAGTCCTTAAGTAACAGAAGAGGTTACATTACATGAGAATTTATTTTTGTTTCTTATAAACTTTTAAGTAAATATAGGTGTATGAAAGATATATTAGATTAATAAATTTACATCCGCCTCTATATTTATACCCCAAGGGTTTCTGGTATTTAGAGTAAAAATCCACTGTATTTCTTTTTTACTAAGGAAATAATCCGTGCCCCCCCCCCCCCCCCTTTTGGTAAAGGGGACATGATCAATTGCGTAGATTTGTACTAATGAGGAATCACCAGAATGTTCATTTTTAAAATGTTTGCTACTGATGTATATATTTTTGGGTTCTCAATATCTGTAATGTGTATTTCTTTTTTACTAAGGAAATAATCCGTGCCCCCCCCCCCCCTTATGTGTTATATGTTGGGGTTCTCAATATCTCTAAACTATAGCTATTGCCTTTAGGAACACCTTTTTTTCATGGTTTTACTAAATGTATACAGACAGTTCTTGTATAAATACATTTTTGAATAACAAATGTTTCATTTGACCTCATTGGCTCTATGTTAAAAGAATCACATTACTGACCATGGCTAAGTCTGGAAAAAGTGCTTAAACATATCTTTCAAATATCAATTTTCCAAAACTGACTTCAAGTTCTCTCAAGTCCTCTCCTTTAAAAGATATCATCTAAAAAAAGAGACAAAAGTGTATGCAATAGTGAATTATGTCTTTAAACATTCAGCTTCATCTGAATGTGAATAATACACATGCATGAGGTGTAACACAGCTCTAGGAGTAAAGCACTTTATAATTAATCCATTGGCACAAATTTCATACTGTTCTTTAATTGCTTTATTAACATCAAGTTTGTTTATGAAAAACAAATGTCCCTCTGCTGGATAAAAAAAATACTTCCTCTTAGCTTTTTTTTAATCAACATAGCTTTAACAATGTTTTCATGTAAAATGATTTTATTTTTAAATGCCTGGTTATATTATTTAGACTGTGACATTTTAAGTTCCAACTTGGCATGTATACATATATTATACTTAGATGGTCCTTAAGAACCCTGTTGACATGTATATATATATGTACTTCTTTATGTACAGATCTTTAGGAGACACAGGTTTTTCTCCTGTAATGCATGTTTTTATTTGTTGTTGCTTTTTATAAATTATATATTATCATGCAGAGTTGTTACAAGGAAACAAAAGTAACTCCTAACCTTTCAACATCTTCTGCCTTTTCTAGTAGCCCTGGGATTATTCAATGAAGTAATTAGTCATCACTCTTGATATCTTAGGTGGCTTCATGCTTCATGTATAGCTGAAGCATATGATGGATCAGTATTTTAAGATGTTTCTACCAAAGTGAATTTAAAAAAAAAAAAAAATATAGTAAAATATATATATATATTTTTTACGCAGACAGCCATCTTGTTGTGGTCATAAGAAGGAGGGCGTTGGGTGGGTTTAAGGGATCCAGGCCCTCTAATGTATGTATATGTATGTGTGTTTGTGTGTATGCTTATATGTTTATGTGTATGTGTATATGTAACTTAGTAGATGAGGTTGAAAAAAGACGGAAGTCCGTCAAATTCAACCTATACAATTCTTAATATACTTACAAAAAAAACTCCAGTTGATCTTAAATTAATCCCATTAAAAAGGTGATCCATTTAACACAAGAAATCATATCCTTGAATTCTGTTTCCAGCCATAAATGTATCTAAACTATTTTTAAATGTATCTAAGGTATTGGCATTTACTGCCTCCTTAGGTAATGAGTTCCATAATTTGATTGCTCTTACAGTAAAAAAACAATTACATTGCTGAAGCCTTTCCTTTCCTCCAGTCTTAAATTGTTACCTCTTGTCACAAATAATTTTCTTGGAATAAATGGAGCTATCTCTGTATATGGGCCTTGAATATATTTTTTATAAAGTAATCATTTCACCTCTCAAGCACCTTTTTTCTAGAGAAAACAGACCCAGTGTGCCTAACTTCTCCTCTTAGCTTAAATTTTCGATTCCCCTTTAGTTCTGTGGCCCTTCTCTTAACTTTTTCTAAGTCTGCAATGTCTTTTTTTTTTAGATTGGTCCCCAGAACTGCACTCAAGGTGAGGTCTTAACAGGGATTTATATAGTGATAAAATTATGCTTTCCTTCCTTGCATCAATACCACTTTTAATACATCCTAGTATCTTATTAGCCTTAAAAATAGCTGCCCTGCATTGTGCACCCATCTTTAGCTTGTTATCTACAGTATAAGTACTCCCAAATCCCTTTACTCCTCTGTTTTGCCAAGTCTAGTCTCATTTAAATAATAGGTTTCCTGATTATTTTCCAGTATTAAATTTCAATTTCCATTTACCTGCCCATTTTTCTAATTTTTGTAGATCCCGTTATAAAGCAATTTCATCCTGCACTGACCTAATGACCTCACACAACTTTGTATCATCTGCAAAAATAGAGATGTTGCTATTTAATCCTTGCTCCAAGTCATTAATAAAAATATTTAAAAAAAAAACAGGGCCCAGCACTGATCCCTGGGGGACTCCACTTATTACCTTTGTCCAATCTGAGTATGATCCATTTACTACTACTTGTTTCTCTCTGTTTTTTATCCAGTTATTTATCCATGAGCTAACATTTTCAGCTATTCCCAGTCCTTTCATTTTGTACATTAATCTCTCATGTGGCACTGTATCAAACGCCTTTGCAAAATCCATGGTATATCACATCAACTGATTCCCCTTTATCTATATTTTTACTTACTTCCTCGCAGAATCTAATTAAATTAGTTTGTCTTGATCTATTTCTCATGCTGATTTGTACTAATTTACTATTGCACATGAGCGCTCCTTTGCAACCCCGCCCCTTGCCTGTGCACAGCCAATCATGCTTGGGCATGAGTTGTCAATGTCCCCTGTCAATGTTCTCTTGTGCGAACCTGCAGTCAAAGTGGAGAAAATGGCTTGCTAAATCTATCCCTTACTGGTGTATAACTTCCTGTATCAGCCCTGTTTCCCTTTTTAAAAAGTGGCACCACACCAGCCCTGTGTATGTGTATATGTGTGTGTATATATATATATATATATATATATATATATATATATATATATATATATATGTGTGTGTGTATATATATACAGGGAGTGCAGAATTATTAGGCAAGTTGTATTTTTGAGGATTAATTTTATTATTGAACAACAACCATGTTCTCAATGAACCCAAAAAACTCATTAATATCAAAGCTGAATAGTTTTGGAAGTAGTTTTTAGTTTGTTTTTAGTTATAGCTATTTTAGGGGGATATCTGTGTGTGCAGGTTACTATTACTGTGGCATAATTATTAGGCAACTTAACAAAAAAACAAATATATACCCATTTCAATTATTTATTTTTACCAGTGAAACCAATATAACATCTCAACATTCACAAATATACATTTCTGACATTCAAAAACAAAACAAAAACAAATCAGTGACCAATATAGCCACCTTTCTTTGCAAGGACACTCAAAAGCCTGCCATCCATGGATTCTGTCAGTGTTTTGATCTGTTCACCATCAACATTGCGTGCAGCAGCAACCACAGCCTCCCAGACACTGTTCAGAGAGGTGTACTGTTTTCCCTCCTTGTAAATCTCACATTTGATGATGGACCACAGGTTCTCAATGGGGTTCAGATCAGGTGAACAAGGAGGCCATGTCATTAGATTTTCTTCTTTTATACCCTTTCTTGCCAGCCACGCTGTGGAGTACTTGGACGCGTGTGATGGAGCATTGTCCTGCATGAAAATCATGTTTTTCTTGAAGGATGCAGACTTCTTCCTGTACCACTGCTTTAAGAAGGTGTCTTCCAGAAACTGGCAGTAGGACTGGGAGTTGAGCTTGACTCCATCCTCAACCCGAAAAGGCCCCACAAGCTCATCTTTGATGATACCAGCCCAAACCAGTACTCCACCTCGGTTAATACATTTATTATTTGTTGTGAGAGGGGGAGATTGCAGATACAGGTATTTTGGGAGGCGTGTTAGACTTTTAAGGGAGATTAGATTTTTTTTTTTAGTTTTCTTAGGCACCGGCAGTTTCTAAAGTGCCGTAAGTCACTAGCGACTCCAGAAATTTGTATTTACGCTCATTTTTGGACATCGCTAGTTTATCTGACTTACGGCACTTTATGAACTGCGGGCGCCGTATATGCAATAGCAATGTGCGAGGTAAAATTACTGGACGACACGGGTTGCAGCGCTTGCGCTGAAGCCTGCGCCGTATATGTTATAGCGCCAAAAGCAATAAAAAAAAATAATGAATAATACTTTTTTATTGTTTAATGCTTTAACCCAGATAACACAATACAACAAAAACAGGAAATATAAAAAACATACAGAAAAGAAGACCTACAATAACAAACATTTCGTAGGAATTTACTGATAATTTATTATGCTCTTTTAATACATTGAGGTGGAGGCAACTCCTCTCCTCCATGCCTTCTTAAAATAAGTTCAAAAGTATGACATAGCTCTAGTAGGGAAGATAAGTCTACTTTAAGCTATTCTCCCAAATTTCCCAACGCTGCTTTTTAACGCCCGCTGGTATTACGAGTCTAACAGGTACAGGTGTACTGCTCACTTTTTTCCCACGATTTTCGCATACCGCAAATCCCCTTACGTCAATTGCGTATCCTATCTTTTTAATGGGATTTTCCTAACACCGGTATTACGACTGCTGGAAAAAGTGAGTGGTAGACCCTCTCTTGTCCAGACTCCTACCGCATTTAAAAGTCAGTAGTTAAGAGTTTTATGGGCTAACGCCGTAACATAAAGCTCTTAACTAAAGTGCTACAAAGTACACTAACACCCATAAACTACCTATTAACCCCTAAACCGAGCCCACATCGCAAACACTTAAATAACATTTTTAACCCCTAATTTGCCGACCGGACATCGCCGCCACTGTAATAAATATATTAACCCCTAAACCGCCACACTCCCGCCTCGCAAACACTAGTTAAATTTTATTAACCCCTAATCTACCATCCCTAACATCGCCAACACCTATCTACATTTATTAGCCCCTAATCTGCCGCTCCCAACATCGCTGCTACTATATTAAAGTTATTAACCCCTAAACCTAAGTCTAACCCTAAGTCTAACCCCCCTAACTTAAATATAATTTAAATAAAACGAAATAAAATTACTACAATTAAATAAATTAATCCTATTTAAAACTAAATACTTACCGATAAAATAAACCCTAAAATAGCTACAATATAACTAATAGTTACATTGTAGCTAGCTTAGGATTTATATTTATTTTAGAGGGAACTTTGTATTTATTTTAACTAGGTAGAATAGTTATTAAATAGTTATTAACTATTTAATAACTACCTAGTTAAAATAAGTACAAATTTACCTGTAAAATAAATCCTAACCTAAATTACAATTACACCTAACACTACACTATCATTAAATTAATTACATAAACTAACTACAATTAGCTACAATTAAAATAAATAAACTAAAGTGCAAAAACCCCCCACTAAATTACAGAAAATAAAAAAAATAATTACATTTTTTTTAAGCTAATTACAACTACTCTAATGCCCCTAATAAAATAAAAAAGCCCTTCAAAATTATAAAATTCCCTACCCTACACTAAATTACAAATAGCGCTTAAAAGGGCCTTCTGCGGGGCATTGCCCCAAAGTAATCAGCTCTTTTACCTGTAAAAAAAGAAATACAATACCCCCCAACATTAAAACCCACCACCCACACACCCAACCCTACTCTAAAACCCACCCAATTCCCTCTTAATAAAACCTAAGACTACCCCCTTGAAGATCACCCTACCTTAAGACGTCTTCACCCAGCCGGGCACAAGTGGCCCTCCAGAGGGGCAGAAGTCTTCATTTGATCCGGCCAGAAGAGGACATCAAGACCGGCAGAAGTCTTCATCCAGACGGCATCTTCTATCTTCTTCCATCCGGAGCGGAGCGGGTCCATCTTGAAGACATCCAACGCGGAGCATCCTCTTCCATCCAACGGCGACTGAAGAATGAAGGTTCCTTTAAGTGACGTCATCCAAGATGTCGTCCCTTCAATTCTGATTGGCTGATAGAATCGGAATTAAGGTAGAAAAAATCCTATTGGCTGATCCAATCAGCCAATAGGATTGAAGTTCAATCCTATTGGCTGATTAGAACAGCCAATAGGATTGAGCTCGCAATCTCGCATACTATTGGCTGATTGGAACAGCCAATAGAATGCGAGCTCAATCCTATTGGCTGATTGGATCAGCCAATAGGATTGAACTTCAATTCTATTGGCTGATTGCATCAGCCAATAGGATTTTTCCTACCTTAATTCCGATTGGCTGATAGGATTCTATCAGCCAATCGGAATTGAAGGGACGCCATCTTGGATGACGTCACTTAAAGGAACCTTCATTCTTCAGTCGCCGTCGGATGGAAGAGGATGCTCCGCGTCGGATATCTTCAAGATGCACCTGCTCCGCTCCGGATGGAAGATAGAAGATGCCGCCTGGATGAAGACTTCTGCCGGTCTGGATGTCCTCTTCTGGCCGGATCGGATGAAGACTTCTGCCCCTCTGGAGGTCCACTTGTGCCCGGCTGCGTGAAGACGTCTCAAGGTAGGGTGACCTTCAAGGGGGTATTGTTAGGTTTTATTAAGGGGGGATTGGGTGGGTTTTAGAGTAGGGTTGGGTGTGTGGGTGGTAGGTTTTAACGTGGGGGGGTATTGTATTTTTTTTTTACAGGTAAAAGAGCTGATTACTTTGGGGCAATGCCCCGCAAAAGGCCCTTTTAAGGGCTATTTGTAATTTAGTGTAGGGTAGGGAATTTTATTATTTTGGGGGGCTTTTTCTATTTTATTAGGGGGATTAGAGTAGGTGTAATTAGCTTAAAAAAATTGTAATTATTTTTTTATTTTCTGTAATTTAGTGTTTGTTTTTTTGTACTTTAGTTTATTAATTTTAATTGTAGCTAATTGTAGTTAGTTTATGTAATTAATTTAATGATAGTGTAGTGTTAGGTGTAATTGTAATTTAGGTTAGGATTTATTTTACAGGTAAATTTTTACTTATTTTAACTAGGTAGTTATTAAATAGTTAATAACTATTTAATAACTATTCTACCTAGTTAAAATAAATACAAAGTTGCCTGTAAAATAAATATAAATCCTAAGATGGCTACAATGTAACTATTAGTTATATTGTAGCTAGCTTAGGGTTTATTTTATAGGTAAGTATTTAGTTTTTAATAGGAATAATTTAGTTAATTATAGTAAACTAGTACTAAAGCCCGTGTACATAGGCCATTTATTGCAGTACAGCGGTCCAACCCCTTGCTCTCTCCCCCTCTCTTTTGCTCTCTCTCCCCCCTCTCTTTTGCATTCTCTCCCCCTCTCTTTTGCGCTCTCTCCCCCTCTCCTTTGCGCTCTCTCCCCCCTCTTTTGCTCTCTCTCCCCCCCCTCTTTGGCTCTCTCCCCCTTTCTTTTGCTCTCTCTGCCCCCTCTTTTGTTCTCTCCCCCCTCTTTGGCTCTCTCCCCCCCTCTTTTGCTCTCTCTCCCCCCTCTTTGGCTCTCTCTCCCCCCTCTTTGACTCTCTCCCCTCTTTTGCTCTCTCTCCTCTTTGGCTCTCTTTCCTCTTTTGCTCTTTCCTCTTTGGCTCACTTTCCTCTTTTGCTCTCTCTCTTCCCCTTCTTTGGCTCTCTCTCCCCCGCTTTGGCTCTCTCCCCCCTCTATTTGGCTCTCTCCCCCCTCTCTTGCTCCCTCTCTGGCACTGTCTTAAACCCTTTGCCTCTCTGGCCATGCCCCCATCGAGACACCCCGCCCAGCCACGCCCCCTCATTGTGTCCAGCCACGCCCCTTGCCGTGCCCGGTCACGCCCCCATCGCGACGCTCCCATCAGCCATGCCCCCTGACACTCCGTTTCAGCCTTGCTCTGTGCTGAGTGTCAGGATCCAAACGGCCAGGTATGTTTGTCATGTGCAGTCTCTACTGCACATGACTGCATCTGACAAACATACTTGGCCATTTATTATATAGGATTTATTTAGATGTATTTAAATTATATTTAAGTTAGGGGGTGTTAGGGTTAGACTTAGGTTTAGGGGTTAATAAATTTATTATAGTGGCAGCGACGTTGGCAGCGGCAGATTAGGGGTTAATAAATTTAATATAGCTGCGGCAACGTGGGGAGGGCAGAGTAGGGGTTAATAAATAAAATGTAGGGTTTGGCGATGTTGGGGGCATCAGATTAGGGATTCATAAGTATAATGTAGGTGGCGGTGTCCGGAGCAGCAGATTAGGGGTTAATAATATAATGTAGGTGTCGGCGATGTCGAGGGCGGCAGATTAGGGGTTAATAAGTGTAAGATTAGGGGTGTTTAGACTCGGGGTTCATGTTAGGGTGTTAGGTGTAGACATAAATTTGATTTCCCCATAGGAAACAATGGGGTTACGTTAGGAGCTGAGCTTTTTTGCAGGTTATTTTTCAGCCAGCTCAGCCCCATTGTTTCCTATGGGGAAATCGTGCACAAGCACGTTCAGCCAGCTCACCGATGACTTAAGCAACGCTGGTATTGAGGTGAGATGTGGAGCTAAATTTTGCTCAACGCTCACTTTTCTGAGGCTAACGCCGGCTTGCAGAGAACTCATAATACCAGCGATGACTTAAAGGGGCATGAAACCCAAAATTTATATTTTATGATTTAGAAAGAGCATGCAATTTTAAGCAACTTTCTATTTTACTTCTATTATCTAATTTGCTTTATTCTCTTGATATACTGTGCTGAAAAGCATATCTAGATATGTTCAGTAGCTGCTGATTGGTTGCTGCACATAGATGCCTCGTATGATTGGCTCTCCCATGTGCATTGCTATTTCTTCAACAAGGATAGCTAAATAATGAAACAAACTAGATAATAGAAGTAAATTGGAATGTTGTTTAAAATTGTATTCTCTACTTGAATCATGAAAGAAAAATTTGGGGTTTACTGTCCCTTTAAGTGAGCGGTGAAAAAAAAAAGGCTTGTTAGCACCGCACACCGTTACCGACAAAAACTTGTAATCTAGCCGTTAGTATCTTATCTTTATTTTTGTTTGTGTATATATAATGGTGTAAATGAGCGTAGGGGGGACCAATCTGTTAAACCTGTCATATCTCTTGCCTGTAATTCCTCTTGTGAAAGTATCTTCCCTCCTTCCATAACCTCTATTATCCTATACTTATTAGCCATATTGTCGCCTTTGGATTGACCCATTATAAAATTGCTATTTTTCACTTAAGAGATCAAGGGGATGGTATAGAGGAGAAATTAGTTTTTTTTTCAATATTTGATCCCAAGTATTAAATGGCTTTTTTAACATGCTGAAATTATAGATTTTTGTAGATCTCTCTTTTTTGCTTATCCAGCATTGACTGCCTATAGATATTTTGGAGATGAGTTTGCTTTCCAGTTGAACCCAACTTTTTGCATCTTTTTTAAGGTGTCAATCTAAGATCCTTTGAATCATTGTGGCTTGTCTATATTTCACTAAATTAGGTAGGCTTAAGCCTCCTAAATTCTTTTTCCTATAAAGGGTATCTTTATAAATTCTTGGATGAATTGTACCCCAAATGTAATTATTAATTGCCTTTTGTAACTCTTCCAAATAAGTATTTGGTATAGGTATGGGGGGTGTTTGGAGTAGATATAAGAATCTAGGGAGAATATTCATTGGTATTCAATTAATACTTCCAAACCATGAGATCTTTTATTAAACCACGATATTAATGAATTAATAAACATTTTTATTTATTAAAAACATAATGAAAAATTCTAATCAAAACTGAAATACACTTATTGACATAGACTGAATGCATCACTGCAAGAAAATGCTGAGGTTCAGAGACTTGTACCCGTCCATAGTCAGACCAGTCAGTGCGGAGATCAGCTCCATTTAAATCAATGGAACCGCTTCTCTAATGCAGATGTTAAGTAGTTGCATAGAACCATTTCCACTGTCAAGGATACCAGCAATTTTTTTTAAAAACAAAAACATTATTAAATAAACAAAGAAAAAAGAAAAAGAAGTAGCGTTTATGAAACAGTCCACTCTAACAAATGCAAAAGAGAAAATAAGTTCCAGAAACCAGTCAGATTTTTAAATCCTACATGCTGAGTCACATTTTCTATGACAAATCCCAACCACACCTCAGTATTGGTATGGGTCACCCCAGAACACCTGCCGTCAACTAATTTTTTTGTCTGTTGGATACAAATATCATTGTATCTAGTGAGACTACTTTAAAGGGATAGTAAACACCACAAATTTTATTGTTTAAAAAGATAGATAATCCCTTTATTTGCCAGGTCCAGTATGACTACTTTAATATAACTACTTTAAAAGCAGAAATGTGAATATTTAACACTTACATACATTTACAGATCACATTTTGCAAATGTGTTTCCAAAGTGTTGCTGTTTTATTCTTTATTCTTCTCCCACGTTTCTAGAGTTTCACACTAGTTATTCTAGATATCATGCATTCGGCCATTTAACACAACTACAGTATATAAATTAATGGCAAGATTGCCCACTGGTGATTGGCTAAAAACATAGATGAAAGGAGCCTCAATTAATTTTGAACATTAATTTGCATGAATGAGACCATTCCTCATCATAATGAGCGTCTAAAAATCCAGCTTGTTGTGCATTTTAAAACTAGAATGTCTCTTTCAAGTCAGGATTGGCCTTCACACGTTATTAACATATTTTTTTTATACCATATAAAAAAAATTAAAAATGCAGATGTACTTTTTGTATCTATAGTTACAATAATTGACTGATAGGCTCTGATGTAATTTTTGCAATTACCATGAATATGACATAATTTCTTTATAAAACTCTGCATGTTAAACAGATTATTTTTATACTATTTTTAAACTATATAATGCATCAGTCCAGCAACAGACTCCCTTTGTTTGTGCTTTATATTACTTGTTGTGCCATCTGGAAAAAAATTATAATAAAGAAAGAAAATATGTTTAGCTACGGCTAGAACTAAAGGCCACACAAAGTTATAGGAAAAGATAAAAACAGTACCTGTCAAGTTGCTGCTTGTATATATTAAAGTGATACATCAATATCATTCAATAGATCTGCACATTATTTGCGGCAATGAATTAATCTATTCATGTAGGATATTGCAATTTAAATTATCCTGAACACCCATTGCTGTACACTTATACTGAGTATCTGTTTATCTATCATTTCATTATGTTTAATTACCTTAATCAAAGGCTAGGCTCTTTTTCCAGTGTGAGAGAGATAACATGATAGGGTTTATGCAATGACAAATCCTTCAAATTCATCTGCAAATCATCATTTGAAAGGAAAAATAACAGTTCCGTTTTCAATATCCTCTGACTGTCTGACATGACTGAGGAAGATGCAATTATTAGGCAGATTACATTGGTAATCAATGTTTTTCATGTTTTTGCAGTAGTAATATGAAATTGGCGCTGACACAGCAATTATTATACATCATGTCTTTCCTATTTCTGTATCTAAATATAGTCACATTTCAAATAAAGAAGTATGGCTGCATGGATTTTAGATGTTTATAAAGGTAATGTCTGCTGCCTAAATTTCTGGACCAATTTGCTTGAAAATTGGCAGTGCTTCCTGTGTCTTTTGTAGAAAACCAAATCAATTTTTTTTAGATCCATTACATAATGTAAAGTGCTGCAGGTTATGGCTGTTTTTACAATCAAATGCATCTTAGAGGAAAATGTGACACTGCATTTTAAAGGGCAGGTTCACCAGTTTAAACCATTAGAGTCCCCTTACCACTAGTAATGAGGAAATGTTACTGTTTCATTGTATATGATGTGATCAAACACAGCATGATAACAACACACATAAGTATTACACATAAGGATAATAGGAATTAAGTTCCTCCTCAATCCACTACTTGAGTTGAGAACAAGGAAAAAAACTTATTTGATGAATAACAACATATAGTATCTCCTTTCACACATGGGAATATATCTAAGGAATGACACAGTGCAATCCTCCACATTTTCCAGTTTAAAATGATGAAGAGTTCACAGTTGCTGTGCATAAAACATGAATATAAGAAAGTATGAATAAGTAGCAGCCTCATGCCGTCCAAGGACAGTTTAGCTTAAAACTATTGAATTCAATTCTATTGAAAGGTGAGGTCTAATACTCAGATGGTAACAACTCTTTCTCTAGCTTCAACTGTTAAATAAAAATAAAAAGAAGAGCTCCCATCACAATCTTTTCCTCTCTCTTTGCCCGAAGAACCATTTAAATGCTAGAACACTGGTGCCATATGTCTTTCTTTGCCAAGACCATCTCTGGTTGTATAGACATAGGAAACCATAGGGTAGCAGAAGCCACTGGTGTGGTAATGACTGGCGAAACTTTACCTTTTGAAGTTTGTTTCAAATCAGGAGTTTAAAGATAGCATAAGTAAATTATAAAAATAAAAAAAAGAAAACTAGCTAGTGTCCATTAAAAAAGCAATGAACTGTACATTCAATGACCCAGACATTATAGATATAGTGAAAGAAAAAATGGTGTTTAGAAATGAGCTGCTTATTTATGAGACAGAAACAACAGCAGATGGATCCCTGCAGTAGGAAGCAATGTAAACCTATATTGTTCTCAAACAATCCAAGTTGCCCCAATTGCCCCATAAAATGTTGGTTATGCCGATGTGTGTAAAAATCTGAATCTAACATAATAAAATATGTTCTATTTATTCATAAATACATACTTTTATATATATATATATATATATATATATATATATGATTTCTTTGCACAAATATATATTAATACCTATATATATATATATATATATACATACATATATATATATATATATATATATATACACACACACATATATATATATATACACACACACACACATATATATATATATATATATATATATACACACACATATATATATATATATATATATACACACACACACACACACACACACATATATATATATATATATATATATATATATATACACACACACACACACATATATATATATATATATATATAATTATATATAGGTATAGATATATACAGATATATGGGAATATATATTTAAAAATACATGGGATGTCAAGTATTTACAGTAAATACACAGTATAACACTTTATTAAAAATGAATATTGCATAAACTTGTTTGTACATGTTTTCATCTACTTAACTGCAAAGGGCTCCAATGCACTTATATACAGTATGTTTATATATGTGTACATATGTATTTATGTGTTTATATGTGTATATATGTCTGTAAATACATATGTACACACAAATACATATGTACACAAATACATACATATATTTAGACATGTTGCTTTTTATTCACCCGAGACCTCATATATTTGAGCCCTTATAACATTTTTGTGCAATATTTTTTTTAAATAATTTTTATTGGGGGCGTGTCTGTACAGCGATCCTGAGAGGTCGCATTCCCTTAGAGCTCCAGCCAATTATTCAATATTCCGCCAATATTGGATGCCTCTTACAGTGAAATTTCATTATATTCGACCTGTATCATAAAGATACACAGAAGCACTTTTCCCATCCATTTACTTGCTGTATTCCTGACGCTGGGGTAATAAAATCGGAAGATTAAGGCCTGGAGTGGCGGCTCACAACAGGCGGCGTTACCCCCTCGGGAAACCGAGGTAATTTGCCTGAGCCAAACATTAGTGCAATAATACTACAATATCATACAATCTTGCAGAACTTTAGAACAACAGTAGAGGGGAAAAATTATTGAGCAAAGGGGGATAGACGCAATCTACAAACACGCCACTGCATGTCAAAGATGGCGACTGGACAAGCAGAAGGCCCTCTAATGCGCATAGACCGTTACTTGGAACGGCTTGAGGATCTTTTATTGAATCTCCTCAACAAAGCACCCTGGGATTACTTGGTGAAGAGGGCGGTCATCGAGGACCCTGTTGTGGTCTCTAAAGGTGGAGGGGAGGCGGTCATGAGCGCTCCCGCCGAGCCTCTCTGCCAGAAAGATTTGCCGCAGGGAACAATCCCTTTAGCTGAGCAGAAGCATTCACACTGCGAGGAGACATCACAGAGGAGCAAAGACACTCTTATGGCAACTACTTCCCAGGATAAAGAGCACATCTCATCGATTCAGCAGAACACTCATGAAAATATGAGACTGCACGCACTTGTAATGGCCACATATGTGGCTACATCTTTGCTAGTGCAGTCCCGTGCAGATATGGGAATTCTACTGACAGTTAAGACTTCCACAGGTACTGTGCCCTTGTGGGGGCTTGGGGGGGACTCCCGCTCCAGAGCACACATCAGCACAACATATATTATGCGTGTCGGTACACCCTTGGCCGGTCCCTATATGCTGTATTCAAGCCCATCTATATATGCTGAGGGCCGAGCCTATGATAAACATCTGGGAGTTAAAGCAAGCCTTGCCTCTGAGTCCAGATATACAGCAGCTTGCTCAATTCCCTGCCAATGCACTATTGAGTCTACTCTGCACATTCATGAAAGGAAGCCCTCGATCTTCACGCAGCCCTACTCAAAATCTGCTGTTCTTTTTCCTATAATAGGAGAGGGCTAACTCACAGCTTTTCTTTTTATTAAGTAATGAAATACCCTGTTGGTTTGTAGAAGTTCCATTCTGGCTATTCCTGTTTTTGGCAGTTTAGTGTGTATTACATTGTTTTCTTATGTTCACAGGCCCATTCCAGCAATCTTAGCAGATAATATTAGTTAAGCTAATAATTGCATGACATTTGTTTGTATACCACTACATACAGTATTATTAAATTGTAAGGGAACCCCATTGCTCAAAATTAATCCTTAGGTTACCCTTAAAAGTGTCACAGCTGGTTACCTGGTGTATGAAAAAATTGCCGCCAAATGCTTACTGGTATGAAACCCACACAAATCAAACCTATACTAAAATGCCACAAAGAAGTAGGCTTTATAATGTGTGGGAAATTATAATAGATAGGTGTATGTGCCTTATATATTACAATGACTACTGGAACTCTGTATACTTGTTGGGAGTCGCAGTTGTGGCCCGCGGCCAGGGCCATGATAGTGAATTGTGTTTTAACAGTTAAACCAGGAGTCAATATCTGTCCCAAATTTTAGACTATAGGGTTTCAGACCATAAGAATATTATGATGTAGATTATACAAGCTCAAAGTACCAATAGTAAGATACTGTGCCATAACCAGATTACCCCTGTAGAATACAATAGAGTAACGTATTTTTATTTATTTTTATTTTTTTCTCTCCTCAATGTATTATCCGTGCTAGCTATAAGATGTCTGTGTTATTGCTTTTTAAATAACTTTGTTCCTTGCACTATTATCATGTCTGGCTCGGGCAGGTGCATCTTGATAACTAGAATGTTTAGCAACTTTAGCAATAATATCTGTTTAGATGCACATTTTCTTTAATTGTTTGTTTTCTTTTTCATGTTTAAAATACAACCCCCTTGGACTTGGACTTATATAGCTACATAGGTCCAAAAGTGGCCTCATATATGGTTAGAAGGGGAAGAAAAAATGAAAAATGAGGACTTTCAACATCTATTTCAGATCAGATATGTACTGAATGTTCAACTTACTTTATCATGTTGTGTTATATATGCTTTGTGTCCTCAATAAAAATATTTAAAATAAAAAATAAAAATTTTTTTATTAGATAGTGTTATTATGAGTGTAACTGTACTTTTATATGTATTTTGATGTGTTTTTTGACACTTTTTTGTTTGACAAAACAGTTAACCAGAGCTCTAAGGATGCGATATCCCAAGCGATTGCAATTACTTATAACTTGTAATAAGTGAAAAACCTGATGCGCGCAAACAACAGCAATATACCAGTTTTTGCTAGTAACTGTTAGTGCTCCACTCATAATCTGGCCCTTAGTGTCCCTTTAAACAGGTTATTAACTGTATGTAAATCTTCTTCTTTCACTTTTTTACTGTATACAAATCACTAGCTTTTTCTATTATGCAAATTTAAAATTGGAGGAGAAGAAAACCAGGCTAAGTTTCCCTCATCACCCTTAGGCAGACTTCCCCAGGGTCATTATACAAATACAAAGAGAAAGGGAAGCACTCAACCAGGAATGAACAACAGTTACCACCTAGGAACAGGTCATTAGATTATAACTCTGGGAAAAGTTCCTCTCAGGGTGATGGGGAACCCAGACGTGAACTTCTTGCCCAATGTGCTTACTGGGATATGGCTGCACTTCACTACTGACAAGCCCAAAGGAGGTTGCAATGATTATCTGAGGTTGCCCTTTTTTTGTTCAAAGGAGAATTGCCTGGTGTTTAGGGGCAGGGCTGACCTTGTTAGGCAGGATTAGACTGATATACTTCAGGAAAGTTCTCCTCTATAAAAAGCACAATTGGTCTAAAATAAGCTACTCCCAGGTGGTAACCGGGTCATAGAACAAACCACTGAGCTGTTGTTAGTTCCTGGCAGATGGCTTCTCTTTCTGTTTGTATTATGAACCTGGGTAAAGTGTCCCTAATGATGACGGGGGGGAAACCAGACCTTAACTCCTTGCCCAATGTGCTTAGAAGGATATGGCTGCCCCTCACTGACCAGGCACAAAGGAAGCTGAAACAATCATCTGGGGTTGCCTCTAGGGTTTGCATCTGTGAAAAGCACAATTGGGATAAAAGTAGCTACTCCTAGCTGGTAACCGGGCCATAGAACAAGCAACTGAGCTGTCGTTCATTTCTGGCAGATTGCTTCTCTTTCTGTATGTATTTGTCCAGTGCTCCCTATAGTAAACCAATGTATCTATATTAAGCTGTATACATATAGTAACAGTTTGGAACCACAAAAGGTAAAAGTGAAGGTCCATTTTGATGAATTAGTGCCCGGTTTTTAATAAACCTATTAAAAACAAGGGCACTTTAATTAATCAAAATTGACATTTCACTGTTTACTTCAAAAACTTACCTTTTAATCCTTGCAGCAGCTCCAGCGATTACCCCGGCTGTCGGAAGCCTCTGCAGAAGTCAGAAATTATGAATCAGGCTTCGACCAATCACAGCTTCCCCCTCCGGGGGAATCTTGGCCTGATGTGATTGGAGGAAGCCGGATTCATCATTTTGGACCCGAGAAGACTGCTTGTGACGGGCAGAGGAAGTGCTGGAGCGGCTGCCAGGATTAAAAGGTAAGTTTTTGAAGAAAACAGTGAAATGTCAATTTTGATGAATTAAAGTGCCCTTGTTTTTAATAGGTTTATTAAAAACCGGGCATTAATTAATCAAAATGGACCATCACTTTAATAGCATTTAAGGGTGTTAGTGTTTCTATGACAATACTTACTCAGTCACTAAATGGTAAAATGTGCCACTGAAATATATTTGTGTTTTTATGTGTCTTGGAAAATTACAAAAGCCTATGCCAGCACTGTTTTTTTTGGTTAGAAGCTATCATATGCTTCTAACCAAGGTTAGGGGCCCAGATGGGAAGAAACCTCAATGCTGTTCCCGGGCCTATGACCATGTGGCCAAATGCTATAACTAACTCTTCCTTTTATTCTTATATCTTATGCACATGCAAGTGAGTGCTGGACTTTCTATGTCTTCTGTTTATATATTTATATATTTTTTAGGTATTTTTTTATTCTATGAGCTTTGCACCCAAGCTTGTCTAGTGATAATTGTCTGAGTCACTGAAGGTAAACACATCTGTCTGTAAGTTTTGCTAGTGACATATGTACCCATATGTTTGAGAGTGCAGTCCATTTCCATGTTTTGTATGTGTTTAGGAACATTACAAAATCCTGCGTGATCTTTGCTCGTTTCTCAGTTTGTTTGGTTGATAGCTAGCATATGTGGCTTTAGGTTAGTTGCCCAGGCAATAAGAGACCTTGATACGGTCCTGGGCCTATCAACATTTGGCCGAATGCTGTAACTAACTCACCCATTTATGCTTAAACTAGCTGTGTACGTGCAAGTATAAGGCACTTTCTATGAGTTGTATGTACATTTACATATTGTTTTTTTCTAACCATTGCAGCATTTCATATAGGGCTTAAAAATGTATGTAATAAAAAAACTTTTCGCCATCTTTGAACTGCTGTGAAAAAAGTATGATGGCAAAAACATTTGACCAGCAAGTAATTAACAACATAATTGGTATGCAGCTGCAATATATATATATATATATATATATATATATATATATATATATATATTTATAAACAGCTGCTGCTATTGATATCAAGCTGATGGTATGTGGCTATTGGTGTTTTAGATACTAATAAATGAGGACAGACTGAGATCTAGACCAGGGTCGGTGTATAGTGAAACAACTCCCAGTTTTAATTCAGATAAATGAATATTTAAAACAAGTGAGGCATTTTATAACTGATTTGCGTATCTTTACCCAGAGTCCTCTGCTCCAGTGGAAAACACTGGTAGTTTAGGTTTTCTTTGGGGGGTTGTTCAGATAGGCTGTTTAGTCTGTCCCTGTACACACAAAGTAGAAGGTTTTTTTCTTGTTTTATTATCCTCCGTAATCTAAACTGAGGCTTCGATGGATTTATGCAAATCTGGTTGCTAATGAAAATAGTACAACCACTGGAATATGAATGAATGTTTTGGAGGTTTGTGTCATTGATCAAAGGTTTGTACTCTGTGAACCTTTGCCTCTTTTAACCTTATCTACTGTGCTATTATGTCATTACAGTGTGGAGGGAGGTTCAACTCAGAAGTAATGAATAACAGTGACATTATGTGCCAGGGCTCTGACATAAACATAAATACAACAGCTGAAATTCTAAACAGGAAAGATACAGTAACTTTATTGTTAGTCAGGTAAATGTCCTTCTCTATAAAATTGCATCTGCAAACCAGCATAGCAATATAAAACATAACTTGTTATATGTTTCTTCAGTGATTGTCACACATACTAATACCTAGGCGCCTATTTATTATGTGTCATGTCCGACAGACATCGCTGAATGCGGAGAGCAATACGCTCTCAGCATTCAGCATTGCACCAGCAGCTCTTGTGAACTGCTAGTGCAACGCCGCCCCCTGCAGATTTGCGGCCAATCTTAGCAGGGGAGTGTCATTCATCCCGATCGTATTCGATCAGGTTGAATTGCGGTGATGTCTGTCCGCCTCCTCAGAGCAGGCGAACAGGTTATGGATCAGCGGTCTTTAGAAGGCCCGCCAGAAACATGGGCCCTCAAGCTCCATACGGAACTTGATAAATGGGCCCTGTGATGAGAGCAGGATGTGATGTCACTAGTATGTGGGTGGGGCTTAGGTCCGGTGTCTGTGTCGCAGTTAGTTTAGTACAATCAACCTGACTAGATGTGTATTGTTATGCTCTGCAATAAAATAGAGTTGTACCATCATTGCTGTGTCCTGCATATGTCCTGCATCTCATGACATGGTGTCAGAAGTTCTGGACTGCGCTTCTGTTCCTGATCGATTGCAATGTCAAAGTTTACCCCACCTGAGCCTTTTGACTTTTCTCAGCCTGCAGCTTGGCCCACATGGCGTCAGCGGTTTCAGCGCTTCAGGATTGCATCCAAACTGAACAAGGAGAGTGGTGAAGTACAAGTTAATTCTCTTTTATACTCCATGGGGAAAGATGTAGAGCCAGTGTTCAATGCTTTTACTTTCCAAGAAGGGGAAGAAGTTAACTTTGATATAGTTATGGATAAACTCAGTGCCCACTTTGTGCCCAAAAGAAATGTGATTCATGAGAGAGCTTGTTTTCACAAACGTAATCAGCGTGTGGGAGAATCTGTGGAGCCTGTATGAACTAGCTGAATTCTGTGAGTTTGGTGTTGCTAAAGAAGAGCAAATCAGAGACAGAATAGTTATTGGAATTGCAGATGCTGAAGTCTCCCTGAAGCTGCAGTTAGAGCCTGATTTAACGTTAGACGGGGCTATTAGGATGGCCCGCCAGAGTGAACTGGTGAAAAAGCAAAGTGCTGATCTGAGGTCTGAGAGTATTGTGGATGAAGTGCAACAGTCTAGGAAAATTACAAGTGAAAGGCACAGTGTGAGCGGTAGATCTAAAGTACTGGAAAGGCCTAGAAGTGGATGGGCGCAACATGGCCGATGCACACGGTGCTACCGGGCTCATGATCAGAGTGCTATATGACCGGCCAGAGATAAAAGATGCAGAAAATGTAACAGAATAGGCCATTTTGAAGTGGTGTGTAAAACTGAATACATTAAGGAGATGCAGGTGGACAGTGACCAGGAGGGTCAGGAAGTGTCTTTTGTGGGGTCTGTTGTGGAACGGACAAGCTCAGAGGAAGATTGGAAAGTTACTTTTACTGTAATGGGAGCCAAAGTTGATTTTAAGATTGACACAGGAGCAGATATCACTGTAATGTCTTTTGCTGAATTTATGAAACTGCCTCGACAGCCCCAGCTGGCGAAGGTTACTACAAATGTCCATAGTCCTGGTGGCCGCATTGATTGTGTGGGGAAATTTCTTGCCAGCTGTGAGTACAAACAGAGGAAGTTCACCATGTGGGTGCATGTGATCCGAGGTCAGTGTGTTAACAGTTTATTGAGCAGAAAAGCAGCATGTGACTTGGGCCTCGTGGCCAGAGTGAATGAGATCTCTGAAGATATGTTTGGCGAGTTGGGCCTACTGAACTGCAAACCTGTCCGTATAGCACTTAAAAGTGACGCAGTCCCATACAGTATTTCTACTCCTCGTAGAATTCCATTCCCGCTCATGCCTCAAGTGGTGAAAGAGCTCATGCGCATGAAGTCTATGGGGGTTATTGAAGAGGTTGTTGAAGCAACTGATTGGTGTGCCCCCATTGTTCCAGTTGCAAAGAAAAACGGAAAGGTGCGCATCTGTGTGGACCTGAAAAGGTTGAATAAGGCAGTGAAGAGGGAGAGATTTGTGCTGCCGACATTGGAAGATATAGCCCCGAAGTTGGCTGGTGCGAAGTTCTTTTCCACATTAGACGCTTCTAGCAGCTTTTGGCAGATCCCCCTGGATCCAAAGTGCCGCAAACTGACTACCTTTATCACACCGGTAGGTCGGTTCTGCTTCTGCAGACTCCCCTTTGGGATATCCTCCGCTCCTGAAATCTTTCAAAGGGAAATGAGTTCTCTCCTGAGTGGCTACGTGGGCACAGCGGTCATCATGGACGACATTCTAGTGTATGGGTCTACAGTGGAGGAGCATGATCAGCGTTTGAGTTGTGTGCTGCAGGCTATCAAAGAGTCTGGGCTGAAGCTGAATAAAGGAAAATATCATTTTAGGAAAACTGAATTATGCTACTTTGGGCATATCATCAACGGGGATGGCATCAAGCCGGACCCCGAGAAAATTCGGGCTATTGAATCGATGAAAAGCCCTTCTGATGTACATGAGCTGAGACAGATATTGGGCCTTGTAAATTACGTGGGCAAGTTTCTTCCAGATTTATCTACAGTTTTACACCCTATCACAGAGTTGCTTAAGAAAGATGTTGCCTGGGTCTGGGGACCCTCACAGGAAAAAGCGTTCCTGCATGCCAAGTCACTGCTGGGGTCTGCCCCAGTGCTGGGGTTCTACGACCCTTCAAAAAAGACTGTGGTTAGTGCTGATGCAAGCAGTTATGGGTTGGGGGGCTGCACTCCTGCAGCTGAATGACAACAAACTACAGCCCATCGCCTACTGTTCCCCGCACACTGATGGCTGCGGAGTCAAAATACGCTCAAATTGAGAAAGAGTGCCTGGCTGCAGTTTGGGCCTGTGAGCGCTTTCAGCGTTATCTAGTGGGTTTGGAGAAATTTAGTCTGGAAACTGACCACAAACCGCTAGTCCCTCTAATCAATTCTTATGACATTGACAAAACACCCTTGAGATGCCAGAGACTTTTAATGAGACTGCTCAGGTTCAATGTTCAGGCAGTGCATGTGCCGGGGAAACAACTGGTTGTGGCAGATACACTATCCAGGCTCCCGCTGGCTGCTGCTGAAGAATCCTCCACGGAATCGGATGTGAAAGTGTATGTTGATTCAGTTCTGGCCTCTAAGTCCATTTCTTCAAGGAAACTGGAAGAGATAAAGAAAGAGACATATTTGGACACAGATCTGCAAGAAGTTATAAGGTACATAAAAGATGGCTGGCCCGAGAGCCGGGCAGCCTGGATGTCTTTAAATGCTTACCAGCCAGAGAGGTCGCAGCTCACGGAGATGGAGGGGTTGGTGCTGTTCCAAGACCGCATTGTAATTCCTGTCAGCATGAGGAAGGAGATGTTAAACAGGATTCATGATGGCCACTTAGGCATTACAAAGTGCAGAGAAAGGGCAGCTACAGCTGTGTGGTGGCCTGGGATCAGCTCCGACATTGCAAATCACGTGTCTAAATGTGCCTTTTGCCGGGAACGCCGGCCTACTCAGAGAAGGGAGCCCTTAATGTCTACTCCGCTGCCTGCGGGGCCGTGGCAGAAAATAGCTGCTGATTTGTGTGAACTGCACGGGAAAAAGTTTCTTGTTGTGATCGACTACTATTCCAGGTATTTGGAAATTGCACCCCCTGAATGATATCACAAGTCAGGCCGTTATCATTCGCCTGAAGAGCTTGTTCGCCCGCTGGGGCATTCCAATGGAGCTGGTGAGTGATAATGGTATGCAGTTCGCTTCTACAGAGTTCAGTGCTTTCAGCAGGGAATATGATTTTGTACATTCCACGTCAAGTCCACATTATCCGCAGGCCAACGGAATGGCTGAAAGGGCAGTTCAAACAACAAAATTCATTCTAAAGCAATCTGAGCCGTACCTAGCCCTCTTGTCATACAGGGCGACGCCCATTCAAGCCACCGGGTTTAGCCCGGCACAGCTGATGCTAGGACGCCAGATTCGCACCACTTTACCCTCAGTGGGTGTCTTCAAGCCGCCTGGCCCTGTTCCTCGGGACGAAGTCCTTAGGAGGGATGAAGAGGCCAAAAAGGGTTATCGTTTCTTCTACGACAGGAGACATTCTGTCAGGCCTTTACAGGAACTGAAAGCGGGCCAAAGTGTCAGAATTAAACTGGATGATGAGAAGAAATGGAAGACGCCTGCTACGGTAGTGGGCCGCTCTCCAGAACCAAGGTCTTACACAGTCCTTACAGAGGGAGGGACGGTTATACGCCGTAACCGAAGACATCTTCAGCCTGTACCTGAGAGTCTGGAACCGGATACCTCAGTACCACCGCCGGTGGGATCCCCTGTTCTAAGAGAGGTGCCTTCCCCTCAGCAAGATCACAGCGGGGATATATCTTTGCCTCCAGCAGACTCTTGTTCACCATCTTCTGTATCAGAGGACAGTTCATGCAAAGTTACATCAAGCGGAAGAGTGGTGAAACTTCCGGCCCGATACAGGGACTGACTTTAGCTAGAACAGTGACCGTAAGTATGGGCAGAATAATCCCATGGTCACTGTGGACTAGGGTAGTCTACCCCGATGTCCAAGTCAGGATGTAATTTATTTGTTCATGTTTTCTAATCTATCTGTTTTTATAATGTTCAAAAACAAAAATGTTGTTGTATACCCTGTTGGTGTACCTTGTTATTTATTATATGCAAATGTATGCTTTGCCTTTGAAAAAGGGGAAGATGTGATGAGAGCAGGATGTGATGTCACTAGTATGTGGGCGGGGCTTAGGTCCGGTGTCTGTGTCGCAGTTAGTTTAGTACAATCAACCTGACTAGATGTGTATTGTTATGCTCTGCAATAAAATAGAGTTGTACCATCATTGCTGTGTCCTGCATATGTCCTGCATCTCATGACAGGCCCCCTAGTGATTATTACACATTCTAGATGCAGAATCATGATTGTCAGTTAGATTTGGGTCAGTTGGAGGTTTTAGATCTGTATTATATCACATTTTAGAATATATGTAATAGTTAGGAATAGTGGTGCACATACATATAGCTATAATACACAGGAATAGGGAGGAAAGAGAGGTTTTTATATATTATATTTCTATATATACTTATACCTGTATATATAGTCATATAGATATATAGGTATAGATATATAGTTTACATTAAATTATCAACATAGGAATGGAAAATATGCGTAACGCGCTTTGGGTTTTGCGCTTTAGGTCTAATGCAGTGTAGGGTTAGTGCACATGAAGAATTTGTTTATCTTAATTTTGCTTCATTCTTTTGGTATCCTTTCATGAAGGAACAGAAATGCACTACTTGGAGCTAGCTGAACACATTTCTAAGCAGATTACAAGAGGCATATAAGTGCAGCCATCAATCAGAAATTAGCTCCCAGCACCTGAGCCTAACAAGGTATGCTTTTTAACAAAGGATACCAAAACAACGGAAATACAATTAGATAAAAGAAGTAAACTGTCAGATTGTTTAAAACTGCATGTCCTATCTGAATCATGAAAGAAAAAAATTAGATTTTTATGTCCCTTTAACATTGGAACGCAACCATGTTGTTTACTAACAAATTAAAGTCCATTTATGAATATTAGCATCAGGAAACTTGCCTAAAACAAGATATCAACCATGAGCAAAATCTGAAGGGTTTGAGACAGCTTTGTAAGCCCTCCTGACAAGTTGCCTCAGGTTTGTGATGCTGTTGCCAGAGGACTTGGTGTAGCAGGATGAGTACTGGTGTTGTTACAGTTAATACATTAACTGGGAGCAGAATTTTGATTGCTTGCTAGTTGCAGACATGGTTGCCAGTAGTTACTAACTCTGATGTAAAAAGGTACAACAGGACTGAGATTTAGCCCATAGCAAATATGCAGCTATTATATCTAATTATGTAGAATTGAGAGGATTACACAAGAAGACAAGATGTTATAATTCCAGTTGGTACTGTCCATGGTGCTGAACTAACTTGTCTTTTGAAAGATTTGCTACTAGGCAATTTTCAGAGCCGGATTTATCCTTGTGAAAGTGCAACACACTAAGATTTGTGCAAATCTAGATCTTAGTGTGTTCCACTTTCACAAAAATACATTTGGTTCATAAAATTGCAGAATGCACCTTGCAGCCGCCTTCTTCGGCATTAGTTTCCTCCCAAAGTTGACAAATTCACATGCCTATTTCCTAGTACAGTAACTATGATGTTCATGCTACATTTTATATTTATTTTCCTATGATATTCGGTGGCGGCACTATTCTGTATTCGTTTTATTTGAAAACTAAACAAATACTGAATTTTAGCTAAACATTCTCGTTTGTTTCCGTTGAAACTAATATAAATGTTTTAAAGCTACAGGTGAAAAGTTCACCTGTAGCTACAATACTTAGCATAACGTGATCTGGAGAGCACGCTAACCGGATCCTTTTCTTGCCAGAGCTCCAGCCGCGCTAACAGCAGGCTTAACAGTGCACTCTCAGTTCACTTTGCCTCCTGTTATTAGGGCCAGAGATCTGGCAAGGAGAAGATTGGGTTAGCTCGCTCTCCAGAGCACATTAAGGTAAGTATGAACCCCTTAAACAAATTAAAGGAGACAAATGAATACTTGTAATTTTCATCAGTATTTTTTGTTTTCTTTCATTTTCTTTATGCATTCATTTAGATATTCGTTTTATTAAAATGAAAATAAAAAATTGGATTTTTGTCACAAATGTGTATTCATGACAAAACGAGAGCACAATTCTAAAATACACTGTACCAGTATGTCACAGTCAGCCTTGAGATAAGGATATCACACAGAATTAGGGCCAAAGGTGAAATGATCACGTGTTGCTTTAAATACTTTCTCTGAGAATAAACTCAAAAGTTTGATGTAAACATACATTAAGGTAGATTCATAGACGTTTATAAGATTGCTGAGGGGTCTTGTAGTAAAGGCAAATCATGTTTGAAAATCATTGAGCTTAAAGTGATAGTAAATCTAGGAATTTAAAAAACGTATTAATGCAAGATTCATATTTAAATTTGTTAAATTCAATTGCGCTTGAGTGAGAGTCGTGATTAACCCCTTATCGCTTGCGTGCAACTGTTTTCATCTACACTTCGGTCAAGCATATGTTAGAGTTGACTTTTTTAGAGGTTTTTTTTTTCTATTTAAATGCCATTGTTCTGTAAGGGTACACAGGTGTTTTTGTCATGCCAGGACCCTTAACAGTGAAAATTATTCTATGCACAGTCAATTGTTATAAAATAGATCCAGCTCCATTTATTATAATGCAGCAAAAATTGTAACTTGTGGCTGTGACAATAGGCTGGTACTAAGCAAGGGCCAAGTCCTACAAAGAAAGTGTGGGAACTCACCAATACTTCCACCCCCTTAAAATTAATATTGCTTTACACATACACACACTTACATATGCACACACATGTATTTATATGAATATAATCTATACACTTTGGTTAATGAAAACAAATTAAAACCAATGAAGGGTTGAATGGTTGCCTTTGGACCTGAGGATGACTCCTCTGTCTTAAGGTGCAATAGTCCTATTTCTGCTGAGGGGAGCTAAATAACCCCAGAGCATGTCACACAGAAATGTAAGCACTATGTGTTCCACACAGTTCAGGATGATCACACAGCAGGACTGCTGACAGACTTGCATTTAGTGTATTGTAGGAAGTGTTACTAGAGGATCTTACTATCCCTCTAACCAGACTGTGCTCAATAAAGCGTTTCTGTTCTCTTTCCACCTGCAAAAATAGTACAGGAACTCTGTTCCCATGCATTCCCACTGGACTGATCCCAGGTTCTAAGTAATGCTTCTGCAAGATATACCTTTCACTAACAGTTTTTTTTTTACAAATTAGATCAAAGCCTATAAAATGATGATACAAAAGTGATTACAATAATAAAACACTGTGTTCTTAATACTGAAATTGGGAAAACAGTACTCCTTGTTGGAATGTTGCTGAGGCTAAATTGTAATGGTCTCCATCCTCATGGTGCAGGTAAAGAAAGAATAGTTCCATAGTATAATACTATTAGCAGAACTGTATAATGACAGAATCTAGCAACATTACTCACACAAGTTATGGCTATGTTAGCTCTAAGGTATACGCTCAAGTAAATAAACCCTCTATATTCAATACATATTGCATAAGCCTATATACTGTAAAATTCATACTTTTCATAATCACATTATTATAATAAATTAGGGAACCCTTGTGGTCTCACAAACATATAAAAATTACATTTGGCTTCCACATAAACTTTAACAGTATGCAAACAATGTTCTAAACTAAAATGTTTTGGGGGTCGCTCCTATATACCCTCACCCCTATGTTTAGATTGCCAACAAGCAGATTTATATTTTTTGCTTCTATATCAGATCACAAGTTTCATGCGTGATCATTCACCTAGTGTATTCCTATGTAATAAATCAAACAAATAAAATCACAGTTAAATACCAGATTATATTTTACTATATGTGTATTCAACCACTTCTACATATTTATACAAATCTATCAACTGAGTTACACAGTAACTCTAACAAATAGATAAAATATATTTATAGGATGCTGAAAAATGTAAATCAAATATGTATTTTAGTTGCTGTTATTTATTGGGTGATTGGGCTGAAAAATCTAAAACTGTGCTGCAAAATATAAGAGCACAGATTTAGTGCAGAAAACACTCTCTGTCTACTTATAGAGGAGGAGTTATATAATGAGCTCTCCACTATAAATCAGTGCAAACGCAAGTCTGTTTTTCTCCCTTCATTCTGCAATACATACTGTATATATGGATCCACATACCATTTCATATTCTGGGAAAATGCACCATCAAACCGATAACTGTTCTAAAAGTGTAGCTCCTGGGAGAAACATTACCGGCTAGATTTAGAGTTTGGCGTTAGCCGTGAAAACCAGCGTTAGGAGCCTCTAACGCTGGTTTTCACGGCTAACGCCGGTATTTGGAGTCAATGATTAAAGGGTCTAACGCTCACTTTTCAGGCGCGACTTTTCCATACCGCAGATCCCCTTACGTCAATTGCGTATCCTATCTTTTCAATGGGATCTTTCTAACGCTGGTATTTTAGAGTTGTTTCTGAAGTGAAGCGTTAGAGCTCTAACGACAAAACTCCAGCCGCCGGAAAAAAGCAGGAGTTAAGAGCTTTCTGGGCTAACGCCGGTTCATAAAGCTCTTAACTACTGTACCCTAAAGTACACTAACACCCATAAACTACCTATGTACCCCTAAACCGAGGTCCCCCCACATCGCCGCCACTCGATTAAAAATTTTTAACCCCTAATCTGCCGACCGCCACCTACGTTATACTTATGTACCCCTAATCTGCTGCCCCTAACACCGCCGACCCCTGTATTACATTTATTAACCCCTAACCTGCCCCCCACAACGTCGCCGCCAGCTACTTACAATAATTAACCCCTAATCTGCCGACCGCAAAGCGCCGCCACCTACGTTATCCTTATGTACCCCTAATCTGCTGCCCCTAACACCGCCGACCCCTATATTATATTTATTAACCCCTAATCTGCCCCCCTCAACGTCGCCGACACCTGCCTACACTTATTAACCCCTAATCTGCCGAGCGGACCTGAGCGCTACTATAATAAAGTTATTAACCCCTAATCCGCCTCACTAACCCTATCATAAATAGTATTAACCCCTAATCTGCCCTCCCTAACATCGCCGACACCTAACTTCAAACATTAACCCCTAATCTGACGACCGGAGCTCATCGCTACTATAATAAATGGATTAACCCCTAAAGCTAAGTCTAACCCTAACACTAACACCCCCCTAACTTAAATATAATTTAAATCTAACGAAATTAATTAACTCTTATTAAATAAATTATTCCTATTTAAAGATAAATACTTACCTGTAAAATAAATCCTAATATAGCTACAATATAAATTATAATTACATTGTAGCTATTTTAGGATTAATATTTATTTTACAGGCAACTTTGTAATTATTTTAACCAGGTACAATAGCTATTAAATAGTTAAGAACTATTTAATAGTTACCTAGTTAAAATAATAACAAATTTACCTGTAAAATAAATCCTAACCTAAGTTATAATTAAACCTAACACTACCCTATCAATAAATTAATTAAATAAACTACCTACAATTACCTACAATTAACCTAACACTACACTATCAATAAATAAATTAAATACAAATGCTACAAATAACTACAATTACATAAACTAACTAAAGTACAAAAAATAAAAAAGAACTAAGTTACAAAAAATAAAAAAATATTTACAAACATAAGAAAAATATTACAACAATTTTAAACTAATTACACCTACTCTATGCCCCCTAATAAAATAACAAAGACCCCCAAAATAAAAAAATGCCCTACCCTATTCTAAATTAATAGAGGTTAAAAGCTCTTTTACCTTACCAGCCCTGAACAGGGCCCTTTGCGGGGCATGCCCCAAGAAAATCAGCTCTTTTGCCTGTAAAAAAAAACATACAATACCCCCCCCCAACATTACAACCCACCACCCACATACCCCTAATCTAACCCAAACCCCCCTTAAATAAACCTAACACTAAGCCCCTGAAGATCTTCCTACCTTGTCTTCACCATCCAGGTATCACCGATCCGTCCTGGCATCCGCTGCTGAAGAGGTCCAGAAGAGGCTCCAAAGTCTTCCTCCTATCCGGCAAGAAGAGGACATCCGGACCGGCAAACATCTTCTCCAAGCGGCATCTTCGATCTTCTTCCATCCGGTGCGGAGCAGGTCCATCTTGAAGCAGCCGACGCGGATCCATCCTCTTCTTCCGGCGTCTCCCGACGAATGACGGTTCCTTTAAGGGACGTCATCCAAGATGGCGTCCCTCGAATTCCGATTGGCTGATAGGATTCTATCAGCCAATCGGAATTAAGGTAGGAATATTCTGATTGGCTGATGGAATCAGCCAATCAGAATCAAGTTCAATCCTATTGGCTGATCCAATCAGCCAATCAGATTGAGCTCGCATTCTATTGGCTGTTCCGATCAGCCAATCGGAATTCGAGGGACGCCATCTTGGATGACGTCATTTAAAGGAACCGTCATTCGTCGTTCAGTCGTCGGCCAGGATGGATGTTCCGCGGTGGAGGTCTTCAGGATGCTGCCGCTTCGCTCCGGATGGATGCCGCTTGGATGAAGACTTCAATCGGATGGAAGAACTCTTCTGCCCCGCTTGGATGAAGACTTCAGCTGGATCATGGACCTCTTCAGCCCCCCGCTTGGGCTTGGATCAGGACATCGGAGGAGCTCTTCTGGACCGATCGGTGAACCTGGTATGGTGAAGACAAGGTAGGAAGATCTTCAGGGGCTTAGTGTTAGGTTTATTTAAGGGGGGTTTTGGGTTAGATTAGGGGTATGTGGGTGGTGGGTTGTAATGTTGGGGGGGGGTATTGTATGTTTTTTTTTACAGGCAAAAGAGCTGATTTTCTTGGGGCATGCCCCGCAAAGGGCCCTGTTCAGGGCTGGTAAGGTAAAAGAGCTTTTAAATGTATTAATTTAGAATAGGGTAGGGCATTTTTTTTATTTTGGGGGTCTTTGTTATTTTAGTAGGGGGCTTAGAGTAGGTGTAATTAGTTTAAAATTGTTGTAATATTTTTCTTATGTTTGTAAATATTTTTTTATTTTTTGTAACTTAGTTCTTTTTTATTTTTTGTACTTTAGTTAGTTTATGTAATTGTAGTTATTTGTAGAAATTGTATTTAATTTATTTATTGATAGTGTAGTGTTAGGTTAATTGTAGGTAATTGTAGGTATTTTATTTAATTAATTTATTGATAGGGTAGTGTTAGGTTTAATTATAACTTAGGTTAGGACTTATTTTACAGGTAATTTTGTTATTATTTTAACTATTTTAGCTATTAAATAGTTCTTAACTATTTAATAGCTATTGTACCTAGTTAAAATAATTACCAAGTTGCCTGTAAAATAAATATTAATCCTAAAATAGCTACAATGTAATTATAATTTATATTGTAGTTATATTAGGATTTTTTTTTTACAGGTAAGTATTTAGCTTTAAATAGGACTAATTTATTTAATAAGAGTTAATTAATTTCGTTAGATTTAAAATTATATTTAATTTAGGGGGGTGTTAGGGTTAGACTTAGCTTTAGGGGTTAATACATTTATTAGAATAGCGGTGAGCTCCGGTCGTCAGATTAGGGGTTAATAATTGAAGTTAGGTGTCGGCGATGTTAGGGAGGGCAGATTAGGGGTTAATACTATTTATGATAGGGTTAGTGAGGCGGATTAGGGGTTAATAACTTTATTATGTTGCGCTCAGGTCCGCTCGGCAGATTAGGGGTTAATAAGTGTAGGCAGGTGTCGGCGACGTTGTGGGGGGCAGGTTAGGGGTTAATAAATATAATATAGGGGTCGGCGGTGTTAGGGGCAGCAGATTAGGGGTACATAAGTATAACGTAGGTAGCGGCGCTTTGCGGTCGGCAGATTAGGGGTTAATTATTGTAGGTAACTGGCGGCGACGTTGTGGGGGGCAGGTTAGGGGTTAATAAATATAATACAGGGGTCGGCGATGTTAGGGCAGCAGATTAGGGGTACATAGGGATAACGTAGGTAGCGGCGGTTTACGGAGTGGAAGATTAGGGGTTAATAATATAATGCAGGGGTCAGCGATAGCGGGGGCGGCAGATTAGGGGTTAATAAGTGTAAGGTTAGGGGTGTTTAGACTCGGGGGTACATGTTAGAGTGTTAGGTGCAGACGTAGGAAGTGTTTCCCCATAGGAAACAATGGGGCTGCGTTAGGAAGCTGAACGCTGCTTTTTTGCAGGTGTTAGGTTTTTTTTCAGCTCAAACAGCCCCATTGTTTCCTATGGGGGAATCGTGCACGAGCACGTTTTTGAGGCTGGCTGCGTCCGTAAGCAACTCTGGTATCGAGAGTTGCATTTGCGGTAAAAATGCTCTACGCTCCTTTTTTGGAGCCTAACGCAGCATTTTTTGGAACTCTCGATACCAGAGTTAATTTTATGGTGCGGCCAGAAAAAAGCCTGCGGAGCGTTAACAGCCCATCTACCGCCAAACTCCAAATCTAGGCCTACATGACTGCAGGCAAGTAAAAGCCCTTTGTAATAATAGATTTGTATTAGGGTTGCACCGATACCATTTTTTTAAGACCGAGTACAAGTACCAATACTTTATTTCAAATACTCACCGATACCAATTTCTGATACTTTTTTATGTCATGACAGTTTACCTAGTACATTACAGAGTAATGATTTAAGATCACTTTATAATTATGAACTGTATCTCAAAAGACATTTTGAAATAATAAAACAGTTTTATGTGCTTGTTGTCACAAAGTTTACAGAACATGTTTATAAATAAAAATATTACAATAACATGTTAATAATAACAACAATAAATATCAGCTGCAGCAACTAGGGCTGGAAAGCTACAATTTAAAGGGGGGATTACTGGATGCAATTGGGTTGTAGGGTGCCTATATAACTCATCAATCTAACATTTGTACTTAATACAAAGTAATATAATTTAATTCTGAAAATAATATTGAGGAAGGAGTATCCCAGTAATCCCCTTTGAGAAAAATGGGGCATTTGCATTCTACTGACTCAACAGAAAATAGGGCTGGTCTTCATATTTTTCCAGGGCTGCTTTGTATTCCCAGTCCAGCTCTGGCTAAGGATGTTCCTCAGAGTACAGTATGTTTTGAGCATAATTGAGCAAGAGGAGAACTAGCAGTATAACAGGCAATCTAGCAATTAGAATATTTTTTCAAAAGTTAGTGGAAAGTTCTTATTAAGGAACAGAAGACTCTCTGCATGTTCAGCTATAAGTCTGCTTCTGCTAACAATAAGGACGTTTGACGCTAAGCTGAACAGTCTTTCACTTTTCACACTACTGCATGGGTTAGAAAGATATTTTTGGGCCATTAAATCTCAGTTTATTAACTGCCCAGTACTTCAGGGGTTTGTCTCAATGACTGCTCTGATGTACAATAATACAAATAACAGCAATTTGTATTGGCAGAAGAATTTTTAGTTAAGTCTCAACTCCAGCTTAAAATGAAATGGGAACATGCAGTTTGAAAAATGCCACAAGATGGCGTAATGGGTAGGAATTGGAGGTATCGGTTTAAGTATCGGTGCATTTGCACGAGTACAAGTACTCATGCAAATACTTGGTATCGCCACCGATACCGATAATAGTATCGGTATCGGTGCAACCCTAATTTGTATAGTAACCCTTATAACTCCTTGTTTGCCAATGAGAGTTGTTAGACAGATGCAACCTTTCTTAGCAGCTCATGAGTTAACTATAGCTGTATGTAATAGAATTTCTTGTTCTCTAACCTCTTTCAGATTCATTATTGCTACAGTGGGATCTGTTGCCTTTTAAAAGTCTCAAGATGTCTAAAGTTGAACAGTGTCCAGGCTCAGACATAACCATCTACAATGTGTCCCACACTATTGGGTTATATCATGAAAATGAAACATCTGATGTTTTTCTGGGACTACAACTTGTCTACAACCTCAGGGCTTTGCTCATCCCTCTATATACAGCAGTGGTCATTATTTGGAACTGTTGAAAACTTCCTATTGGTTTATGTTATTGTAAAGATCAAGAAGATGCATAACGTGACCAATTTCCTTATTGGAAAATCTGGCCCTGTCTGTCCCCCTAATGTGCTCCACTTGCATACCCCTTACCTTGGCTTATGTCTTTGAACCCAACAGCTGGATCTTTGGCAGAGCTATGTGTTTCTTTGTACTATTCATGCAGCCTGTGACTGTATCTGTGTCAGTTTTTTACTACACTATTGCTTTAGACTGGTACGTAGTCATAGTATATCCTCTCAGGCTCTGGATTTCACTCAAACCTTGTGCCTACATCATGCTCTTCATTTGGATTTTTGCCTGTTGCTTGGCGCTGCCTGCCATTGGCCCCACCTATTATGTGGCATTGAAGAACCAAGGTATGACTATCTGTGAAGAATTCTGGGAAGGACACGAGCAGCAGAGACAGGTGCATGCAATCAGTTTACTCTTGGTGACATATTTTTCTCCACTTCTGGTCATTTTGGTGTCTTACACTAAAATCTCAGTCAAACTAAAGTACAGAGTTATGCCAGGTTGTGTTACTCAGACTCAAGCAGACTGGGACAGAGCCAGGAGAAAGCGAACTTTCTTTCTTCTGGTCACTGTAGGACTAGTTTTTGGGATCTGCTTGTTACCTTTGCATCTGTTTAATATTAGAAGAGACATTAATATTGATATTATAGATAAATATTATTTTAACCTTGTACAGCTGATGTGTCACTGGTTTGCCATGAGCTCTGCCTGTTACAACCAATTTATTTATGCTTGGATTCATGATAGCTTTAAGGAAGAGTTGAAAAAGATGTTAGTATGGCACAGAAAGGTTGCTCCATACGGGCAAAGTGTCACATTAAGTGTAGTTATATAAACAAACAAAGGGTGCACTTTCTTCCATAACCCAATTCTCTGTTTTGCGTAGTATTACTGGCCAGTCTGTATTTTTGTTTTTCTTCTAAAAAGCGTTATTATTTGCACACTTAGGGGCCGAATTATCATTGTCTGGTGGACCATGATACGCTGCAGCGTATCATGTCCGCCAGACGTCGCTGAACCCCCTGCAGATTCGCGGCCAATCAGCCGCTACAGGGGGTGTCAATCAGCCCAATCGTATAGGATTGGGCGGATTGATGTCCGCAACCTCAGAGGTGGCGGACCAGTTAAGGAGCAGCGGCCTTAAGACTGCTGCTTCATAACTGCTGTTTCCGGCGAGCCTGAAGGCTCGCACGGAAACAGGGGTATCAGGGGCCGTTCGACTCTTGATAAATCGGCCCCTAAGTATTGTGAGAATATGTTTCATTGCTTTCTAAATATAATTAAAGGGATATTAAACTGAAATATTTTATTTCATGCTTCAGATAGAGCAGGAAATTTTAAGCAACTTTCTAATTTACTCCTATTATCATTGTTTTTTATTCTCTTGCTATCTTTATTTGAAAATCATGAATCAAAGCTTAGGAGTCAGCCCATTTTTTTTCAGCACCTGGTTAGCACTTTGATTGGTGGCTAAATGTAGCCACCAAACAGCAAGCGCTACCCAGGGTGCTAAACCAAAAATGGTCCGGCTCCTATGCTTACATTCCTGCTTTTGTCAACTAAATATAGCAAGAGAACGAAGAAAAATTGATTATAGGAGTAAATTAGAAAGTTGCTTAAAATTGCATGCTCTATCTGAATCACAAAAGAAAAAAAATTGGGCTTAGTATCCCTTTAAATATAAATAATGTCCCTTTAATTTGCAATATAGCTGCTGCCAGGAAAAGGTTCAGTGCTACAGTCATGCATCCTATTCAGTGCTACAGTCATATCCTAACCTATTCCTTTAAACACTGTGTTTCAACGGCACCAGACAGAACAACTAACATTAAAGAGAGATTGTATTGTAAAATGTTTTTACATTCAATGTGTTCCCAGAGATTCTTTTTACCTGCTGAAGAATATTAAATTGTTTACAAAGAGCTTATTTACTTTTTTTAAAATAGCTGGTTTTGCCAGTTGAAACCTTCACCTATAATGAAAACACTGCAGTATTCTATTTAGAAAAGCAATGCAAACAAGAGATAATGGCAGAAACCAACCACCCCTGAGGGTGGCAGAGATAGAAAAATGTGTTTGTGCAGTTACTTGGAATACAATGAACTCTTATCAGCTAGCTACTGACCTTTGTATATAGAGAGAGGTAAGAAAATGAGGTACGTCTTTCTTACAGACTTATGGTCTATGGATTCAATTGACAACATCAGTGTTTTCAAATACAAAAATAAACATAAAGGAACAATTTCCCCATACATTTAATGCTCTGTAGCAGGTATAACAAGTCATTGGAAACACATAGGGCCAGATTACGAGTGGAGTGCTAATTAACACTCCTGCTTTACCGTTAACTGCGTTAGAATTAAGCTTCGTACATTATGCCGGATTTAACAAGCACCACCCGAAGTTTCAGGACCGCTTGCTCCTTAACTTGTCCACCACCTTTTTAGATCAGGATGATTGACCCGCTCTGAACCTGATTTCATGCACTATAAGTTCATTCTCTACTCTTACACCTCTGCCCTTCGCTTAGCTAAGCAAACCTACTTCTCTTCTCTTATATCCACTCACTCCTCAAACCCTAAAAGACTCTTTTTCATTTTCAACTCTCTCCTCTACCCACCTGCACCACCCCCCCTCATCTGCATTCAGTGCTCAAGACCTTGCTGACTATTTTCTCAATAAAACACTTGCAATCCGAGGAAACATCCCAACACAAACCTGCAATCTCCCAACTCCGCTCCCAGTCACCCCCTCTGCCACTCTCTGCACCCCTCCTCCCAACCACTGAGAATGAAGTGGCTTCCCTTTTGTCTTCAAAACAATATGAAGTAAAGGAGCGCTGTAAGCTAAATAAGATAGTCTGGAGACCTCTATACAATTTGACAAAAGTACATTTATTTAAAACATGATTAAAAATATAATGCAATGGTATATGTTCGGGACGTCTCCCTGGATTAAAATAAACAATGTTGTGTGATATAAAAACAATATATTATTATACGTTTTAGGTGATCTTTCTAAATAATTCCACCTTTCTAATTTTAATTATCCTTATTCCACCTTAATAATTTGGTTGCCGCAGTTGTAGTAGCTTTTTTTTCTCAGTATTGCTATTTTTAATCAAACAGTAACAATGTCACTCTTCATAATTCAATAAAATGTAATAATGTAATTCACTTGTCTTTACAAAGTCCTTTTGATGTTTTCTATAACTTGTAGACTTGGCTGTAATATGGATAGTTATATTTACGTATAAGGATGGGCTTACCGGGTCTTCTGACACTTCTGTGTCTGATGGAATCAAGGTGTTTCTTACCGGTATATGTTTTCTGTCTTTCCTCTTTGCATAAAGCAAGTTTCTTTGGTATCAAAACCTGGACCACACTCTTTGGTATCGAAACCTGGACCACGCTCCTGCGTGTATGGGTTTCTTTTATGCTGCCTGGCTTGAAGCGACTTTTACCCCTGCAGTTTGGGTTCTGTGTTTCCCGGGCAGCCTCCTTAGACAGGTATTTGCGATGCACGCCTCCAGCGCGTGTGTGAGAACTCGGACTTGGATTTACAAACGGCCGTTTGTTTTAAACTTTCTTTCCCTCTGCTTCTTTCAAAGTGGGGTAAGTTTAAGGGTGTCCAGTTCTTTGTAGTGTAGAGAACGTCTATGCGTTTCGCCAATAGGCTTTATTAAGATGGATTTCCCTTCTGTCTCCTCACACCTCACTACCTGCCCACTTGACCCTATTCCTTCACATCTAATTCCTCCTCTGTCTACCACCCTCACTCCGGCTCTTACTCACATATTTAACCTATCCCTTTCTACCGGCTCATTCCCTGCCTCCTTCAAACATGCAAAGGTCACCCCCATCCTCAAAAAACCCTCCCTTGACCCTAAACTCCCCTGCAAACTACCGCCCCATATCACTGCTCCCACTAGCTTCAAAACTTCTTGAAAAACTAGTTTTCAATCGCCTAACCCACTTCCTGTCCTCCAACTCATTGCTCGACCCCCCCTGCAATCTGGCTTCCGTCCCCAACACTCAACTGAGACTGCCCCTCACCAAGGTTACTAACGATCTCCTTTCTGCTAAAAACAAAGGCTACTACTCTATACTTATCTTACCTGACCTCTCTGCTGCCTTTGACACTGTTGACCATCCCCTTCTCCTACGGTCTCTCAGTTCTCTTGGTTTCTGTGACACTGCCCTCTTCTGGATTCTCTCTTATATCTCTAACAGATCCTTCTCCGTCTCTTTTGCTGGTAACTCCTCCTCTCTATTGCCCCTGTCTGTTGGAGTACCTCAAGGCTCTGTCCTGGGTCCTCTACTCTTCTCTATTTACACTTCTTCACTGGGTAAACTTATCAACAGCTGTGGCTTCAGCTATCACCTCTATGCTGATGATACCCAGATCTACCTTTCCAACCCTGCACTCTCTCCTTCTGTCAACTCTCACATCAGCGACTGCTTATCTGGCATTTCCTCCTGGATGGCCTCTCACCACCTAAAAATAAATATGTCCAAGACCCGAACTACTTCTAATTCCCCCGCCTCTAGCTCCACTTCAGTCTCTAATTTTTCTATCACTGTTGGCGGCACCACTATCTCCCCATCACCCCAAGTCCGCTGCCTCGGAGTCACGCTTGACTCAAATCTGTCCTTCATTCTCCACATCAAACTGCTCTCTTCATCCTGCCGCAACCACCTACGCAATATCTCCAAAATACGTCCGTTTCTGAGTGCTGAAACTACCAAACAGCTCATCCACTTCCTGGTAATTTCCCGACTTGACTACTGTAACAACTTACTAACTGGGCTCCCCTCTCTCCCACCCTCTCTCCCCTCCAATCCATCCTAAATGCATCTGCCAGGCTAATCCACCTCTCTCGACGCTCTGTTTCTGCTGCACCTCTTTGCGAGTCCCTTCACTGGCTCCCCATTCACAACAGAGTTAAATTCAAAATTCTCACCCTGACCTACAAAGCCCTCACTAATGCTGCCCCACCCTACCTGTCCCTCACTCATCAACAAATATACTCCTGCCCGTACCCCTAAGATCCAACAACGACCTGCTTCTTGCATCCTCTACCATCACCCTCCTCTCATTCTAGACTACAGGACTTCTCTCGTGCGGCACCAACCCTCTGGAACGCACCTTCCTCGAGATGTCAGACTTGCCCCTTACCTCTCCTCCTTTAAATGTTCCCTAAAGACCTTTCTGTTCAGGGAAGCTTATCACCCAACTTATCAACAAACTAACTCACTTAACTAACAGTTGCCCTCTATCTCCTCACTAATATCATTCTCACCTCTGCAGTCCCCACCTCCTGTTTCCCAATCCTCCTACCCGTCTAGATTGTAAGTTCCCACGGGAATAGGGCCCTCAATTCCCCCTGTATTTGTCTGTAAAATTTTGTGTCTTATCGAATTGTTTCTCCACTGTACTGTTATCCTTGTACCCATGGGCAGCGCTGCGGAATCTGTCGGCGCTTTATAAATGAAGAATAATAATAATAATAATTGAGCGGCGAATGGGCAGGGGGCTGCATTGAACAAGCAATTGACAAGATATGCTTGTGCAATGTTAAATGCCGACAGCGTATGCTACAGCAAATCATGTTCGCCCCGGCATTTGATAAATCTACCCCCATGAGTTTGAAAGTAAACTGTTTTTGCTCTAGCAGTAACCCAACAACTGCAAAAAAGCCAAACTTAGAATATTGTGCACACGTTCACGTATTTCCCCTTAGAAGTCAATGGAAAAAAACTAACACCTTACTCTCGAGCAAACCCAATCGCAGATTTTCATGTGCGCTAACACAACATGGAAATATGAACATTTCACCTTCCAATGTTCTTCACATAAAAGTATATGTTCTATTTAATACAAAGGATATCAAGAGAACAAAACAAATTAGATTATAAAAGTAAATTGGAATAATTTTTAAAATAACATGCTCTATCTGAAACATGAAACAAAAATTGTGTGTTTCATGTCCATTTACCAGTACAATATTTGTTATGTCTTTATTTCAATACCTTATTTACTTTTTTCATGCGATTTTTAAATTACGCTTTTTGAGAGCCCTATTGTAATGTATGTATCTCCTTCACATACTGAAAGGCATGTAATGCCCTTGTGAGATGCACTGGTATATATTGCCTTTAGAGAATTCCACCAGGGGCTTCATACTGCTGGGGAGATTTTAATAGAGAACCTTGCACGCCAGTGAGTTTAGATAATGGGACCCTTAGACATACTTCAGGTACAGAAGAAAAGAAGAAGAAATACCAGTGGCAGTTCCTGAGTATATATTAGAACCTTGTAATCCCCTAATATTAATCATTAATAGCTTGTCAAGAGTTAGAGGTGCTATGTAATACCTTTAAGAAAATTTTGAAACAAGAAATGGTGGAGTAAATTCACCGTTTAAGGATACATATCCAGCACTCATGGGTTCCTCAATATCACTTTTACTTTTTTTTGTGTGAATATTATACATTTACAATGAAATAGAGAATAACGCCAGTATTACGTAAATCTTATGCAATGAACAGTGTGACATATAAACATACTATAAAGCTTTAATGTCCAAGAGTCTTCTAAATTTGTCTTAGACTCCTCATAACTGGGAAGTTTGTGTAAACATAATAATGGGAATCATACAAGTGTTAAGATGAGGATCCAGCCTTCAAAGAGTCTAAATTAAATACCCTCTGAAGAAACCTTGGCTACAAGTGAAATATTACCTTTCTGAGGTATTGGCTGAAAGACAGAGACTTGACAAGGGGGGGTATACCTCATCATAGTAGATAAGGGTATCAGGTCTATGAGTAGATCGAGTTTAGACAATCTGCTGGATATGGGGAAGAAAGAGTGAGGGAGGGGATGGGGAGGGAGACTGGGGATAGGGTTGGGGGGGGGCGGAGGAAGAGGGAAATAGAGGTGAAAACTGGGCTGACATTTGCTAAAGGAGCTGAGATCTATGACTTTCCAGAGTCTTGGTAGCTAAGCCAGCCAGGTTTCCCAAATGGCCCAATAACTGTCCTCTTTATTTAGGCTTTGGTAAAAACCTCTTTCCATTTTTGGCAAAGAAGTTGACTGAGTCAAGGATAGCTGAGAAATCTGGGGGGGGGGGGGGTGGTGGTAGCTTGTTTCCAACTCCTGGCTATACAGATCTTTGTTGCTGTGAAAATGAAGATCATTAATCTTAAGAGAGATTTAGGTGTTTTAACCAGGTAGAATGGTGAGTAGAGCTATTTCAGGTTTGAAGGGGGAGGTGGACCCCCATATCAGCATAAAGTGGAATACTTGGTGGTCATGGGTTAGTATGGGGCATGACCACCAGATATGTAGAACTGACATCTTTACTTTTAACGTTTGTTCAAACTGTAGTGTGGTGTTGTTGGGTGCAAAAACAGAATTTATGCTTACCTGATAAATTACTTTTCTCCAACGGTGTGTCCAGTCCACGGCGTCATCCTTACTTGTGGGATATTCTCTTCCCCAACAGGAAATGGCAAAGAGTCCCAGCAAAGCTGGTCACATGATCCCTCCTAGGCTCCGCCCACCCCAGTCATTCGATCGACGGACAGGAGGAAATATATATAGGAGAAACCATATGATACCGTGGTGACTGTAGTTAGAGAAAATAATCATCAGACCTGATTAAAAAAACCAGGGCGGGGCCGTGGACCGGACACACCGTTGGAGAAAGTAATTTATCAGGTAAGCATAAATTCTGTTTTCTCCAACATTGGTGTGTCCGGTCCACGGCGTCATCCTTACTTGTGGGAACCAATACCAAAGCTTTAGGACACGGATGAAGGGAGGGAGCAAATCAGGTCACTAAACGGAAGGAACCACTGCTTGCAAAACCCTTTCTCCCAAAAATAGCCTCCGAAGAAGCAAAAGTATCAAATTGTAAAATTTGGCAAAAGTGTGCAGTGAAGACCAAGTCGCTGCCTTACATATCTGGTCAACAGAAGCCTCGTTCTTGAAGGCCCATGTGGGAAGCCACAGCCCTAGTGGAGTGAGCTGTGATTCTTTCAGGAGGCTTGCCGACCGGCAGTCTCATAAGCCAATCGGATGATGCTTTTAAGCCAAAAGGAAAGAGAGGTAGAAGTCGCTTTTTGACCTCTCCTATTACCAGAATAAACAACAAACAAGGAAGATGTTTGTCTGAAATCTTTTAGTAGCCTCTAAATAGAACTTTAGAGCACGGACAACGTCCAAATTGTGTAACAAACGTTCCCTTCTTTGAAACTGTATTCGGACACAAAGAAGAAGAAAACTATCTCTGGTTATTATTTTTGTTAGAAACAACTTTAGGAAGAAAACCAGGCTTAGTACGCAAAACCAACCTTATCTGCATGGAACACCAGATAAGGGAGGAGAACACTGCAGAGCAGATAACTCTGAAACTCTTCTAGCAGAAGAAATTGCAACCAAAAACAAAACTTTCCAAGATTAGTAACTTAATTATCTATGGAATGTTAAGGGATCAAACGGAACCCCTTGAAGAACTGAAAGAACTAGATTTAGACTCCAGGGAGGAGTCAAAGGTCTGTAAACAGGCTTGATCCTAACCAGAGCCTGAACAAATGCTTGAACATCTGGCACAGCTGCCAGTCTTTTTGTGTAGTAAAAATAGATAAAGCAGAGATCTGTCCCTTTAGGGAACTTGCAGATAATCCTTTCTCCAAACCTTCTTGAAGATAAGGAGAGAATCTTAGGAATTTTTATCTTATTCCATGGGAATCCTTTGGATTCACACCAACAGATATATTTTTTCCATATTTTATGGTAAATTTTACTAGTTACAGGTTTTCTGCCTGAACCAGAGTATCTATCACCGAATCAAGCGTTCAATCTCCAAGCCGTCAGTTGGAGGGAGACCAGATTTGGGTGTTCGAATGGACCTTGAACAAGAAGGTCCTGTCACAAAGGTAGCTTCCATGGTGGAGCCGATGACATATTCACCAGGTCTGCATACCAAGTCCTGCGTGGCCACGCAGGAGCTAACAATATCACCACGAGGCCCTCTCCTGATTGATCCTGGCTACCAGCCTGGGAATGAGAGAAACGGTGGTAATACGTAAGCTAGGTTGAAAGACCAAGGTGCTACATGGGCATCTACTAGAGTCGCCTTGGGATCCCTGGATCTGGACCCGTAGCAAGAACCTTGAAGTTTCTGACGAGACGCCATCAGATCCATGTCTGGAATGCCCCATAATGTGAGTTATTTGGGCAAAGATTTCCGGATGGAGTTCCCACTCCCCCGATGAAATGTCCTGACGACTCAGAAAATTCCGCTTCCCAATTTTTCCACTCCTTGGATGTGGATCGCAGACAAGTGGCAGGAGTGTATCCTCCGCCCATTGAATTATTTTGGTCACTTCTTTCATCGCTAGGGAACTCTTTGTTCCCCCTTGATGATTGATATAAGCTACAGTCGTCATGTTGTCATGATTGGAACTTATGAATTTGGCCTTTACTAGTTGAGGCCAAGCTCTGAGAGCATTGAATATCGCTCTCAGTTCCAGAATGTTTATCGTGAGAGAAAGACTCTTCCTGAGACCATAGACCCTGTGACTTTCAGGGATTCCCAGACCGCACCCCAGCCCACTAGACTGGCGTCGGGTCGTGACAATGACCCACTCTGGCCTGCGGAAGCTCATTCCCTGGGACAGATGGTCCAGGGGTCAGCCACCAACCGAGGTGAATCTCCTGGTCTTTTGATCTACTTGAATCATTGGAGACAAGTCTGTATAATCCCCATTCCACTGTTTGAGCATGCACAGTTGTAATGGTCTTAGATAAATTCGTGCAAAAGGAACTATGTCCATTGTTGCAACCATCAATCCTATTACTTCCATGCACTGCGCTATGGAAGACGAGGAACAGAATGAAGCACTTGACCAAGAGCTTAGAAGTTTTGATTTCTGACCTCTGTCAGAAAAATCCTCATTTCTAAGGAATCTATTATTGTTCCCAAGAAGGGAACTCTTGTTGACGGGGACAGGAGAACTCTTTTCTTTGTTCACTTTCCATCCGTGAGATGTGAGAAAGGCTAGAACGATGTCCGTATGAGCCTTTGCCTTTGACAGGGACTACGCTTGTATTAGAATGTCGTCCAAGTAAGGTACTACTACTGCAATGCGAGCCTTGGTCTTAGAACCGCTAGAAGGGACCCTAGCACCTTTGTGAAAAATCCTTGGATGCAGTGGCTTATCCGAATTGAAGAGCCACAAACTGGTAATGTTTGGTCCAGAAAAGAGAACCTTTAGGAACTGATGATGTTCCTTGTGGATAGGATATGTAGGTACGCATCCTTTAGATCCACGTGTAGTCATAATTTGACTTTCCTGGATGGTGGGTAGAATCCGTTCGAATAGTTTCCATTTTGAACGATGGTACCCTGAGAAATTTGTTTAGATCTTCAATCCAAAATTGGTCTGAACGTTCCCTCTTTTTTGGGAACTACGAACAGATTGGAATAAAAATCCCATTCCTTGTTTCTTTATTGGAACTGGGTTGTATCACTTCCCATCTTTAACAGGTCTTCTACACAATGTATGAATGCCTGGTCTCTTTATTTGGTTTGAGGATAAGTGAGACTTGTGGAACCTTCCCCTTGGGGGTAGTTCCTTGAATTCCCAGGAGATAACCTTGAGAAACTATTTCTAGCGCCCAAGGATCCTGAACATCTCTTGCCCAAGCCTGAGCAAAGAGAGAGAGACTGCTGCCCCCCACCAGATCCGGTCCCGGATCGGGGGGCTACTCCTTCATGCTGTCTTGTTAGCAGTGGCAGGCTTCTTGGCCTGCTTACCTTTGTTCGCAGCCTTGCATTGGTTTCCAGGCTGGTTTTGGGGTTGTGAGGCATTACCCTCTTGCTTAGAGGAGTGCAGAATTAGAGGCTGGTCCCTTTCTGCGAAAAGGGACGAAAATTAGGCTTATTTTTAGCCTTAAAAGACCTATCCTTGGAAGGGCGTGGCCCTTTCCCCCAGGTGATGTCTGAAATAATCTCTTTCAAATCAGGTCCAAATAAAGTTTTACCTTTGAAAGGTATGTTAAGTAATTTTGTCTTGGATGACACATCCGCTGACCAAGACTTTAGCCAAAGCGCTCTGCGCGCCACAATAGCAAACCCTGAATTTTTTTCGCCGCTAATATTTTGTTAATTGCAAAGCGGCATCTAAAATAAAAGAGTTAGCCAATTTAAGTGCGTGAACTCTGTCCATAACCTCCTCATATGGAGTTTCTCTACTGAGCGACTTTTCTAGTTCCTCGAAACCAGAACCCACGCTGCCGTAGTGACAGGAACAATGCATGAAATTGGTTGTAGAAGGTAGCCTTGCTGTACAAAAATCTTTTTAAGCAAACCTATCCAATTTTTTATCCATAGGATCTTTGAAAGCACAACTATCTTCGATAGAATAGCAGTGCGTTTGTTTAGAGGTAGAAAACTGCCCCCTCGACCTTGGGGACTGTCTGCCATAAGTCCTTTCTGGGGCTCGACCATAGGAAATAATTTCTTAAATATAGGGGGGAGGAACAAAAGGTAATGCCGGGGCTTTTCCCACTCTTTATTTACTATTCCGCCACCCGCTTGGGTATAGGAAAAGCATTGGGGGGACACCGGAACATCTAGGAACCTGTCCATCTTGCTTAATTTCTCTGGAAAGACCAAATTGTCACAAATCATCCAGAGTAGATAACACCCTCCATAAGCAGTGCTCGGAGATGTTCTAATTTAAATTTAAATGTCACAACATCAGGTTCAGCTTGATGAGAAATTTTTCCTGAATCTGAAATTTCTCCCTCAGACAAAACCTCCCTCATGGCCCCTTCAGAGTGGTGTGAGGGTATGACAGAACAATTAATCATCAGCGTCCTCTTGCTCTTCAGTGTTTTAAAACAGAGCAATTGCGCTTTCTCTGATAAGTAGGCATTTTGGATAAAAAGAATTTTGCTATGGAGTTATCCATTACAGCGTTTAATAGTTGCTTGTGTAATAAGTATTGGCGCACTAGATGTACTAGGGGCCTCCTGCATGGGCAAAACTGGTGTAGACACAGTAGGAGATGATGTAGTATCATGTATCTTCCCCTCATTTGAGGAATCATCTTGGGCAATATCATTATTTGTGGCAGTACTGTCCCTTACTTTGTTTGGACGCTATGGCACAATTATCACATAGAATTTAAAATGGGGGAGACACATTGGCTTTCATACATATAAAACATAGCTTATCTGAAGGTATAGACATGTTAAACAAGCCTTAAACTTGTCCAACAATGCACAAAAAAAAACGTTTTAAAATAAAACCGTTACTGGTCACATTTAAATTTCCAAACAGAAAAACACTTTATTACTGTATAAGTGAAAAAGTATGAAGGAATTGTTCAAAAATTACCAAATTTTCACCACAGTGTCTTAAAAGCCTTAAAAGTATTGCACGCCCTAATTTCAGAGCTTTTAACCCTTAAAAATAACGGAACCTGAGCCGTTTTTCAATTTAACCCCTAATACAGTCCCAGATACAGTCTTTGCTAAGACCCAACCAAGCCCTGAGGGGAATTACGATACCAAAATGACGCCTTCTAAAAGCTTTTTCAGAGATTCTTAGATCCACACACATGCATCTGCATGGCCCCCCCCTGACTGAAAAAGGGTGTCCAATATAGTGCCTGCCGTTTTATAAACGTTCCCCAAGATTATAATGTCAAATTGTTAGCCTAAATTTGAATAATATGCACAAATAAAGCAATCGATTTAGCCCATAAAAATGTCTACCAGTTTTTTAGCCCATAATAAGCCCTATATTTCTGTTTGTTTTTTGAATAAGAAAATGGCTTACCCGGTCCCCATGAGGGGGAAATGACAGCCGTCCAGCATTACACAGTCTTGTTAGAAATATGGCTAGTCATAACCTTAAGCAGAAAAGTCTGCTAACTGTTTTCCCCCAACTGAAGTTACTTCATCTCACAGTCCTAAGTGGAGAAACAGCAACCGATTTTAGTTACTGTCAGCTAAAATCATCTTCCTCTTACAAACAGAAATCTTCATCCTTTCTGTTTCAGAGTAAATAGTACATACCAGCACTAATTTTAAAATAACAAACACTTGATAGAAGATAAAAAACTACATTTAAACACCAAAAAACTCTAACCATCTCCGTGGAGATGTTGGCCTGTGCAACGGCAAAGAGAATGACTGGGGTGGGCGGAGGCCTAGGAGGGATCATGTGGACTAGCTTTGCTGGGACTCTTTGCCATTTCCTGTTGGGGAAGAGAATATCCCACAAGAAAGGATGACGCCGTGGGACGCGGACACACCAATGTTGGAGAAATTTAACTTTTATTGCTTTAGAAATTAAAAATTGGAAAAAATTATAAAAAATCCTCTTATGTTTTGAAGATGACAAAATTGCTCTAATTAAAGTCTCCCTTATATTGTCATAAAAATAACAAAGCCCCAAATGAGGGATAGCGCATATAAAAAGGTGGATATTAAGTGATTAGAATCCTTGTTAAATAATATTGGGTTCATAGATAGGGGCATATTTTATCAATGTGCGAGCAGGACATTATACGAAGAAGCATATCATGTCCGCCGCACATCGATAAATGCCAACAGCATACGCATTTATCATTGCACCAGCAGTTCTTGTGAACTGCTGGTGCAAGCCCGCCCCCTGCAGATTCGCGGGCAAATCGGCCACTTAGCAGGGGGTGTCAATAAACCCGATCGTATTCGATCGGGTAGATTTCTGTCCCCGCTGGCCTCAGAGCAGGCAGATAAGTTATGAAGCAGCGGTCTTTAGACCACTGCTTAATAACTTCTGTTTCTGGGCGAACCTGAAGGCTCGCCGGAAACAAGGGGCATCAAGCTCTATACGAACTTGATAAATATGCCCCATAATATCAGGTTACTCTTAAATAATGGATAACTTAGAAAATTCATGTTTTAACCTTATTATCGCAGTTGTGTTACCAATAACAATATCTCTTTAAATCATTTAAATCTACTTGGTAGTTCTTGTTCAAATGGACCCAGACACTGGTAAAAGCATAAATTCACATTTATTATGTTTGGTAAAGAAACTTCAGGTACAGGCTATTGAACCAAGCAATATTTCTTGTTTTCTATGTTTAAGTGGAATTATTTTCATGGCTAATTTTATAAACTAGCCATTTTAGATAATTATCTGCATCAGTTGTCATCTAAATGCTTATCTGCATAACCACCTAAATCTATTATAACAATACAGAAATTATGGCAGAAAAACCCTTTTTTTTTAAATCACATTGGGCCAGATTACAAGTGCAGCACTAGAGATAATACAGGGTGCACTATTAATATCGCAAGGCCGCGTTCGCATGCAACCTCACTTGTAATACCAGCGCATATTTGCGTGAACTGGTACAGCTAAGTTAAGGGCAAATATCGCTTTGCGGAAGGTGATATTTTCTGCTCAACTTGTAATCTAGCCCAAGGTATGTTAGAATGCTTGGTGCCCCCTTGTTTCTGTTTAAACGATTTATATGTTAGACAGATGATAAAAGCATCATGATTATAGCGATATTGTAAAAAGGGATTCATATTGCATCAGGTTGGCTGTGAAATGTAATAAAGGGCTGAAAGCAGTGTTTGAATGCAGTCTTGCCTAGAGGCGTTTTACTACACTTCTGTGGTGTGTGGGGGGGAGGGGCGATGCTCTGTGACACTGGTGGAATGTTAAAAGTCATCATATACCTTTCTTAGGAGTCTTTACAATGTGACCTTTTTTGTGTGCTGGACTGCACAACCCATAGGCAGTTGCATACTTTAAATAAGGAATTTGTCCATGCCTGCATGAAAAATAAAACAACAAGGAGTATAATGTACCCATAGGCAGCTGCATACTTGAATAATTGGCATGCCCATGTCAAAATGAAATAGGAAACTAGTTATAGTAAAATAAAGTTAAAATATTGTATGTGTTTACTGATTTATACAACTTGTTTTTCCTTTTTCCGGGCATGGAGTTAATAACTTAGGGCGGCGATCCGATTATCCGCCGTAATTTTTGGCGCAAGCGAGGGAACCCGCGCTGCCCGTAATTTCACCTCGCAACTCGAGCTAATCCAATATACTGCGCCGTCAGATGCTAACCTGGCGTAAGTAAGAAAAACCGTCGATCAGCTAAAATGTGCGCAAATACACATTTTAGTCGTCGCAAGTACTTACGCCAGTATTTTTGTTCACGTATTTTGTTCACGTAAAGTCTCAATTAAAGTGTAGTTTTATGCAAATTAGGATACGAATTGGTAAAAAAACCCCACCAGTTCTAAAAGATGCGCCACATAATTACGCCATTCAAAAATCATACATAAACCCTCTCACAGCCGCCATTTTCTTTAGTGTGTTTGGTTGGTTCTTGAAGCTACAGCACACTACAGTTGAGTAAGAGAAAGTGGTTGGGTAGAGAGAGAGGAGCATTGCATAGATTAGTTAGGTCGGATTTGGTGGATTTGTTAAGCTTGTACATTACTGTCACTTTTTTACATATTGCACACATTTTGCATACACACATATACAAAATACACCATTTTTTTCTTATAACCACCTTACACATTTTATTTATCTTTTACAGTGTGAAAGGCTGAGTGTTTGGTTTGATTGGTGTGATTGAAGTGGGAGTGAGGGTGTAGAGTGTGTGAGTGTGTGTAATGTGAGGATGTCAGGGAGAACTAGGGCGGGGGGGAGGAGGGAAGGGGGAGTTGGCAGGGAGAGGATTATGGTCAGGAAGAGCAGCAGGGTCCCCATCAGGGAGTCAGTGGAGTTGGGGAGAGGGAGACTTAGAAGGGGGGGGATGGGAGTGGGGTTGCCCCAAGGCCAGGGGCACACTCAGTTAGAAGAGGGATAGAGGGTGCACATCGGGGATAGAAGGGGGGGGGAGGAGGGAGAGGATAGGGAGGAACCCATACCAGGGACATCCCAGGGAGGGAGCCAGGCGGCCCAGGAACGAGGAGCGTATGAGTTGTCCCAACTTCTCCTTTGCTGAAAACCTCGCTCTAGTCCAGGCCGTCCTGGAGAACCCATACCGCCCTCTTTGGGCCAAGAAAGGGCAAAGGAGTTGCCCGTAGGCGTTAAAGATGCCTGGCTGAAGGTGGAGGGAGGCAGTTAATAGTGTGTCCCAGCAGAGGAGGGACTGTGGATGGCCTAAAGAAAAGGTGGAATGATTGTAAGTGGAGAGTCAAGGAGAAGATGGGCCAAGAGCAATGTTCCAGAGGCAACAGGGAGGTGGGCCTCACCAGGAGGCAGAATATAACGAGGGTGGCAGGAGCTCATTCGTAGGTCCCTGAGCGTCACAGCAGTCCGTGGACTCCCAGGGGGCTCGTGACTTCAGGGATTGCAAAATCAGCACAGCATGCTGGTGAGTAACATCCCACACACCAAGTATTATATGTATTTGAGATATAACATCCTATAATGTCACACATTCATGTAAACAATGAGGAGCAGGTATTTGGCCTACTAACAAAAACATCTTACAATTAGAATTTCACATTAAAGGGACATTAAACCAAATCTTTTTATTTCATTTATTCAGATAGAGAATACAGTTTTAAACAACATCCCAATTTACTTCAATTATCTAATTTGCTTCATTTTTTTGTTATTCTTTGTTATTAAATATCAATGCACATGGGTGAGGCAATCACACGAGCATTGATGTGCAGCTACCAATCAGCAGCTTCTTAGCCTATCTAGATATGCTTTTCAGCTAAGAATATCAAGAGAATTAAGCAAATAGGGTAATGGAAGTAAATTACAAAGTTGTTTAAAATTGCATGCTCTAGCTGAATCATGAAAGAATAAAAATGGGTTTAATGTCCATTTAATGCTACTTAACACATTGAAATTCATGATATGAGGTGGAATAGTGAAATACTAACATGTCTCGAGTAACACAGGCCACAAGCCACATGTAGAGTTTTCAGTAAATGGACACTATAGTCATCACAACCATAGTGTCACTTAAAGAACACATTTTCTCCATCACTGACATGTACATAGAACTATTGTATGAAACACATACATGTATACTTTGCATATTAAAAACCCTCATATCACAAATCTCAATGTGCACATGCATGTTATAGAGTTTGACACGAGAATGTGTATAGGCCTTAGCATGTACATTGTATGCCCACATGGATATATATCTGACTGTACTAATCCCTCTCATCATTTGACTCCTCCACAGAACCTCCAGTCACCAGGGTGCAAACGCCCATGCATCCACCTCCACCACCGCCACAGAGAATGCCTCCACCTCAACCACCAGTCCAGAGAGTCCAGCAAGAGTATGCTCCCAGGCATGAGCTTGGTTGGAGTGCCTCTGTTGACGATCCAGATTTCATGCCACCAGCATTGCAAGACGATACCTGGCAGGAATCCCTGGAAAGAGGACTATTCCTTTGGCTTGGAGGGGGAGCCAAGTCAGCCCCGAAGGGTAGATATCTTTACCCCCCCCACCAATATCAGGCCAGTCAGGGATAATACCACCAGGCTGAGTTGGTGCACACCAGTCGGCAATGGGACTACCAGTCCATCCGGAGATCTCCACCATCTGCTTCCCTTGGAAGAGCTCCAGCATCTGAGGAGGAGCATATAGCTGTCAGCATTCCTCAGGCAGCACCACCTGTCATCATCCCTCAGGCAGCACCAGCTGTGATCCCTCAGGCAGCACCACTGTCATCTTCCTCAGGCAGCACCAGCTGTGATCCCTCAGGCAGCACCAGATGTCATCCCTCAGGCAGCACCAGCTGTGATCCTGCAAGCAGCACAGCTGTCATTCCTCAGGCAGCACCAGCAGCTGAGGATGTTCAAGTTGAAACAGCAGCTAGAGGTGAACCTGCACCTAGAATCCCTGCTGGTCAAGAGCCTGTCGATCCTCTGTATTCTGAGATGGGCGACGAATACATTTCCATCCATAGGAAACTCCTAGCAAGCTGTGAGAGAAGACAGAGAGATCAACGAGGTTTTACAGGAGCCACAGACCTTACTCCAGCGCTCCATTGAGCTGCAACGGGACATGGCAGCATCTTTAACTGGTATAGTACAAAACCAATCTCAGATGATGAGGGTTATATCGGATATGCAGATGCAGTCTGACAACAGATGGCGGGAACAAAACCAACTGTTGGGTGTGTTGGTGGAGCATTTCACACACCAGCAGGACATTGCCTCCAGCATCTCATCTGTGGCCAGCACTCCTGCAGAATCCTCTGAATCCACACAACCCAGGAGAGACAGGAGACCCACTCCAGGCCCCTCAGCCCCCTTATCTAAGAAGCCTAAAAAATATAAATATTGTTATATTTCATCCTAAATCTTGTCCTCTGTTATTTACCATATAATTGTCATCCACATCCATGTGAGGAGTGTTTTAGTACACTAATATTTTTGAAAAATATAATAAGGCCTGTGTGGAAATGGCCCAGAAAAGGTAATATCATCATGTTTATGACATATTCATGTTCTCTAAACCACATCACATAGTTGTGTATGAAGGGTACATATAGTGATATTCACTTTTAAGATGTAAATCAAGGTTTCTCACATCCAATAGAAATTGACCCATGTGCAGGGATAGGCACGAGCCAAGGCTGTGACGGACATTTTCTAAGGTAAAGACTTTTAGTGAAGGACACCTTGCCTATCCCTGCACATGGGTATATATATCTAAATAATAATTTTTACAGAAGGTGTGAACATAAGGTCTAAACATCCATTTTCATTTCTCAAAATGATAGTCAATAAATTCATAGTGACCAAAACATGAATTGAACTAATGATATTTTTTCAGTAATTAGGGTGGTTAAGGGAATGGAGGTGGGATGTAGTAGTTTCACTTACATGCATTGGAACTCCGCAGTATGTAATTCGATGACCAGCTGCAGCAGGGGCAGCACCATCACCATGGACCTCAGCAGCAACTATAGAATCAGCATGTGTAGACAGAACAACAGGGGATTGTAGGGCTTCCAGAACCCCTTGTGCCCCATGATTGACCCCTTGTGCCCCATGATTACCCCTTGTGCCCCATGATTGACCCCTTGTGCCCCATGATGACCCCTTGTGCCCCATGATGACCCCTTGTGCCCCATGATTGACCCCTTTTGCCCCATGATTGCCCCATGTGCCCCATGATTGACCCTTTGTGCCCCATGATTGACCCCTTGTGCCCCATGATTGACCCCTTTGTGATTGGTTTGACTAACTTGCAGGGGCAGGAATAATAAATGCTTTGAAGAGGTTAACTATTTGTGATCAAGCTGCTGATATGTATGTTGTTAAGCATGCACTTGTTAGGCCTTCAGAGAGTTACGTTGGTTTCTAAGTCAGTGCAAGGGTTGCAGCGCCTTCAATTTGTGGCGAGATGAGAATGGAGTAGATTTTCTGAAATCTGCGCGCGTAAGTCCTTACGCCGTATATTGGATACCAAACTGCGCGTGTTTTGTATGTCAGTCTATGGGCAAAAAAACTACGGGCGAAGGCAGAAATAAATGCTCGTAACTTCTAAGTTACACCGTATATAGGATACCAAACACGCGCAAATATTGGCGTCGCCGGCTTTTGCGGGCGACGATTTATATCGGATCGGGCCCGTAGAGCACAAATAGAAAAGTGGTGCCAGGAATATAATCTTCCTAGAGGTCTCGAGTGCTTACTAGCATTTGCCCTTCTTGCTTTCTGGAGTCCTATTTATAAGTCACTCTCTTCAGATGTAAATTGCCAGCAGACATCTCTGATTAGGGATCATATGTTATAGCACTGAACAAAAATATAATCAAGCCAAGTAATTCCTCAGTTGGTGGATGAGGTGCTTTAAAATACCTTTATACAGCAATAGGCTTGATTACAATGCAAAATAACAGAAAATGACAAAAATCAGACTCAGGTTGTTAGGGTACAATTACAGTTGACATTACAGTTGACATCAGGAGCAGACAAAAGAAAATGGCTTGGCACTTAGTACATCACAAAGACATTTCCAAATCACTCAAAAAACTTCTTTTCTTTTTTTAGTTTGTGATTATTAGTTGATTTCGACTAATAAATATTGTAAATTATCATACTTGACCCTAGCATGGAATAAAGACACTGGTATTAATGCCTTTTGTTCAAACAATGTCAATGGGATATATTCATAGACACACATCAGGTTGCAGAGGGGCCTTGTGGTTAATGAGCAAATATGTCCAAAATTCACTGTAAAATATACGTTTTGTGCATTGTGTTTCTCAAGTTTGATATTAATGCAGTTGGGTTAGTGCACAGTAAAATGTAGTATTCTTATGGCACGTTATTGAAATTACATATAAAATATAAAAAAATGATTTGACATACTGTAAAATATATAGATATATTCTATGGATTATTTGAATATTTAACAGGGGCGATGTGTTAAACAGATATTTTACATTCCTATGTTCTTCACTATTTACATCTGTCACTGTTCATGTAAAATACATATCTATCTATCTATCTATCTATCTATCTATCTATCTATTTATATATATATATATATATATATATATATAAAAAGAGAAATGGTAGAATTCAGACTGTCTGTGCACTCAGGTGAGCTACCCATATCATTTATTTTTGTTGATCACACTATTGTACTCACTGGAGATACATTTATCTCTTTGCACCCATATATGCACATGTGGGACATCTCCTGGAAGCGCTGTTAGAAACACCATCTCTTCAAACTACTAGTACCTCATCTCACTCTAGAGGAAGGGGGATACCCTAACAGCAGCAATCATCAGACTCACTCCCAGTGCTTTTTACCTTCCTCAACCTTTTCAGGCGCAACTACCTACCAACACAGCCAATAAATATAAATATATATATATACTGTATATATATATATATATATACTAGTACTAAAGCCTGTGTACACGGGCCATTTTTTGCAGTACAGCGGTCCCACCCCTTGCTCTCTCCCCCCACTCTTTTGCTCTCTCTTCCCCCCTCTATTTTGCTTTCTCTCCCCCCTCTCCTTTGCTCTCTCTCTCGCCTCTTTTGCTCTCTCTCTCCCCTCTTTTGCTCTCTCTCTCTCCCCTCTTTGGCTCTCTCCCCCTTTCTTTTGCTCTCTCTCCCCCCTCTTTTGTTCTCTCTCCCCCCTCTTTTGTTCTCTCCCCCCCCCTTTGGCTCTCTCTCCCCCTCTCCCCCCTCTTTGGCTCCCCCCTCTTTGGCTCTCTCTCCCCCCTCTTTGGCTCTCTCTCTCCCCCTTTGGCTCTCTCCCCTCTTTTGCTCTCTCTCCTTTTTGTCTCTCTCTCTCCCCCCTCTTTGACTCTCCCCCCCTTTGGCTCCCCCCCCCCTTTGGCTCTCTCCCCCCACACTTTGTCTCCCCCCCCCCCTTTGGCTCTCTCTCCCCACCTTTGGCTCTCTCCCCCCCCTTTGGCTCTTTTCCCCCCACTCTTTGGCTCTCTCTCTCCCCTCTTTGGCTCTCTCCCCTCTTTTGCTCTCTCTCATCTCTGGCTCTCTCTCCTCTTTGGCTCTCTCTCCTCTTTGGCTCTCTTTCCTCTTTGGCTCTCTCTCTCCCCCCTCTTTGGCTCTCCCCCCCCTTTGGCTCTCCCCCCCCCCCCCTTTGGCTCTCTCCCCCCCCCTCTTTGGCTCTCTCTACCCCCTCTTGGGGCTCTCTCTCCCCCTCTTTGGCTCTCTCCCCTCTTTGGCTCTCTCTCCTCTTTGGCTCTCTTTCCTCTTTGGCTCTCTCTCTCCCCCTCTTTGGCTCTCCCCCCCCTCTTTGGCTCTCCCCCTCTTTGGCTTTCTCCCCCCCTCTTTGGCTCTCCCCCCCCCCTCTTTGGCTCTCTCCCCCCCCCCTTCGGCTCTCCCCCCCTTTGGCTCTCTCTCCCCCCTCTTTGGCTCTCTCTCCCCCTCTCTCCCTCTTTGGCTCTCTCTCCTCTTTGGCTCTCTCTCCACTTTGGCTCTCTTTCCTCTTTGTCTCTCTCTCTCCCCCCCCCCCTCTTTGGCCCTTCTCACCCCCTCTTTGGCCCTTCTCACCCCCCTTCTGCTCCCTCTCTGGCTCTCCTCTGTCTTCATTGAAAGCCTTTGCCTCTTTGGCCACACCCCCATCACGGCATGACTGCATCTGACAAACATACTTGGCCATTTATTATATAGGATATATATATATATATATATAATAATATATATATACATACACAGTGTCCTCCACTAATATTGGTACCCTTGGTAAATATGATCAAAAAGGCGTGAAAAATTGTCTTTATTGTTTAAACCAAAATAGAGTGTTTGGCAATAAACACAAGAAGTGGGTTTGGTGCACAAACAGAGGTAGTTATATAGAAAAGTACCTCATGCCCATGGTTAAATATGGTGGTTGCAGTTTTTCTGCCAGACAATTTCAACGGATATTAAAGGAACACCTGACTGCCTCTGCCAGAAAGCTTAAAATGCTCCATGGTTGGATCTTCAAGCAGGACAATGATCCGAAACATACATCAAATTCAACACAAAAATGGTTTACTGACCACAAAATCAAGGTCCTGCCATGACCATACCGAATCCCCTGACTTGAACCCCATAGAAAACCTGTGGGGTGAACTGAAGAGGAGAGTCCCCCAGTGTCAACAAGAGAAAAGGTGTGTGTATCAAACTGTTTATGAGACAGACTTGCCTACCTCTGGGTTGCAAAAAAATCTCACAAATTTGCAACCGGATATATGCTAGACAAGACAACGAAGGAGATAGAGGTGGCGCCTACGGCTAGCTGTCTGAAAATAAAATTAAAAGAAAAACTTTTTGAATATATATTGTTGTGGGGGGTGTAAATCAATGTGAAATATAGAGTGTATTATAAATATTAAACAAACCACTAAAGGAGTGAATCAAATTGTTAATTTATTTAGAAATATACATATAAAAACACAATAGTACACATAAGTTGTATATTAATGTGATGGAAAGAATGAAATGAAACCCAACAGGTATTGTTTCAGTAAACTGAATTCGATGGTTTGAAAGGGTGTATTAATAAACAGGTTGGGAATTTGATACAAAAGAAAAAATATATTTCAGTTAAAAATATATATCATTAGACACAATGTGGCTCAAAAAATAAAATAAAACTAAAAAAATCCAAAAATAGCATAAAAAGAAAAAATCTTCAGAAAAAATGTATAGAAAAACGATACTTCCGATTAAAAAATTGCTGCAGCAAAAAGAAAAAAATTATAAAAGCTAACACTTGAATTTGTCTAAAATAAACTTCTATTTAGGCCGTACATTCAAATAGTACTAAAAAGAGTGTATATCTGAAAATGTCTCTGGAGTCTCTGAGTTCCCACGTAGGTCTTTGATTCTTCGAAATAATACCAGATACTTTGTAACGTCTCTTGAAGTGTTAGTAAAAGTCTATATTGTTGCAATTACTAAAATGTGGCCATAAGGACTTATAATCCCACGATCTTAAAGTTGGTATGTATCAACCTTAATGTTTATATTTGTAATAAGGTATATATGGATCTTCTTTAAAAAATGATAACATTGTTACAAATTCCTGTTAGAGTATAATTCCTTTTTAAAAAACGGATCAGCCGATGATATTTTGAAAGCGCTCACTTGCGGCTTTGATTGTAATATCTGCTGAAACTCTTTACATATATTCTCAGATGGGGCAATGATTCTTTTCTTTTATCCTTAAGTGTGTTATTTTGTCTTCATAGACACAAGAAACAAAGAATTCTCTTACCCAATCTTGCTTTGTTGAGATGGTTCTATTTGCGGCAACGCCGAATATTGTTTGCAGTGGCGTTTTCCTGGACCGGAAATGGTTGTATTTCGGAGGATCCGATCCTCTAATACCTTCCTTCGGATACGTTTAGAAGTGTAAAATCCCTTTTGTTGATGTGTAGAAAAGCTCCTATCGTCCGGTGAGTCAAAGAATTTCAATTGCAGACGAACGGTCTTGCGAGCGTAAGATAGCTATAACTGGCCAGTTATTTGTAAAGTAAATGCTGGAGCTGGTTATCTTCTACGCGTTTCGGCTTCTAGGACACAAGCCTTTATCAAGTATACCAGATCCGGCTTCTCCCAAGTATTTAAAGGGTTTTCTGTTAACCCTTAATTGGCTAACACATATGAGTTCATTCTGATAACAGGCTCCAATGTCTGTGCTCAGGAAGGTTCCCTTATTCACTCCAGTTACATCAATACCCGATATCTCTCAGTGTTCTGGCCGTGTCCAGCTACAGCTCCACAGGAAGAAAATGGGAGGAAACAATATTCAATACTCTCACCCCCTCTCCTGCTCCCTCTCTGGCTCTCCTCTGTCTTCATTGAAAGCCTTTGCCTCTTTGGTCACACCCCCCATCGCGGCACCCCACCCGGCCACGCCCCATCGCGGCGACACCCGCCCGACCACCCCCTTGCTGCGCCGACCACGCCCCTCGCAGTGCCAGCCACGCCCCTCGCAACGCCCGGCCATGCCCGCATCACAACGCTCCCATCGGCAACACTCCCTGACTCTCCGCTTCAGCCTTGCTCTGTGCTGAGTGCTGAGTGTCAGGATCCAAACGGTCAGGCATGTTTGTCACGTGCAGTCTCTACTGCGCATGACTGCATCTGACAAACATACTTGGCCATTTATTATATAGGATATATATATATATATACATACACAGTGTCCTCCACTAATATTGGTACCCTTGATAAATATGATCAAAAAGGCGTGAAAAATTGTCTTTATTGTTTAACCAAAATAGAGTGTTTGGCAATAAACACAAGAAGTGGGTTTGGCGCACAAACAGAGGTAGTTATATAGAAAAGTACCTCATGCCCATGGTTAAATATAGTGGTTGCAGTTTTTCTGCCAGACAATTTCAACGGATATGAAAGGAACACCTGACTGCCTCTGCCAGAAAGCTTAAAATGCTCCATGGTTGGATCTTCAAGCAGGACAATGATCCGAAACATACATCAAATTCAACACAAAAATGGTTTACTGACCACAAAATCAAGGTCCTGCCATGACCATCCGAATCCCCTGACTTGAACCCCATAGAAAACCTGTGGGGTGAACTGAAGAGGAGAGTCCACCAGTGTCAACTTTGAAATTTGAAGGATATGGAGAGATTCTGTAAGGAGGAATGGTCTCAGATCTCTTGCCATGTATTCTCCAACCTCATCAGGCATTATAGGAGAAGACTCAGAGCTGTTATCTTGGTAAAGGGAGGTAGCACAAATTATTGACTAAAAATGTGCCAATAATAGTGCCACACCTATATTTTTACTCAAAGGAGATACATAAAATCATTAATCTGTTATCTGACTCAATCTATGAACTCTGCTCTTTTTTAAATAATATTGACATGATGACCCCTTCTTTTGTTATAACGCTGGTTCCACAAAGCTTCAGGAAGGACCTCTAACAGCATAGGGCAATAGCAATATCGTAGGTATTGTCTCAGTGATATTACACATGTGTAACTTTTTGTGCCAAAAAAGACTAAACCCTCTCTAATTCACCACATAATCCCATATTCAATAAATATGGCAATAATTTATGCACAATAGCAAAGAATACTGAAAGGAACAGTGAGACGACAAAATATTAAATGCTTCTATATTTATGTGTGTGTATGTATATGTGTGTGTGTGTGTCTATGTATGTGTGTGTGTGTATATGTATGTGTGTGTCTATATGTATGTGTGTGTGTGTATATATGTATGTGTGTGCGTGTGTGTGTATATGTATGTGTTTGTGTTTGTATATGTATGTGTGTTTGTATATGTATGTGTGTGTATATGTATGTGTGTGTATATATGTATGTGTGTGTATATGTATGTGTGTGTGTATATGTATGTGTGTGTATGCATGTGTATGTATGTGTATATGTATGTGTGTGTATATGTATGTGTGTGTATATATGTATGTGTGTGTCTATATGTATGTGTATATATGTATGTGTGTGCGTGTGTGTGTATATGTATGTGTTTGTGTTTGTATATGTATGCGTGTGTATATGTATGTGTGTGTATATATGTATGTGTGTGTATATATGTATGTGTGTGTATATATGTATGTGTGTGTATATATGTATGTGTGTTTGTATATGTATGTGTGTGTGTATATGTATGTGTGTGTATATGTATGTGTGTGTATATATGTATGTGTGTGTATATGTATGTGTGTGTGTATATGTATGTGTGTGTATGCATGTGTATGTATGTGTATATGTATGTGTGTGTATATGTATGTGTGTGTATATATGTATGTGTGTGTATATGTATGTGTGTGTATATGTATGTGTGTGTATATGTATGTGTGTGTATATATGTATGTGTGTGTATATGTATGTGTTTGTATATGTATGTGTGTTTGTATATGTATGTGTGTGTATATGTATGTGTGTGTGTATATGTATGTGTGTGTATATGTATGTGTGTGTGTATATGTATGTGTGTGTATATGTATGTGTGTGTGTATATGTATGTGTGTGTATATGTATGTGTGTGTGTATATGTATGTGTGTGTATATGTATGTGTGTAAGCAAGTGTCTGTGTGTGTGAGAAAGTGTGTAAACGTGTGTGTGTAGGAGGCTGTACCTGTGTGTGTATCAAAATCATGCTTTTGAGGGGGGGGGGGGGGGTTGGATTGCTGGACCGGGATCTTGAGGTTTCTAGTTACGCCTCTGATATATATACACACACATACAAATACATATTTAGGCATGTATATTTCTGAATCTCTATGTTAAAGCTCTTTGCCTGCTTTTTTTTTAACACTTGAGACCTCATATCTTTGAGCCCTTATAACTTGATTGCAATTTTTTCCCCCAATAATTGTTATTAGACAGTGTTATTATGAGTGTAACTGTACTTTTATCAGTGGCCTGAATAGGGCCAAAAACCTGTTTACGCATGAGCCTTTAGGCTCGCCGAAAACAAGAGTTGAGAAGCAGTGGTCTAAGACCGTTGAGAGTTGAGAAGCAGTGGTCTAAGACCGTTGAGAGTTGGGAAGCAGTGGTCTAAGGACCGCTGCTCCTTAACTCGTCTGCTGCCTCTAAAGCTGCGGACATCAATCTGCACGATCGCATACGATTGGGTTGATTGATACCCCCTGCTTGTGCAATGTTAAATGCTGACAACGTATGCTGTCGGCATTCAGCGATGTCTGGCTATAGCGTATCATGTCCGCCAGACATTGATAAATCGGCCCCTAAGTCTTCCCCAAAAGACCAGACCAGAGCTTTTTTAGCATTTTTGCCATCACTACATTAAAATAAAAATAGAGCCTTGTTTTTTTTGTTTTTTATTTATTTACCAATCAAAACTATATATATTTTTTAAGTAGACAACCCAAAGTATTGTTCTAGGCCCATTTTGGTATATTTCATGCCACCATTTCACCTCCAAATGCGATCAAATTAAAATAAATTCTCTGGGATCCGCTTTGTTCAGAAATGTGTCCCTGATCCGATAATCTCACTCAAAAAGCTCTCTTCCCTCCCCCACCCCCTACTGGTAACCCCCATCTTAGGTATTGACAGACAGCCTGCCAGTATGAAAATATAAGCCTTTTTTTTTTTTAAATAAAATATTTTTATTTTTATATTTTCTGCAGTGTAGGATCCCCCTTACCCCCCAACCACCCTGATCCCCCCCAAACAGCTCTCTAAACCCCCCCCCCCCGTTTAACTTTTAGACTCCATCTTAGGTACTGGCAGTTGTCTGTCAGTACCCAGTTATCTAATATTTTTTGTTAGTTTATTTTTATAATCAAAATAATAAAACATATTTTTCTGTAGTGTAGCTGCCCCTGTCCCCGATTACCCTATGCCCTTCCCCTCCCAGATCAATTTCCAACCCTCTTATCCCCCATCCACTATAAGAAAAAAAGGTATATGGTATACGGTCATGTATTTGGCAAACAGCTATAATATAAATAAATATACAGTATATATCCTTCGCTATGTGTACCTTGTGAACGGTCAGTACTATTTCAGTGGCGTGCAAACTATGGTAACACTCTTGAGAAAGTCCACATGTGTACTAGATAATTTGCGTAGAGGTAGTTTGTCCTCCATGGGTTACTGTAATCTGCACGCCACTTGAATAGTATCGACCGTTCGCAAGGTGCACATAGCAAAGGTTATACCACCCTGGCTTGAGAGTACAGGGATCCTGAGGGAAACCGAGAAAAGGGACCTGTTTGTATGAAATACTGAAAGAGCATGTATATTCCTGATGAGCTTGCACTTTCATTTTTAAAGTAAGTGCATAGAGTTGTATGTGTAAAGGATCCTTGAATCAGAGTTGCGCTTTCTTTTGTCTTTATGGCAACTAAAAATCAGCCAGCACAAGCTGCAATGCCTGTAACATAGCAACAGTTGTAACAATGTAGTTACAGCTATTAATGACATGTGCATGCAAGTCACAAGGAAAAGCATTAAATAGAAAAATAAAAGACGTTCCATTTTACTCATAATATCAAATGAACAATTTCCCTTGGTCTCCTTTGTTGAAACTTCTCTCTTTTCCATGAGAGCATACTGAGGTAGTGTCAGAAGTGTGCATGTATTGTCAGCACTATGTGTGTACCATTGTTACAAATGTAGCAAACACAGCTGCCATATAGTGCTCATGACAAATGTACTCTGTCTGGATCATGAAAGTTTAATGTTTACTTCAATGCCCCTTTAAGGAATATTATTATTATTATCATTTATTTGTATAGCGCCGCCAAATTCCGAAGCGCTAGATATATATATTTAGTGCAACTCTGTGACTACAGTGTCACTGCTGCTGTACACACCTGCAGCGTAATGTAACAGCACCAGCTAATGGCAGTTCTAATTACCAAAATGAAATGATTATTTGCATTGACTTTACCCCATAACAATAAAAGCTACTTAGGGCTAAGTTGATGCTACTGGAAAGTGGTCTCACAAAGGCAGCACACTGGGTGGGTACAATTCCATAGCACCACCGTGTCAATTTCTACACCCCCTCCAGACAACTCCGCTCTGCTGACCAAGCACTCACAGTCATCCCCCGCATCAAGAAAAAAACAGCTGCACCTCAGACAATCCACCTTCCTTACAAACTTCAGGAAGGACCTCAAGACCTGGCTCTTCGACTGAATCGTCTTCCCTTAGCCCCCCTCTCATAGCGCCTTGAGACCCTCATGGGTGATTAGTTTGCGCTTTACATGTACCCAATAGATAGATAGATAGATAGATAGATAGATAGCACTAGCTATTATAGCAATGTCTAATAATACCTTGGTAGGCTCAGGAGCAGCAAAGGACTACTGAGAGCTAGCTGCTCATAAATGTCTCTTGTGATTGGCTTACCAGATGTTTTCAGCTATCTCCTAGTAGATAAAAGAACTTAATTGGAAAGTTGTTTAAAATTATATTCTCTGTCTGAATCATAAAATATATATATTTTTTTAGTTTTCTGTCCTTTTAAATACATAAATCACATATAGAGGCCTATTTATCAAGCCGTCAACCGCAATTACGCTGGAATTCTGCAGCGTAATTGTGGCGAGCCTGATTCGCCTTATTTATCAAAGGCTACAGACCGGCAAAAGTAGAATTTTGTGACGTAACATACGATCCGCCGGTCTCAGTCCGACACAGATCGATGCTTACGTCACTACAGATGTTCCAAATGCAAATTCATCACAATCTGACTACTTTTGCTAGTTAACAAATATCTACCAGATACGCTCGCCACTATTCCGGCCCAGCGTACCTGGTTTTCAATCCGCCGCCCTGGAGGCGGCGGATGCCATAGGAATCAATGGGAGTCTGAAAGCAGCGAAAGCTTATGTTCGCTGCTGCCCGATATCCCATTGATTCCTATGGGAGAATAAAAGTTATGTTTACACCTAACACCCTAACATAAGCCCAGAGTCTAAACACCCCTAATCTGCCGCCCCCTACATCGCCGCCACCTACATTATACTTATTAACCCCTAGGCCCCTTTTTATGAAAGTCTGGCGGACCTGATCCTACAGTGCGGATCAGGTCTGCCAGACCTCGCCGTATTCAGCATTGCACCAGCAACTCACAAGAGCTTCTGGTGCAATGCCGCCCCCTGCAGACTCGCGGCCAATGGTCCGCCAGCAGGGGGGTGTCAATCAACCCGATTGTACTCGATCGGGTTGATTTCTGGCAATGTCTGCTCAGAGCAGGCGGACAGGTTATGGAGCAGCGGTCTTTGTGACCGCTGCTTCATAACTGCTGTTTCTGGCGAGTTTGAAGACTCGTCAGAAACACGGGGCATCAAGCTCCATACGGAGCTTGATAAAATATGCCCCCTAGTCTGCCGTCCCCTACACCGCCACCACCTACATTATACTAATTAACCCCTAATCTACCTCCCCACCACCGCCGTCACCACCTACATAAGTTATTAACCCCTATCCTGCCGCTCCCAGAGCCCACCACAACTAAATAAATGTATTAACCCCTAAACCCCTGGCCTCCCACATCACTACCGCTTACAAAACCTAATAACCCCTAAACCGCCAGCCCCCCACATCCCCAGGGGCTAATAGTTTAATTTAGTTTATGGTGATGTGGGGGGCTGGCGGTTTAGGGGTTAATAGGTTTAGTAAGTGGTAGTGATGTGGGAGGCCAGGGGTTTAGGGGTTAATACATTTATTTAGTTGCGGTGGGCTCCGGGAGCGGCGGGATAGGGGTTAATAACATAATGTAGGTGGCGACGGTGTAGGGGGCGGCAGATTAGGGGTTAAGAACATAATGTAGGTGGCGGCAGTGTAGGGGGCGGCAGATTAGGGGTTAAGAACATAATGTAGGTGGCGGCGGGGTCCGGGAGCGGCGGGATAAGGGTTAATAACTTTATTAGAGTTGCGGTGGGCTCCGGGAGCGGCGGGATAGGGGTTAAACAGTTTAGTATAGTGGCGGTGGGGTCCAGTAGTGGCGGGATAGGGGTTAAACAGTTTAGTAAAGTGGCGATGTTTAGTGACAGTATACAAATAAAGCTGTGAAAAAGCCAAATAGCAGTGAGATTGATGACTGTTTAGTTAACAACAGTCCGCTGCTCATCGCCCCATACTTGGTGCGTGGCTTTTTGACATTTTTTCTGTTAAATATGGAGAACATATTCAGGTCCGCGCCCGCAATGTCAAATGCAGCACAGTTGATGGCTTGATAAGTAGGCCTCATAGTCTCGCTAATTGTAATGAGGCAAGACTCAGACTCCTTACCCACGACACCTCCACTGATGTTCATATAAGCAGAAAAACACATCTAAGGTATAAATACTTTGGTGCCCTTTCCACTCAAATACCTGAAAATAAGTGAAATAATTTTTAATAAATTTTAAAATTTGATAAAAAGGCCAAATTACAAGTGGAGTGAAAGGGGTTTATCGCAGATGTTTGTGCTCGTCGGGCATACCACTGGTATTACGAGTTGAAAGTAAAGATTTACAATAGAATGATTACTGCGACTTCAGAGCTCTGGTTAATTGTTTTGCGAAACAAAAAAGTTGCACAAAACACATAAAAAATACATTACAGTATAGTAACACTAATAAAAATTATTTGAAATTTTTTTTTTTTTTTTTTTTAAAAAGGCAGGCATTGAGGCCTATTTATCAAGCCGTCAACCGCAAATACGCTGGAATTCCACAGCATAATTGTGGTGAGCCTGATTCGCCTCATTTTTCAAAGCCTACAGACCGGCAAAAGTTGAAATTTGTGACGTAACATACGATCCGCCGGTCTCAGTCCGATACAGATCGATGCTTGCGTAATTACAGATGTTCCGAATACAAATTTGGCACTATCTGACAACTTTTGCAAGTTATCAAACTCCTAACAGGTACGCTCACCATTATTCCGGCCCAGCGTACCTGGTTTTCAATCCGCCACCCTGGAGGCCGCGGATGCCATAGGAATCAATGGGAGTCTGAATGCAGCAAAAGCTCATATTCGATGCTGCCAGATACCCCATTGATTTCTATGGTATAATAAAACTTACGTTTACACCTAACACTCTAACATGTACCCCGAGTCTAAACACCCCTAATCTGCCACTCCCGACATTGCCGCCACCTACATAATGTTATTAACCCCTATTCTGAAGCTCCCGGACCCCACCACAACTAAATAAATATATTAACCCCTATCTCGCCGCTCCCTGACACCACCGCAACTAAATAAATAAATTAACCCCTATCCCGCCGCTCCGGACCCCGCCACCACCTACATAATGCTATTAACCCCTATCCTGCCGCTCCCAGACCCCGCCGCAACTAAATAAATGTATTAACCCCTAAACCCCTGGCCTCCCACATCACTACCATTAACTAAACCTATTAGCCCCTATAAACAGCCAGCCCCCCACACCGCCATAAACTAAATTAAGCTATTAACCCCTAAACCTAACAACCCGCTAACTTTACATTAAATATTAACTCATCCCTATCTTATAATAAATTTAAACTTACCTTTAGATTTAAAATAAACTATATTAAACTATTAATTAACCTACCCTAACTATCAGACTAAAATTACATTAAGCTATATTAAACTAGATTAAACTATTCATTAACCTACCCTATTATATTAAAATTAAATTAAACTAACAATTAAATTAACTTTATTACATATTTAAAAACCTAACCCTACTCAAGTGATTTAAATCTACTATAAAAAACACTAAGTTACACAAAATAAAAAATAAATTATCAAATATTTAAACTAATTACACCTAATCTAAAAGTCCTATCAAAATAAAAAAAGCCCACCCAAAATAAAAAAACCCTAGCCTGCACAATAAACTACCAATGCCCCTTAAAAGGGCCTTTTGCAGGGCATTGCCCCAAAGAAATCAGCTCTTTTACCTGTAAATAAAAATACAAACAACCCCCCAACAGTAAAACCCACCACCCACACAACCAACCCCCCCAAATAAAAGCCTATCTAAAATAAAAACTAAGCTCCCCATTGCTCTGAAAAGGGCATTTGTATGGGCATTGCCCTTAAAAGGGCATTTAGCTCTTTTTCTGCCCAAACCCTAATCTTAAAATAAAACCCACCCAATAAACCCTTAAAAAAATCTAACACTAACCCCCAAAGATCCACTTAGAGTTTTTGAAGACTGGACATCCATCTTCAAGGAAGAGGCAGAAGTCCTCAGCGAAGCCGGCAGAAGTCTTCATCCAAGCGGGCCGAAGTCTTCATCCAAGCCGGCAAAAGTCTTCATCCAGACGGCATCTTCTATCTTCATCCATCCGGCGCGGAGCGGCTCCATCTTCAAGACATCCGGCGTGGAGCCTCCTCTTCTTACAGCGTCTTCTGAAGAATGAAGTTTCCCTTTAAATGACGTCATCCAAGATGGCGTTCCTTACATTCCGATTGGCTGATAGAATTCTATCAGCCAATCGGAATTAAGGTGGAAAAAATCCTATTGGCTGTTTCAATCAGCCAATAGGATTAAGCTTTCATCCTATTGGCTGATCAGCCAATAGAATGTGACCTCAATCACTCATTCACTCTTACACACACTCTCTCTCACACTCACAATCCCCCCCTCACACTAACACTCTTAATCTCCCACTTACTCTCTGGGGGCGATTTACTAATGTGCGGGGTGTAGTGGATCATGTCCACCACACATCGATAAATGCCAACATTTCTAGTGAAATGCTTGTGCAATGCCGCCCCCTTCACATTCACGGCCAATTGGCTACTAGCAGGGGGTGTCAATCAACTCAATCGTATCCGATCGGGCTGATTGCTGTCCGCCGCCTCAGAGGTGGCGGACTAGTTAAGGAGCAGCCAATAGGATGAGAGCTACTGAAACCCTATTGGTTGATTTGAAAATATCAGCCAATAGGAATGTAATGGTACTCCAATATAAAACGGGTACCTTGCATTCAAGCTGCAGTGTGCGGCGGTGATCGTACGAAGAGGATGCTCTGAGCTGGATGGCTCCGCAGTCGTCGGTCCTGTTCCACGGTCACCTCTGCTCCACGTCGCCTTGGTCCTGGATGAAGATAGAAGAGGTCCCTGTGCTGGATGAAGATATCGCCGCCTGGAAGAAGACCTTCAGCACCTGGAAGAAGACCTTCTCCGCTGGACTTCAGGAATGGTGAGTACCTCTTTGGGTTAAGACTTTTAGGTTTTATTTTTATTTTTTTTGGGTGTTTTTTGTTGTTGTTAGGACTTTGTTATTTTAATGGGCTGCAAAAGAGCCAATTGCCCTTTTAGGGGAATGCTCATACAAATGCCCCTTTAGGGGCAATGGTTAGCTTAGATTTTTTTTTTAGCGTTTTTTTTATTTTTGGGGGGTTTGGTGGGTTGGGGGTTTACTGTTAGGGGTTAATATTTATTTTTAGGTAAAAGAACTGATCGCTTTAGGGCAATGCCCTACAAAAGGCCCTTTTAAGGGCTATTGGTAGTTTAGTCTTAGATTAGGGGGTGTTTTTATTTTGGGGGGCTTTTTATTTTTATAGGGATATTTGATTAGATTTCATTTTTTTATTTTTGATAATTTGGTTTATTTTTTTCTGTAATTTTAGATTTAATTATTGTAATTTAAGCTTAGGTTTTATTTTTAAATTAATGTTAGTATTTTTTATTTTAATTGTAACTTAGTATTTTTTATTTTAAAGGTACACTGAACCCAATTTTTTCTTTCATGATTCAGATAGAGCATGACATTTTAAGCAACTTTCTAATTTACTCCTATTATCAATTTTTCTTCGTTCTCTTGCTATCTTTATTTTAAAAGCAGGAATGTAAATCTTAGCAGCCAGTCCATTTTAAGTTCAGCACCATGGATAGCGCTTGCTTATTGGAGGCTTACATTTACCCACCAATAAGCAAGCATAACCCAGGTTCTCAACCAAAAAATGGGCCGGCTCCTATGCATTACATTCATGCTTTTTAAATAAAGATAGCAAGAGAATGACGAAAAATTGATAATAGGAGTAAGTTAGAAAGTGGCTTAAAATTGCATGCTCTATCTGAATCATGAAAGAAAAAATGAGGGTTTAGTGTCCCTTTAATTGTAACTTAGTATTTTTTTAATTTATGTAATGGGGGTTAATTTCGGGAGTGTTAAGTAAGGGGGCTTAGTGATTAGTTATTTGGGTTGTAGAGGGATGGTGGTTTAGGGGTTAATCGTTTAAATAGCTAGATTGCGTTGTGGGGGGATGGTGAATTAGGGGTTAATAGTTTAAATAGGTACTTTGCGATGTGGGGGAATGGCAGTTTAGAGGTTAATACATTTTATTGTCAGTTGCGATGTGGGGGCAAGGCGGATTAGGGGTTAATAGTTTAAATAGGTAGATTGCGTTGTGAGTGAATGGCAGACTAGGGGTTAATAGTTTAAATAGGTATTTTGTGATGTGGGGGAATGGCGGTTTAGCAGTTAAAAACTTTTATTGTTATTTGCGATGTGGGGGAATGGCGGTTTAGAGGTTAAAAACTTTTATTGTTAGTTGCGATGTGGGGGAATGGCGTTTTAAAGGTCAAAAACTTTTATTGTTAGTTGCGATGTTGTGGTTTGGCGGTTTAAAGGTTAATACATTTAATATAAGTTGTGATGTGGGGGGATAGCGGATGGAGGGGTTTTGACGTGTTGGGTTAGATTTCAATGGGAAAAAGGTCTCAAAAAGCACCTTTTTTCCTATTTTACACCTAGTTGAGCTGGGTGTAATTTTGTTAATGTATCTGCAGCCCTCGACAGTGTATTAACGTTTTGCACGGGCATTGGAAACCTGGTATTATTTAAAGATTAGCGGCTTCTGATACTTTGTATGGGACACGATAATGTTTTCAGCAGTCAGTGAACGAAATTGCTTCTGACGGCTTATTTAATGGATTGCGAGTGCACGCAAATCTAATTACGGCTCAATGGAAACAAGCCCGCTGTCAGCATTTATCATTGCACAAGCAGTTCTGGTGAACAGCTTGTGCAATGCCGCCCCCTGCAGATTCAAGGGGTGTCAATCAACCCGATCATATACGATCGGACGGATTGCTGTCCGCTGTCTCAGAGGTGGCAGAAGAGTTAAGGAGCAGCGGTCTTAAGACGGAGCTTGATGAATTGTCCCCTTTGCCTTCAAAACAGCCTCAACTCTTCTAGGAAAACTTGCACAAAGTCAGGGATTTTGTAAGCATATAGTCAGGTGCATGATTAAACAATTATTCCAAATAGGTGCTAATGATCATCAATTTAATATGTAGGTTGAAACACAATCATTAACTGAAACAGAAGCAGCTGTGTAAGAGGAATACAACTGGGTGAGGAACAGACAATCTCTACTAACAAAGTGAGGTTGCTGAAGAAAGTTTAATGTAAAAAGTCATACAGCATGTTGAGACTGAGCACAGCAACAAGATGCAAGGTAGTTATACTGCATCAGTAAGGTCTCTCCCAGGCAGACATTTTAAGGCAGACAGGCGTTTCTAGATGTGCTGTCCAGGCTCCTTTGAAGAAACACAAAGAAACAGGCAACATTGAGAACCTAAGATGCAGTGCTCAGCCAAGGAAACTTCATGCTTACTTCCAATGCTTACTTCAATTAGAAGATGTCCAGAAGTGTCATCAGCTCAGAATTGGCAGAAACCAGTGGGACCCTGATATACCCATCTACTGTCCAGAGAAGTCTGGTCAGAAGTGATCTTCATAAAGGACTTGAAGGGTGGTCACACCAAATGTTGATTAATAAAAAATAAACTATTAACACTTCTATTTTTTAAAACATTCTGACTTTACAGAATGGTTTTCACACCTGCATATATCTTTTGCACAGCACTGTATATTTATGTGTGTGTGTATATATATATGTATGTATATATATATATATATATATATATATATATATATTAAAATTATGGGGGGGGAGATAAAAAACTGAAATTAAAATCCTCCATGTCTCAAAATTAAATCAATGTAAATATTTGCATAGGAAATTAGTACATCTAAGCAAGTATCCCCGCTTGCCCCCAGAAATTCTTAATATGCAATGTTTCCAATGCACAAGAGAATTGTGGGTAAGATATGCAAATTAGGTATGCAAATTCTCAGTTTTTTTGCTTCAAAATACTGTTTTAACACAGCGATCCTTTTAAACAGGAATATGACAGCAAACCAGAAATCACTCACTATACAAGCCTGTTTCGTTCTTTTTAGAACTCATCAGTAGGAGATAGATTTCTGATTGCTGCATTGGAAAAGCTATTGTCATGGTTAAACCAAAATTCATTAAAATTATGGGGGGGGGGGAGATAAAAAACTGAAATTAAAATCCTCCATGTCTCAAAATTAAATCAATGTAAATATTTGCATAGGAAATTAGTACATCTAAGCAAGTATCCCCGCTTGCCCCCAGAAATTCTTAATATGCAATGTTTCCAATGCACAAGAGAGAGAGAGGTTTAACCATGAAAATAGCTTTTCCAATGCAGCAATCAGAAATCTATCTCCTACTGATGAGTTCTAAAAAGAACGAAACAGGCTTGTATAGTGAGTGATTTCTGGTTTGCTGTCATATTCCTGTTTAAAAGGATCGCTGTGTTAAAACAGTATTTTGAAGCAAAAAAACTGAGAATTTGCATACCTAATTTGCATATCTTACCCACAATTCTCTTGTGCATTGGAAACATTGCATATTAAGAATTTCTGGGGGCAAGCGGGGATACTTGCTTAGATGTACTAATTTCCTATGCAAATATTTACATTGATTTAATTTGGAGACATGGAGGATTTTAATTTCAGTTTTTTATCTCCCCCCCCATAATTTTAATGAATTTTGGTTTAACCATGAAAATAGCTTTTCCAATGCAGCAATCAGAAATCTATCTCCTACTGATGAGTTCTAAAAAGAACGAAACAGGCTTGTATAGTGAGTGATTTCTGGTTTGCTGTCATATTCCTGTTTAAAAGGATCGCTGTGTTAAAACAGTATTTTGAAGCAAAAAAACTGAGAATTTGCATACCTAATTTGCATATCTTACCCACAATTCTCTTGTGCATTGGAAACATTGCATATTAAGAATTTCTGGGGGCAAGCGGGGATACTTGCTTATATGTACTAATTTCCTATGCAAATATTTACATTGATTTATATATATATATATATATATACACACAGTATATTCAAAATCATTATGCAAAGAAGCATGTATATTATTACTATTGCTTATTACTGGGTAACCTTTGGAAGGGGTGCAAAAGCATTTGTTGAGTAGATCCGCTTCTCTCTTCAGTTCTTAATTCATACCTCTGTCTCTCTCTATACTTGCTTGCTTCAGCTCTGTGTGACTGTAAAAACGTTATACTTTCCACCCAGCAGCACTGCCCCCTACACTGTCTAAAAATAAACATTATTAGTTATAACAAGAGTTAGTTCTCACACTACGTTCTCTATTAAAACTTATTGTACTAAATATCTTCTCAAGGCCACAGTAAGCAGTGAGTAATGTAAACAACCTTAGAATCTTTACAGCTAGTAAGAAACAATTATGTTTTGTTCTGAAAGCAAAAGAACTTTACTCTCTACTAATATTTTAACTTTTGGATTTATTATTTTTGAAAGATTCCAATCCATTACAATGTCTAATAAAGGCAGGGGAAATATAAGAAAACACAAATACAGAAAAAAATCTATAATAATGCCAGGGAGCTTCAATTAAAGGGACACTCAAGTCAAAATAAACGTTTATGATTCAGAAAGAGCAGCAGTTTTAAGCAGGCCCGGACTGGCCATAGGGCATACCGGCATATGCCGGGGGGCCGCCCTGAGTGCTGGGCCGCCCTGAGTGCTGTGCCTGTGTCTGTGACTAGCTTCTGTCTTAGCTTTGTTTGCCCCAAAATTTTATTGTGACTCTGTGCATGTGCAACAACATAATATACAGTGCGGCATGCCAGTGCCGCAGCTGCTCGCCGTCTGAGACTGACTCTGAGTACTCTACTGAGCTCAGCCCTCACACACAGTCCAGACACGGCCGCACTAGTGTAATGTTGCCTGTCGCCGCTGGGGGCCCAAATCTGCCTGCGCTGCGGCCGCACGCTGACTACCGGTCTTTCTGTCTGAGGTCTGACAGTGTGAGGTGGAGCTGCTGCACTCTGCAGTGTTAATGGCGCGAAACACTTTACAGCTGCGCAGGCAGCACAGCCGCAGCTAGGTCTCGTCTCCCCAGCATTCCTCCTGATGTTCCTGGCTCCGTCCTGATGTTTATGGGGATAGGACCACCAGCATATGCCATACCTGTATGTAGCCCTAGTAGAAAAGTCTGATAAAGAAGCTGACATCGATCTGTGATCTCATGTATGTACTGTTACAGTTTAATGTGCATCTCAATAACTTTTTAATGTGCATCTCAATAACTTTTTAATGTGCATCTCAACAACTTTTTAATCATGTGCATCTCAAGTTACGACTTTATGTTTTTGTCTATCATGGTGATGGGTATCCATTATGATTTATGAGAGGAATGCCTGGGTCATCATTGTTATTATTTGTCTTAGGTGCTGTTATAGTTATGGTGTAAGCTAGGGGTGGTGATAGTAATGGATTTATATGCTGTGGCAGCCAGGTCACAATTAGTATTTTGTCATGGGGAGGTATGGGGTACAGGGAGTTACAATAGATCAGTTAAATAAATGTGGTGACTATGGGATAAGAGGCTAAGGCAATTGGAGGATCAAGGGGTTAAAGGCAGGTGTAATAAGGGGAGGTTGTATTTTGGTTTACTTGAGTGGTGTAGGGGTTAATTTCAGTTCATGGGCTCTGGTGTTTGGCTATTTACTGCTATTATCAATTTTACTTTGTTCCTTTGGTATCCTTTTTTGAAAAGCAGGTAGGAAGGTGAAACAGGATAATTCTATTTATTTATTAATGTATTTATTTTTAAATCTATTCATGCACCATTTTGGGGGGGGGGGGGGGCCTCTTTGCCCTAAAATGCCCGGGCCTCTTTTTGGTCCCAGTCCGGCCCTGGTTTTAAGACACTTTACAATTTACTTCCATTATCAAATTTTTGCACAGTATTTTTTAATGCAAACTTTCTGGGGAACAGCTCTTAGGGTATAGGTATACTAACAACCTTTTTAAGCAGTTCCCACTTCATGCTTGATGCTAGCGGAGCTCACCACTCATTTACCTGATTCTTTTCCCTAGGGTTCTGATTCCTTGCCAGTCATTCAAACCCATAGTATAGTATTTGTATTAGTTAGATCCAACTCTGCGTTTTTTGCCAGCCATCGCTTCTTCAAACACAGCCACGGCCTGAGCTGGATGAGGAAGGAGGTGCACCTCAATCCTGGACTCAAAGCCACTCCAGCAATAGACAAATATGAGCAACAGATCTTAACCAAAACTCTGCTTCCCAAGATGTATAACAGCAATAGAAAGATCAAATAGACGGAAAATCCAAATTAACAGCAAACTCTTTCATCCAATTCCTTTAAAAAGTCTTTCTTGAAGAAATACGTAATCACGCAAACATGGCAAGTCTGTTAACAAGGTATATCGGAAATGCATATGGCATGTGCCTCTTGTCTTCTCATGCTATATTGCTATATTCCCTTCGTGTATACAAGAAAAACTTTTTAAAGGAATTGAATAACGTTTTACTTTAAATGTGGAACATTTTTGATATTTCTACTGATATGATAAAACGTCTCATACACACAACAGCTTATTGATTGATATAAGGTTACATGTTTTAACAATGTTAAATGCTGCTGCAAGGCTATCAGGGCCAGGTTACCAGAGTTGTTAGCATTTGAAAAGAAAATAAGTTCATGGACACTTTGCATCAGAGCAATTAGTTAAAGGGACATAATACTCATAAGCTAAATCATTTGAAACTGATGCAGTATAGCTGTAAAAAGCTGACAGGAAAATATCACCTGAGCATCTCTATGTAAAAGGAAGATATTTTACCTCACAATTTCCTCAGCTCAGCAGAGTAAGTTCTGTGTAAAAAGTTATAATTCAGCTGCTGCCCAGCTACAGGTAAAAAAAAAAGAAAGTAAGAAATGAACTGCAGCCAATCAGCATCAACAATGATGAGGTCTTGAACTCTTTTACTCTAATCTCATGAGATTTGACTTAACTCTCATGAGATTTCATAGTAAACTTCCTTAAACTGAATAGGGAAATAACATGAGTGTGCATGACGCTCACTCACGTGCCTGTCCCGGGACAGACATACTGATTTGCTGCTTAAAGTCCTTTGCAATGGGGTTTGAATACTTAGGACATTTTGAGGTAAAATATCTTTCTTTTTTACATAGAGATGTTCAGGTGATTTTTTTTCTAGTCAGCTTTTTACAGCTATGCAGCATCACTTTCAAGTGTTTCAAAATTTGGGTATCATGGCCCTTTAATTACATTGCATGGGGTATGAAAGGTCGTTCCCAAAACACACAATCACACACAATATGCACAAAATATTAAATATTGTTTTATTCCTTCTAAACTGTAAATTACAGGAGATTCACCGTTCCCAGTTTACCAATTTGTATATATATATATATTTTTTTTTTTATTACTCAGCTGTTCAAATATAAAGTTCAGGAGATTAAGACACACACATTATATACAGAAGACTAGACCTTATATGCTAATTTTAATAGACCTTATATGCTAATTTTACATCCATTGCAAACAAAAGCATCAGGGATGATTTTTACACTGTATGGCAGGCTCCTGGGACAATTATACGACAGGACAAGAAGTACTCGCCCAGAAAGATCATCTGTGAGGAACAGTAGGTTGTAAACATTGTGTGCTACGAACAGAACATTATTTGGATTGTATTGAAACAGATGATGTGCCCATAAAAAGGTTTCCCTCTGTGTATATTTATGTGTATGAGTGTGTGTGTGTGTGTATGTGTGTGCGCACATGTACGTCTATGTGTGTTTATGTATGTGTATGCTCATGTGCTAGTGTATGTGTCTATGTTTGTATGTATGTGTGTGTGCTCATGTATGTGTCACTGTGTATGTATGCATGTATGTGTGTGTAGGTATGTGTATATGTGTGTGTATGCATGTATGTTTATGCATATGTGTATGTATGTGTGTATATGTATGTGTGTTTGTGTGTATGTGTGCATGTGTGCGTATGTGTATGTATGTATTTATGTGTATATGTGTATGTATGTATGCATGTATGTGTGTTTAGGTATGTGTATATGTGTATGTATGAGTGTGTATGTATGTGTGTGTATGTATATGTGTATGTGAATGTATGCATGTATGTGTATGTGTGTGTATACGTGTATGCATGTGTATATGCGTATGTATGTATGTATGTGTGTGTAGGTATGTGTATACATGCATGTATGTGTGTGTAGGTATGTGTATGTATGTATGTGTTTGTGTATGTATATGTGCATGTATGTGTGTGTATGTGAATGTGTGTGTGTATGTATGCATGTGTGTGTATGTATGTATGTATATATGTGTGTATGTGTATTTATGTGTGCATGTCTGTGTGTATGTATGTCATGTATGTGTGTATCTTTATGTATGTATGTGTGTGTATGTATGTGTGTATGTGTATGCATGTGTGTATTTGCATGTATGTGTGCATATGTATGTGTGTGTATGTATATGTGTATGCATGTGAGTATGTATGCATGTGTGTATGTATGTGTGTTTGTGTGTGTATGTGTGCATGTGTGTGTATGTATGTGTATATGTGTATGTATGCATGCATGCATGTGTGTGCAGGTAGGTTTATATGTGTATGTATAAGTGTGTATGTATATGTGTATGTGTATGCATGTGTGTATTTGCATGTATGTGTGCATATGTATGTGTGTGCATGTGTATATGTATGCATGCATGCGTGTGTAGGTATGTGTATGTATGTGTATGTATATGTGTATGCATATGTGTATGTATGCATGTGTGTATATGTATGTGTGTTTGTGTGTGTATGTATGTGTATATGTGTATGTATGTATGCATGAGTGTGTGTGTATGTAAATGTGTATGCATGTGAGTATGTATGCATGTGTGTTTGTGTGTGTATGTGTGCATGTGTGTGTATGTATGTGTATATGTGTATGTATGCATACATGCATGATTGTGCAGGTATGTTTATATGTGTATGTATGAGTGTGTATGTATATGTGTCTATGTGAATGTATGCATGTATGTATGTGTATATGTGTATTCTATGCATGTGTATTTGTGTGTGTATGTGTGCATGTGTGTGTGTATGTATGTGTATATGTGTATGCATGTATGTGTGTGTAGGTATGTGTATGTATAAGTGTGTATCTATGTGTGTGTATGTATATGTGTGCATGTATGTATGTGTATATGTATGTGTGCATGTATGTGTGTGTAGGTGTATGCATGTGTGTGTGAATGTAGGTGTTTGTGTACGTATGTGTATGTATATGCATATGTATGTGTATATGTATTTTGTGTATGCATGTATGTGTATGTATGAGTGTGTATGTATGTGTGTGTGTATGTATGTATGTATATATGTACATGTATATATGTATGTGTGTGTATGTAGGTGTTAATTTGTATGTATGTGTGTGTATGTGTGTAGGTGTTCGTGTGTATGTATGTGTGTATGTATGCATGTTTGTGTGTATGTGTGTTTAGTATGTGTGTATGAATGTGTGCATGTTGCTGTTTTTGTGTATGTATGTATGTATATGAACCTGTGTGCATGAAGCTGTTTGTGTGTATGTATGTTTGTCTGTATGTATGTATGTATGTATGTATGTATGAGTGTGTGTTTGTATGTATTTGTGTGTGTAAGAATCTGTGTGCATGTAGCTGTTTGTGTGTATGTATGTGTTTTTTTTATTTATGTATGAGTGTGTGTGTGTGTGTGAGTGAGAGTGTATGTGTGTGTGTGTGTGAGAGTGTGTGTATGTGAGTGAGAGTGTGTGTATGTGTGTATGTTGTTTAAGTTCAACAGGAATGAGTTCTGTCAACTTCCCATTTTTTCAGATCTACAACAGACTCAGAAATTCTTTGTGTAAAGTGGCAATCAGCTTGATTCCATCAGGGAAGTATTTGGAGCATGCACAACTCTCAAGCCACCTAATTAGTAAAGTAAATATAATTTTTTGTAGCAGTGCTGCATTCTGTTTATAAACTAGATATAATTATACATGAAAGGAATCACATTTTATGCATATTTGCAGAGACCAACCCGATAAGCACAATAGTGATTCTCTTTACAGTGCTTACGTACATCACATTAATTTTTATGCGTATGTCACATATATTTTTGCTGTATGATGCTTGTCTATGCCTATGTGTCCTTATCTAGGGTACAACAGTAGATCAATTTTAATGATATTTTCTTTCCCATAGGCTTCCCCCCTTTTTTCTCTTCTGTATTTTTCTCTAAAAGTCTATCGGCTAGATTACGAGTCTTGCGTTAGGGTTAAAAAGCAGCGTTCAGAGCTCCCAACGCTGCTTTTTAATGCCCGCTGGTATTGCGAATCCTGTAGAAACAGGTGTACCGCTCACTTTTTTGGCCAGACTTGGAAATACCACAAATCCACTTACGTAAATTGCGTATCCTCTTTTTTCAATGGGACTTGCATAGTGCCGGTATTACGAGTCTTCCAAAAAGTGAGCGGTACACCCTCTCCTGTCAAGCCTGCTACCACATTTTAAAGTCAGTAGTTAAGAGTTTTACACTACAACACCGTAGCATAAAACTCCTAACTAAAGTGCTAAAAAGTACACTAACACCCATAAACTACCTATTAACCCGTAAACCGAGGCCCTCCCACATCGCAAACACTAAAATAATTTTTTTAACCCCTAATCTGCCTAACCGGACATCGCCGCCACTATAATAAATATATTAACCCCTAAACCACCGAACTCCCGCATCGCAAACACTATTTAAATATTATTAACCCCTAATCTGCCGGCCCTAACATCGCCGACACCTACCTACATTTATTAACCCCCTAATCTGCCACCCCCAACGTCGCCGCCACTATAATAAAGTTATTAACCCCTAAACCTAAGTCTGACCCTCACCCCCCAACTTAAATATAATTTAAATAAATCTAAATAAAATTACTACAATTCACTAAATTATTCCTATTTAAAACTAAATACTTACGTATAAAAAAACAACTATCCAAGATGGCGTCCCTTCAATTCCGATTGGCTGATAGAATTCTATCAGCCAATCGGAATTAAGGTAGGAAAAATCCTATTGGCTGATGCAATCAGCCAATAGGATTGAGCTTGCATTCTATTGGCTGATTGGAACAGCCAATAGAATGCGAGCTCCGTCCTATTGGCTGATTGGATCAGCCAATAGAATGTTTCCTACCTTAATTCCGATTGGCTGATAGAATTCTATCAGCCAATCAGAATTGAAGGGACGCCATCTTGGATGACGTCACTTAAAGGAACCGTCATTGTTGAAGAAGACTCCAGATGAAGAGGAAGCTCCGCGTCGGATGTCTTGAAGATGGAGCCGCTCCACGCCGGATAGATGAAGATAGAAGATGCCGTCTGGATGAAGACTTCTGCCCGTCTGGAGGACCTCTTCTGCCCGGCTTGGATGAAGACTTCTGCCCGTCTGGAGGACCACTTCTGTCCGGTTGGGTGAAGATGTCCTAAGGTAGGGTGATCTTCAAAGGTTTAGTGTTAGATTTTTTTAAGGGGGGATTGGGTGGGTTTTAGAGTAGGGTTGGTTGTGTGGGTGGTGGGTTTTAATGTTGAGGGTATTTGTACTTTTTTTTACAGGTAAAAGAGCTGATTACTTTGGGGAAATGCCCCGCAAAAGGCCCTTTTAAAGGCTATTTGTAATTTAGTGTAGAGTAGGGGGGGCTTTTTTATTTTGCTAGGGGATTAGAGTAGGTGTAATTAGTTTAAAAATCTTGTAATTATTTTATTGTTTTCTGTAATTTAGTGTGTTTTTTTTCTTCATACTTAAGATAATTTTTTAAAATTGTAATTAATTGTATTTAGTTTAGGTAATTAATGTAATTATAGTGTAGTGTTAGGTGTAATTGTAACTTAGGTTAGGTTTTATTTTACAGGTAAATTTGTCTTTATTTTAACTAGGTAGTTATTAAATAGTTAATAACTATTGTACCTAGTTAAAATAAATACAAAGTTGCCTGTAAAATAAAAATAAACCCTAAGCTAGCTACAATGTAGCTATTAGTTATATTGTAGCTAGCTTAGGGTTTATTTTATAGGTAAGTATTTAGTTTTAAATAGGAATTATTTAGGTAATTGTAGTAATTTTATTTAGATTTATTGTAATTATATTTAAGTTAGGGGGGGTTAGGGTTAGACTTAGGTTTAGGGGTTAATAACTTTATTATAGTGGTGGCGACATTGGGGGTGGCGGATTAGGGGTTAATAAATGTAGTTAGGTTGCGGCGACATTTGGGGTGGCAGATTAGGGGTTAATAAATATAATGTAGGGTTTGGCGATGTTGGGGGCAGCAGATTAGGGGTTCATAAATATAATGTAGGTGGCGGCGGTGTCCGGAGCGGCAGATTAGGGGTTAATAATATAATGTAGGTGTCGTTGATGTCGGGGGCGGCAGATTGGGGTTAGTAAGTGTAAGGTTAGGGGTATTTAGACTCAGGCTTCATGTTAGGGTGTTAGGTGTAAACATAAATTTTATTTCCCCATAGGAATCAATGGGGCTGCGTTAGGAGCTGAACGCTGCTTTTTTGCAGGTGTTAGGTTTTTTTCCAGCCGGCTCTCTCCCATTGATTCCTATGGGGAAATCGTGCACGAGCCCGTTTAGCCAGCTCACCGCTAACGTAAGCAGCAATGGTATTGAGGTGAGATGTGGAGCTAAATTTTGCTCTTCGCTCACTTTTTTGTCTCTAACGCCGGGCTTCTAAAAACCTGTAATACCAGCGCTGTCTGTAAGTGAGCGGTGAGCTTAAACTGCTCGTTAGCACCGCACAGCTTCTAACGCAAAACTCGTAATCTAGGTGTATGATAACAGCAGTTAAGTATTTGTGCTCATCTAATCAATCTAAATATAGGAAATCCAGATGTTTCAGAATTATTCCTGGCTTATAGCAGATAACCTGATGTACTTAAACACAAATGTTTTGCAGAAACTTGAATACAGTTTAATTGATAGCAAAATAAGCCAAGCAGGAAAATTTGATTTCAAAACATACATACAGAAATACTAAAACTTGCTGCCCAAATCAGCAAAAGGTGTAAGCACCGTTCTAGTGTCATTATTTCTTTCAGAGCATTTTATTTGTAAACAAATTAATTTATTTTACAAGATTTTAAGTTGTACTGAAAAAAAGAAATATCCTTGAGCAGAAGCAAATGTAATTTAAATTAGAAATGTCAAAATTCAGGTTTAATTTTTATTTCCTTCAAAAGAAGTGACATTAACATTGGGCCAGGTTACAATTGATAGCGTTTGTTGCAATACGCAATATCGCTGGACCACACTAACATTATGAGCATGACTTGATATTACAAGGTTAAGCGTGTTAACCAGAGAAAGGTTAGTGCAGCCGACTTCGCTGAAGCGCAACCTAGACTTTCAATGAATATTGTGAACCTTCTAACTTGCACGCATATTACAAGTTAAAAGTTATAGTTTGGGCTCGGGCGACAGCCAAAACTATGCTAGTATGTTTAGCGTGACTTTAGACTTGGATTAAAACATTTTTCACAAAACACATGTAAACCACATTAAAATATAGTATTACACAAACATGATATATACACTTTTTTTAAAAAATATATAATTTAAATATTAAAAAAATGTTTAATAAAAGGGATATGTTATATGACAAGGTGTTTAACTGGGAAAGACTCCAATGTATATTATATGTTTAAATATGTATATGTGTGTATAGATATGTATGTGTATATAAGTGTATATATGTGTTTTTATGTGTTTACATTTTTAAATATGTATATGCACACATACATACATACATTTACACTTATATACACATACTGTAAATACACATAAATACACGTATATACACATATCTATACACTTTTGAGCCCTTCCCTGTGAAATATTGTACCTGGAAACATGCAATATCATCTTATTCATTTTTAACATGTTTTAATGTCTTGTATAGAAATACTTTAGAATCCAGATTACAAGTGGATTGGTATTTAACGCTGCCACTCGCACACTAACTCTGCTAGAAGTAAGGTTGGGAAGCGCTCATATTACCAGTTGAGTTAGTGTGATCGCTACATCCAATGTCCTGAAGTTAAAGCGTGCCAGTCATTTGCTCTCACACTAAGGGGCCAATTTATTAATGCTGTCGGCATTTTATCATTGCATAAGCATTTTGGGTGAAATGCTTGTGCAATGCCGCCCCCTGTACATTTGCGGCCAATCGACCGCTAGCTGGGGGTGTCAATCATCCGATTGTATCCAATCGGGATGATTGCTGTCCGTCGCCTCAGAGGTGGTGTGCGAGTTAAGGAGCAGCGGTCTTCTTAAATCTGCCCCCAAATGTTTACTTTCAACTTTTAATATGCTCGCTAATGTGGTAGCGCTAAATTTTTACTTTGAGCTCAGTTAGGGTATGCAATTTTTTTTTATTTTCTAAAATGCTTTTCTTAAAAGTTATTATGCAGATGACATAGCTGTTACAGAACTTGGGACACTACACCCATTGGCCTCCAAGACTCATTGCCCCTCAGCATGTTAATGGGACATTACATTCAAAATGTAATTCACCATCAAATGTTTAAAGTGACAGTAAAGTCAAAATTGAACTTAAAGGGACATGAAACCCATTTTTTTTTCTTTTATGATTCAGATAGAGCTTGTGGTTTTAAACAACATTCCAGTTTACTTCTATTATCTAATTTATTTTGTTTTTTAGTGGCATCCGTTGTTGAAATGGAAACCCAGGTAGGATCAGCAGCTGCTGATTGGTGGCTGCTCATATATATCTCATGCTATTGGTCAACCTAATGCATTCAGTTATGTCCCAGTAGTGCATTGCAGCTTCTTTAAGAAAGGATACCAAGAGAATGAAGCAAATTACATAATAGATTAGAAAAGTTTTTTTAAATGATATTCTCTATTTAAATCATGAAATTTTTTTGGGGTATTAATATCCCTTTAGGAGAAGCCAGAGTCCTTGCACTCAAATGGATAGGTCTGGGTAGGTGCCAAATAAACGAACCAGCATCAAATAGCATAAAAATAATGATAAACGAACCAGCATCAAATAGCATAAAAATAATGATATGCTAATCAATAATTCTGTGTTGGTAATACAATAATCTTAGTTAATATCAGGCTTTATTACTTTATAGGTATCTTTTGCAACTCTACTAGATATTTATACATATGTTGAGCTTTTAAGGCTTCATATGTGATCTAAAATGGAAAAGGTCCTCTTTAAATTCAAATTTATTTAAGTAAGCCAAATGACTCATAGAGTATACCCTTAATTACATATAATTTTAGGTATATTTATTATTATCATTACTATTTTTGTGTTATATCTCTCTGTATATTCTGTATTTACATTTGCTCATTCATGATTTATTGTTTGAAATAAATTGAAATGTATTACCCTCCTTTTCTTTGCCTCACCTGACTTACCTTTAACACCTGTATTAGGGGAGTGGCTATTGCCTTTATTAAGGGTAAGTTTACAGGTTTGGCTAGAGGTCACTGAGGAAGTGAGAACTACGAAACGCGTTTGACCTGTACTCTGTGTTGGCGTGTATGCCTTTTATGTGCTATTCAATAAAGGAGCGTTTTTATGCTATTTGATGCTGGTTCGTTTATTTGGCACCTACCCAGACCTATCCATTTGAGTGCAAGGACTCTGGCTTCTCCTATCTTATCATTTTCTGAGAGAATTAGGTGAAATTTCCCTGCATCGTCCGATTGCACCTGTTGAACCGGAACTTTCTATTCTCGCCACAGCTCCCGCTGGGAGCGCTGAAGAGGTAACACTGAGCGGTGCTGCAGAGACAGCAGTGTTGATAACGCGGCACATCAGGTGAGTGTATCCACACACTACACGGAAGCGTTTACCGAAGGAATGTGCTTCTTTGGATTAATATCCCTTTACATGGATTGGATAGGGCATGTCATTTTAAAGAACTTTCCAATTTACTTCTCTTATCAAATTTGCTTAGTTCTGCAAAAAATGCTGAACCCTGACCCTTCTACGTGACACATATGTGTATATGTGAAGGAGCTCTTTGTTAGAGACAGCAGTGTTGATAACGCGGCACATCAGGTGAGTGTATCCACACACTACACGGAAGCGTTTACCGAAGGAATGTGCTTCTTTGGATTAATATCCCTTTACATGGATTGGATAGGGCATGTCATTTTAAAGAACTTTCCAATTTACTTCTCTTATCAAATTTGCTTAGTTCTGCAAAAAATGCTGAACCCTGACCCTTCTACGTGACACATATGTGTATATGTGAAGGAGCTCTTTGTTAGGTATCTGATTGGCCACAGCAAAGGAGGTAAGATAAACAACATTCAATAACATTTTCAATAGACATGTCTAGAAATCAATACATAGGGGCCTATTCACCAAATGTCTGTCTGACCTGATCCGACAGTGCGCATCAGGTTCGCAAGACATCGCTGAATGCAGAGAGCAATACGCTCTCCATATTCAGCATTGCACCAGCAGCTCACAAGAGCTGCTGGTGATACGCCGCCCCCTGCAGACTCGCGGCCGCCAGCAGGGGGGTGTCCATCAACCTGCTGGTACTCGATCGGGTTGAATTCCGGTGATTCTTGTCCGCCTGCCCTAAGGGTTATGGAGCAGCGGTATTTGTGACCACTGCTTTATAACTGCTGTTTCTGGCGAGCCTGTGGAGCTTCATAGATAGGCCCCATAGTCTTCGAATAAAATTACAATTTTAAATGCTTTTAAAACCTTTATTTTGTATGCAAATCTTTTGCAATGCAGTGAAGCATTTCTGGTGTATAAAGAAAAAGTTTACCTTAATGTCCCTTTAAAGGGACAGTCAACACCAGAATTTTTGTTTTTTTTTTAAAGATAGATAATCCCTTAATTACCCATTCCCCAGTTTTGCTTAACCAATACAGTTATAATAATACACATTTTACCTCTGTAATTACCTGGAGCTTGAAGTCCCGTGTTTCTGGCGAACCTTTAGGCTTGCTAGAAACACCAGTTATGAAGCAGCGGTCTAAAGACCGCTGCTCCATAACCTGTCCGTCTGCTCTATTGGTGTCAAAATGCATTTAGATTAGAGACGGCCATCAAGGTCTAAGAAATTAGCATATGAGCCTCCTAGGTTTAGCTTTCAAGTAAGAATACCAAGAGAACAAAGCAAAATTAATGATAAAAGTAAATTGGAAAGTTGTTTAAAATTACATGCCCTATCTGAATCATGAACGGGTTTTTTCGACTTGACTGTCCCTTTAAGTTCTAGAAGGATCCTTTTTTGTGATATAGTACTGTTGAGAGGTATGTTTATATCAGGGGTGTCACTCATTTGAGTCGCAGGCCATTTTCCATACAAGTGCAACTCACGTGGGCTGCACACTACCTACATATCTTATCATTACTAAACAAAGCAGTGAAATTTGCTATAACAGTGTAATTCTCAAAAGATTGTGTTCTATAGCTACTAATTAACTTACTCTGGCGTGATGAAACACGCTCTACTGCTTTAAGAAGGTGACACACATGCTTTATCTGGTTGCTCTCCCATAGAGTGATTTTTTTATAGCAGCCCTGTTCTGAGCGCACTCACAGTTTAACATACGCATGCGCACAGTATAACATTTCCTCTGTACTATAAATAGTGGATCACAATGCTGTTGGCATAGCAACTCACTGTTTATATAGTGATAGAAATATACATGTTGTATATAATATAAAATAAATACATATAAAATATATATTTATCAAATATAAAGTATGTGATTTTAGTATGAGAAAATTATGGAAAGGAATGGGCAAAAGTGATACGTGAAATCAGTGCTGCCATAATAATGAACACATATAAAGAAGTGCTGAATGTGTCAAATAAATCATTATGCACTTATCTGTGTTTGTGCTTCCCTTTTTTTAATAACAATGTTACTCGTTAAAGTCTCAAGGGTTTTAATGATCTCGCTACAATAGTGCAAGCTGTTCACTATACAACAAGTAATAAGCATATAATTATTATTTTTCATATTAGTTTTCATGGAGATGGCGTGGGTGGCACAAAATGAGGTTGTGGGCGCATGAGGCCTGTGGGCCGCCAGTTTGACACCACTGGTTTAAATAATAAGAATAATAACACACAGCTAAATATTGGCTTTTTGTTTGTAAAATCTAAGAAGCTGGTTTATTTTTTATTTCTTATCTTTATTTAAAGAGAGTTTCACTTTATCCACCATTCTCTATTTATCAAAATAGCAATGGCATATAAGCTTGGTCTCTACATAACCAAAAACAGGAGCTCCCAGATAAAGGACTATATAGTACCACACATAATATATATTATAGACAAAGGTATGAAAATATAATACAATTACAATGTATTCTAACATAAAAAAAACTCAAACAATATAATTACTTATATGGATCGATATAAAAAGTAGTCCACAGGTAAAATGTGCACAATATAATTCAGAAAAAGTAAAAATGTGTCCAATATAACAATAAATATCCAAAAGATGTCCAGAAGACTAATTCATCAGATGGTCAGTATATGATGTGCAAATTCACTTATATTCCAGATGAAAGTCCCAAAAGGACATAGTGCAAAATAGAAAAGAAAAATAAATAATAATAGTGCAACACTGTAAGCAGCAAAATGTGCCCACAAGGATTAATATGCTTACCAAATGGAGTGACCGTCTATGTGTCTCAGCCCAGCTTGGGGCCTTTTTCAAGACTGATCACACTAACACTCCCACTCATTTATACAGCATATATACTGAGGCAATAAGTTAATTGAGACTGGAAGTCCCAACCTTTGAAAACCTGGAAGTAAGGTCATTCAAATCCCAATATAAGGGTCACTTCCAGTATTATACACAAGGGATTATGGCATATGTAGTTCACCATATCTATACTGTAAATATGTATTGTATTTTTTATATGCACTGTACTATTTTTATATTTTTATTTAGATATGTAGTTACAAAACATATACATTTTCTATATACATATTGTCATTATCTTTTTACTGTGCCGTTTACTTTTATACTTTTAACCGGAAGTCACCTTATTGTATATATGTGCTAATTATGAGATGTCATTTTAACATTATTTATACACTTTTAACCTTTCACCTGTCAGGGTATCTGTGAGTAACATTAAATAAACTACAGATGTATCATAGAATCTAATATTTCATTTTTTAGCTAAAACCTAATTTGATGTGAATTGGTCTCATAACAGACCAGCCCCAACCCCCCTTTTTCCTGATTACAATGCATCCAAATGAGTACAAAGGAATAAAAATGTCATTCAATTAGAAAAAGGCAATCTATTTCAACAAGATGTTCACTATATGGCTCTGTTTAAAGTTGATTTCCTGCCCAAGATGGGTAATAAACTTATCAGACCCCTGTAAAGAGCAGTTGCTAGGTCTGGGAAAAATCTCTTTGAGGCTTAAGCATATTAAAAAATTAATTACCCATGCTGTGATTGAATACACGAAGCTCAGACATACGTCTCAAATGGGAAAATAGCAAGAACTGATTACCCCTGCTGTGTTTACATACACAGCTGTACTGAGCCAAGCAGAAACACATATTATATTGTAACTGAAATTCATTTTAAAATACAAACTTGTATAACGTTCAATACTGTATAAAAATTTATAAATATCTATATATGCCTCTGGGAAATGCAATTCAGATTTGTAATAGATTAAATAACAATTATAATAATCCCATTTTGAAATATATAACATATTTTTGTTTTTATGTCTTCCAGAAATCTAAGGGACAAAATAGGGCTAATGGATGCTGGTGCAGGATTGCCTGCATAGGGTGACCTAGGTCATATCATATGGTTCTGGACTAGATATTTATGTAACTTTAGATACATCTCTCAGGATATTCTAAGTAGAATGTATAGGAAGTCTATATAAATGTTTTCTATTTTAATATAGAATTAATACTCTACTAGTGTTTGGTCTCAAATTGTACATTTTCAGTTGTAGTTAATGGGATATATATGCTGACCAGAGAAGTTTAATAATACAAGAAATTAAAGTATATTTAATGAACACTCTGAGATGAGATATTTGGACTGTTAGCAATGTTGATGGTGAGACTGCATTTGTGGTTGTTTGCTGCCCCCCTAGGGGCTAAAAATTGTATGACAGCAAAATGGATTGACTACTAGAACACATGCAAATCCAAATGAACCAATGAGAGGGACAAGCTCTGAGGGCCAATGGAAAGACCGCTCCATTAAGGGCATATCAAAATTATCACTAATTATTAGAATAAGAAAAAGGTGGGGTATATTACATGATATAACCTCATGCAAGGGGAGAGAAAAAAAAGGATCTTTTGTCTGTTTACTTTGTACTGAAAACTTTGCTGCCATTTTTGGGACACAATCACTATAAGCAAAACCTGGGACTAACTTCTTGATCCATATTGCAATACCTTTCTTCATATGAGGTAACCTGAATCTACTTGGAAAAGCTGGAACGTTTAATTTGGTTCATGTGGTGATGTATGACTATAGTCAGATTTCAGCTATATAGATATATTTTAGGATTTACCTTATTGTAGATAAATAAGAATTTATTTCAGCTCAGATAAATTGGCATATAAATTGGCTGTTTGCAATAATAATATATATAACTTCTGGTGTTTTAATTAGAGTTATATAGAATCATTTGTAGCTTCCGTTTGGGGTGGAGCCTAAACAAGTGTGCTCCCTGTTGGCGGTGACTGAACGCCGCTGGAAAAACCTACCCAAGCCTTGACACCATCTTACCCGGGGTTTGTTACCGGGTGTTGTGTGTGGTGGTGCACGCAGCCACAGCATCAGGCTGCTGACTGGAAGCTGAACTTTTTTTTCTGGAGTGGAGGTCTGGGTGGAGTGCCTGATAGCCACAGAGGCTCAGCAGTATTACCGCTAGAGATTATTTTCACCTACCTCCTGAGAGACTGCAAAGTGCCAGTATCGCCGGCACCATTGAACGTGGAAGGGTTTCCTACCCGGTGTAGGAGACCAGATGCACCAGAGGAAGCGGCTGGGAACATGTGACAGGAAGCTTTCATCACGCTATCGCCGCTGAAGTGGAGACGCTGCCGGGCTGAGGTCCTCTGAATGAGCCGCTTCATCTCTTTAAGCACAGGATCAACCCTCAACAGCTTGTGAAGCGGAGGGGGAAGTGCTTTTCTTCAGGGTAAAAGTCCTGCATATTACCGCAGTGCCGGGGCAGAAGAGGCCTGTTCCAGTCGCAAGTACAAGCTCCCTTATCTATTCCCCCTATTGCTGTTGTTTTCTTGATTCCTGATGTTTTTCACCGTCATCTTAGGGGAGTGAGACAGACAATCTTAAGGGTAAAATGCTTGATTTACTTGCCTATTGCTAAGAAGGGTCACAGCAACTTCTACCTCTGCCAAAGGGAATATATTATACCATACTGATTGCTGATATCTGGGAACCTGTCTATGGTTTCCTGAACACTATATATTTGGCTAATATGTTTGGAGACAAATCTTTCCCCCAAGTTATCAGTTTCTCTGTTTGTGAGTTGTATCTGCATTGTGGTTAGCACAAGGACATTCCTGTTAAGAAGAAACAGAGGAGAATCGATGACACTTGTTATAATTTAACTACTCACAATATAAAAAGAGTTAAAGACTCTGGGGGCTCTCCTTCCTGAAGCATAGAGCTGTATATATATAAATTAATACCTGGTACCTTTTTTGCTGTTTACCAATTGTGCATTTAATCCCAAGTACAAACCACTCAGGGTAGGCAATCCTAAGGGTTTATTGAAAAAAAAAATATATATATTTTTTTTTTCTCTCCCTGTAATGATTAAGTTGTAGAAATGTTCATTTGTTATCGGCTACCTTAGTAAATCCTCATGATTCTATCTAGGCTGATTGTTTAGCTAAACTAGAGAAGGGTTTACATATCCTACTCTTACTGTGTTAATAATTTTCTAGCTAAATTCTAAGCATTTATCTAATTGAAGTATGTTTGCTTTATGCTTATGCATGCAGGGACCAGAATCTAGCCAATTTGTAACTCTGCATTACTAATTACTATATCTAAAGCTGTAAGGGTATTAAGGCAAACCTGTTAAATATTTAGTTGCTTGTTGTCCACAGAAATCTGCAGAGAAAAGATTTCTGTTCTACTATCTAGTGCTAAACCATATTTTGATTATATTCTGCTATTTACTGCTAATTGTTTAGAGCGAAAAATTTAATAGAGGGGATTATGTGTTTCTCCTTTTTCTTTTGGTCTTAAATTCCTTAATTTGACAGGCCTATTCTCACTTTTTTTTGCTCTTGCCTTAGGTAAAGGGCTCACTTTAATTTTTTCTAGTGATTATATACACTATCACCCACCTACGTATAAATATAATTGATACACAGCACCCTCACATATAAAAGAAGAAGAGGGGAGGAGAAAAAGAGAAAAGAAAAGGGAAAAAAATCCTTATTCACATTCCTTTCGCTTTTTTTTTTTTTGTTCACTAATCAGGTCGCGCTTGGACGTTGACCCAAGAATTTTTGTGCACTTTTTTTTTTTTTTTTTTATTTATTTTTCTTCACATTCACTCACTTTTATTTATTTATCTACTTATTTTTGTCCACTTTTAATTAATGGAAAAATTCGTTACGCAGACGAAAAAAAATTCACCTGTAATGCCTGCCAAACTTAAGGATAAAAAATCTAAATCAAGTGATACCAGCTTAGATTCTACATTAAATGACCTACCTCTACCCTCTCTTGATATACAGGCATTGACAGTACAACTATCTGCCGTATTTGCACCTCATTTTGAAATGATTAAAAAAGAAATTTCTGGTATGGCCTCTGAGCTTTCTGCTCTCTCCGCCGAATTCAGGCAATTTTCTGCCCGAATCGGTGAAGCAGAGGAGAGAATTTCGGATTTGGAAGACCGGGTAAATGTACAAGAGATGACCATTCAGAAACAAGACTCCACAATTCAAAATATGCAGTTGCGCCTGGAGGATATGGAAGATCGCTCCAGGCGCAACAACATACGTATCGTGGGCCTCCCTGAGACAGCTGAATTTGTAGATCTATTGAAATTCACCTCTCTAGATCTCCCACAAGCATTAGGAATGTCACCAGAATACCTGCCTTTGACAATAGAAAGAGCTCATAGAGTAGGCCCGAAGAGATCGTTAAGCGACAAGGCAGCCAAGAGCAGAATGTGTATATTTAGAGTATTGAAATTTCAGGACAAAATTGAACTAATGAAACTTTTTAGGAAGAACGGTCCTAAAATATTAGGTAACAGTAAAATCCTCCTCTTCCAGGATTTCTCTTCTGAGACATCCACAAAGAGGAAGTTAATGGCCCCATACTGCTCACAGCTGATAAATAATGGGGTTAAAGCCCGTATGGTTTACCCGGCTAAAGTTATAGTGGAGGATAGCGAGACAGTACTTACATTTCAGGAAATTCCAGATATTAAAGAATATATCAAATCAAAAATGGTAAACTGAAGAGCGAGAAATCAGTTTTCTCCTGTTTTCTGTTTTTTTTGCTATGATCACAACGGTAGTGACTATCAGGCCTTTATCACAGACGTGGATGAATGTGGAATGGGTGTAGTTTTATTTTAAATGCCACAATTGTTGTCTTGTGTTTTTTCTTTTTTTTTTTTTTTTTTTTCTTTTGTTTTTTTTGCGAAATTTTAATCTGAAGGTATGTCTCCCCGTTAAATGACTGGAGTAAAGATTCTATCATGGAATGTTGGAGGTATAACCTCCCCCATGAAGAAAAAACTTATAATTAAAACTCTTGCAAAATAAAGGCCAGATATTGTATATATCCAAGAAACCCATCTTAGTGATTCAGAAGTAGCCAAACTTAAAATCAAATGGGTGGGTGAAGTGGTAGCCTCTTCAAGCACAAATAGAAAATGTGGAGTGGCGATTCTACTCCATAAGGAGTTAGATTACAAAATTTTATATACTGATAAAGATCCACAGGCCAGATACATAATACTCCAAATTCAGATTAACCAGGTTACTTATGTGCTTTGTAATGTGTATGGTCCAAATAGTAATAGCAGAAACTTCTGGGAAAGTATTAAAGGTAAGATTTTTCCCTTTATAGGTGAGAATCTCATCTTAGCGGGGGATTTCAATATGACATTAGCTCCAGAACTAGATAGATTTAATAACACAAATGCAAAAGAATACAAAAAAAACTGCCAAATATTTCAGAACTTTTTGTTCTCAGCTCAAATTGGTAGATATCTGGAGAATCAAAAACCCTGATTCGCGGATTTTCACATGTGAGTCTAAAGCACATAAGACCTTCTCTAGGATTGATTTATTCTTATTATCTGAATCCTTGTCAATTCTACAGATGGAAATTGGAATTGATGACATTATGATATCCGATCATGCGCTAATTTATCTCACTCTGGCCCCCTCAAGTAGTCACACAGATAAAAATCAATCACTTTTTTTTCCACGATATTTGTTGAACAACCCTAGATTTGCTACCTGGCTTAGGCAAAGATGGAGAGATTATTGTACAAACAATATTTCTTATTTTAACAGAATTGAGATTTTTTGGGAGGCAGCTAAGGCTGTCCTAAGAGGAGATATAAAGAGTTATTTAATAACCAGTAAAAGGAAATCTCGGGCTCTAGAAGTTCAACTATCTAATAGAGTTAGAAATGCCTATTCAAGATATGTCGAGGAGCGTTCTTTGATTAATTGGAAAAAGTACCAAGAGGCTAGAAGAGAGAGAGATGTCTTCTTAAAACAGAGAGCCCAAAAGGAAGAGATCAAAATTAATGCTCAATTTAAGGGTCCTTATGGGGATTCCACGAAACATTTGGCAAAACTAATTAAAAATAGAAAGAGGAAAAATTATATCCCGGGTATTAAAGAAATCGACACCTTATATACAGACACAAAGGAGATTAGTAGAGTGCTGTTTTCATTTTATCAAAAGCTATACTCTAGGCAGGTTAGTAATATCTATATACAAGAAGGATTCTGGTCTAAGATAAAGTTGCCGCAAATTAAAGAAGATGATCTATTGTTTCTCAATGCTCCAATTAGAGTAGAGGAAATTGGGGATATGATAGACAAGATGCGGTTGAATAAGGCCCCCGGCCCAGATTGTCTCCCAGCAGAATTTTATAGATTACTTGCACCTGAAATTATTCCCACTCTAGAAAAGCTATTCAATAGTTATTATCGCACCGATAATTCCATCTCTTCTTTTTTTTCTGCCGCAAATATTACGCTAATTCTCAAAAAAGGCAAAATACCAGAGGACCCAGCCTCTTATAGGCCTATATCTGTGTTGAACACAGATTATAAAATATTGATGGCGATCTTAGCAGACAGACTTTCTTCATTTCTGGGTGATATCATCCACACAGATCAAGTGGGTTTTATGAAATCTAGGTCCTCTATGAAAAATATTCGCAGGATAGTGACATGTCTTGATTACTTTTTTTTCCTAAAAGAGGGGAAAAAAGTAATTTCTCTGAGGATTTTGCTATCTTATCACTGGATGCCGAAAAGGCTTTTGATGCCATTGCTTGGGACCATCTTTTTAAAGTACTAGAGGAATTTGGTTTTAGGAACCAATTCCTACAATTTATTAAAAAAATATACAGAAACCCAATCTCATATCTTATTGTGAATGGTATTCTTTCGCAGAAGATCATTCTGGGGAGGGGGACAAGACAAGGGTGCCCATTATCGCCTCTCTTATTCAACCTGGCCCTAGAACCTTTAGCTATCCGTCTACGAAGTATTTTAGAAGGAATTAATATGGGTTCCTATTCTCTTAGGACACTTTTATATGCTGATGACCTAGTATTATTTTTAAAGAAATCCTCGGTCTCGATACCAACTGTACTAGAATGTTTAGATGAGTTCAACTCCTTTGCGGGATATAAAATTAATTTTAATAAAAGTGAACTCATGTGGATCATCAAATTAAGAAATAGCCTGAAAGAACATCCCTTTAAAGAGGTTGAAGCAATTACATATCTCGGCATAATATTACACAAAAACCTGAGGAATTGGTATTGCCTCAATTTTTTACCTTTGTTTCAGAAGGTTAAAGCTGACTTGGAACTATGGAAGGTATTTCATCTCTCTATTACAGCCTGTATTAATTTAATTAAGACAATTATTTTCCCACGATTACTTTATCCTCTTCAGAATCTTCCACTGTTTATCCTGAGTAAGGATCTGCGTAAATTAAATTCCGCCTTCTCCAAATTTATCTGGAGCGGCAGGAGACCGCGTATATCCTTGGAGAAATTTACACAGAAATTTGAAGCAGGAGGTCTTGCTCTTCCTAATCTCAAGTTATATAATTGGGTCTGTTTAAGTAAAACAGCGGTGGATTGGATTGTAGAAAAGGAGTTGGTTTCTTCTTTTGAGATTGAGAATTATATGGTCTCTCCTCTTTCTTTAAAAGCAATTTTGCATTGCCCACTACAATCTCTACCAAATTATATAACTCCGCTAATATCTATTAGTAATGTAGCGGCGGCTTGGCAAAAGTGCTGCATGTTACTTGAAGTGGATTTTACATTTTCTGCATGTTTGCCAATTATTGGAAATCCACAATTCATACCCGCTATTAAGCAATCGGTATTTAAAGAGTGGGCTGAGAAAGACCTTAAATATGTTTGTCAGATCCTCTCACAAGGGGGGCAGATATTTCCCTTTGAAATGCTTTCCCAACATTTTTATCTAGCCAGATCTAACTTTTTTGCATACCTCCAGTTGCGCCACCTTATCAATACTCGAAAATGGGACAGGAGTGGGTCTGGCGCATGGTCGGATCTCAATATATGTTTACAAAAATTTAAATCAGGCAATTCCTCTATATCTCTTATGTATGACATTATGCTCTCTAAACAAACATTAATCCTTCGTGATAAACTGGTCGCAACTTGGACTCCCTTTTTTCCGGCATTAGATACTGGGAAAATTAAACAGAGTATGATTAACTTAAAGAAATGTGAAATTCCACGAAGTTGGAGGGAATCCCATCTAAAGCTTATTAATAATTACTACTTATCCCCTCAGAGAATGGTTAAATTATATCCAACTAATGAAGGGGTTTGTCCCCGCTGCAAGAAACCTAAAGCAGATACATTACACATGTTCTGGTACTGTCCAAAAATTATTCAACTATGGAGGAAGCTAGAATATTGGTTTAAAGTATTATATAAGACATCCATTACTCTGTCTCCCAACAAGATAATATGGTTAGAAGTTCCTAGTAATATGGGTTTTCAAACAAAAGTCTTAAACACCATCATTTTAGCTGTTAGGCAGCAGATTGTTAAACATTGGCAATCTAATGTAACTCTGGGATTAACCCAGATGTTACAACAGATTCAAAATCAAATTATCTATGAATCATTTCACTTAAAAACTGCTTCTGAAAGAAGAATAAAATCCTTTTTAGTTGGCTGGTTACCAATTATTCAATCATATTCTGCAGTTATACAAAAAGCCATTCTTGCTCCATTTCTCTCTTCAGACTCTTTTATGGATTTAGTAGCCTTGGATCTCTTTCCACATTCATGGATAATTGGACACAGAATAATTTAAAGAAGGAGAAAATTAATTAGGGTTAAAAAAGGGTAGTAGGATAAGTAAAATGTTAGAAAAGAAAGAAGAAGGAAAAAAAAAAAAAAAGAAAGGGCAAAACTAGTCAGGAGAAGACATCAAAAGAATAAGGAAAGAATCAGACTTAGAGAGAATATTGTATGATATGAGAAGGGGAAGGAAGGGAGGAAAGGGAAAGGAAGGGGAAAGAAAGGAGGAAGGAAAGGAGGAAAGGGAAGGAGAGAAGAAAGAAGGGAAAAAAAAAAAAGTAAGTGACGAGTCCTCTGCAGCCCGAGTAGGAAGGCGAGGGAGGGAGAGAAGGGATAAAGAGAGAGAAAAGTTAGAAAAGGGGAGTAGGGAAAAGAAAAGAAGGGAAAAGAAAAAGGAAAGGGGAAGGGGAAAGGAAAGAATATAAAAAAAAAATCTTTTTTTTTTTTTTTTCTTTTTTCTTTTTTTTTTTTTTTTGATTGAATGGTAGTTTGAATGTGTTTATTGTTTATTATATGCGAAAAATTCCCAACAGCATACGCAAATGAATTAGATGAGAATATATTGTTAGCTCTCTCTTATTTTTTTGTTATGTTCCGCAAAACGCTGTATTTAAGGAGAGATTTATTGTTTAAATCTTATGTTATCTACTTTTGTTTTCTTCACACCTGACCCTGCGTGGTACATAAAGGTGTAAATGTATGTAATTATGCTAGCTGTTGGATATATAAATAAAGAATATAAAAAAAAAAAGAATCATTTGTGGGCTAAATAGCTTAATTATATTTGCCTGAAGTTAACAATCCATACCTTGGTATCTCATTGTGGTATTTTAATGCAACTCTGAATTGGGAGATTATTGTGAATAAGGTAAATTGTAAAGGTATATTTTTATGATCTTTGTATAGAATATTGTAAGTTTAAGCTTGTATAGTTTGATTCACAATCTGGTTTCTATAAATATATTTCAATGTGTCTATAACTTTAACTTATCGTAAATAACTGTTTCGTATATGCATTTTAATAGGGGGTTATTTTAAAGAATAATTATTAAATAAATTGCATTATAACCCTAGTATATACTGACATATTATCTGGAGGCACCGCAGTAGACAATTTTAAATTTATCACATTGATATAATATATTTTTAGTAAATAGAAATTATTATTTTTTTTTTAAAAAGAGAATTTTTTTTTGAAAAATTAATCTAAAAAAATAAATAAAAAAATTATTAATTATTTTTTTTGTGATTAAATATTTTTAAATTAATATTAATATCTTAAAATATTATTCAAATTATTTTTTGGAAAACTTAATAATAATATTTTTTTTATTCATATTTCAAAAGTATTATTAATATTTTTTTGAAAAATTGATTAAAGAATATTAATTTTTCATTTTTCAAAATTAATATTAACATTTTTGAAAAAATATATATATATATTCTCTTCTTATTGGGTAAAATTGTATTAGTGTTTTAATTTAACCAAATACTAAGCCAATATAATAATGTCTGTTACCAGAAGTTAATCAAATGAATCTGTACATAATGTTGAAATATGTTCCCCAAAATCGTCCGTTAGTCAAGCAGAAATGCTTAAAACAGTAGCCATTACTTACCTTAAAAATAGATGAAGTATTTAAAGAGAATTAGGTGCTTACATTAAAATGCTGAAAACTAAGGCCAAAAATATTGCAAATATACGGTGAGATTACGAGTTTTGCGGTAACAGGGGTGCGTTGCTAACGCTCCTTTTTTCTTACCGCTCACTTAAGACAACGCTTGTATTACAGGTTTTCTGCAAGCCGGCGTTAGCCTCAGAAAAGTGAGCGTTGAGCAAAATTTAGCTCCACATCTCACCTCAATACCAGTGTTGCTTACGGTAGCGGTAAACTGGCTGAACGTGCTCATGCACGATTTCCCCATAGGAAACAATGGGGCTGAGCTGGCTGAAAAAAAACCTAACACCTGCAAAAAAGCAGCGTTCAGCTCCTAACGCAGCCCCATTGTTTCCTATGGGGAAATTAATTTTATGTCTGCACCTTACACCCTAACATGAACCCCGAGTCTAAACACCCATAATCTTACACTTATTAACCCCTAATCTGATGCCCCCACTACCGCTGACAACTACATTATATTATTAACCCCTAATATGCCGCTCTGGACACCGCCGCCACCTACATTATACTTATGAACCCCTAATCTGATGCCCCCAACATCGCCTACACCTACATTATATTTATTAACCCCTAATCTGCCCCCCCCCCCAACATCACTGCAACTATATTAAATGTATTAACGCCAATCTGCCGCCGCCAATGTCGCCGCCACTATTATAAATTTATTAACCTCTGAACCTAAGTCTAACCCTAACACCCCCTAACAAATAGAATTTAAATGCATCTAAATAAATATACTACAATTAAATAAATTATTCCTATTTAAAACTAAATACTTACCTATAAAATAAACCCTAAGATAGCTCCAATATAACTAATACAGGGAGTGCAGAATTATTAGGCAAGTTGTATTTTTGAGGATTAATTTTATTATTGAACAACAACCATGCTCTCAATGAACCCAAAAAACTCATTAATATCAAAGCTGAATATTTTTGGAAGTAGTTTTTAGTTTGTTTTTAGTTATAGCTATTTTAGGGGGATATCTGTGTGTGTAGGTGACTATTACTGTGCATAATTATTAGGCAACTTAACAAAAAACAAATATATACCCATTTCAATTATTTATTTTTACCAGTGAACCCAATATAACATCTCAACATTCACAAATATACATTTCTGACATTCAAAAACAAAACAAAAACAAATCAGTGACCAATATAGCCACCTTTCTTTGCAAGGACACTCAAAAGCCTGCCATCCATGGATTCTGTCAGTGTTTTGATCTGTTTACCATCAACATTGCGTGCAGCAGCAACCACAGCCTCCCAGACACTGTTCAGAGAGGTATACTGTTTTCCCTCCTTGTAAATCTCACATTTGATGATGGACCACAGGTTCTCAATAGGGTTCAGATCAGGTGAACAAGGAGGCCATGCCATTAGATTTTCTTCTTTTATACCCTTTCTTGCCAGCCACGCTGTGGAGTACTTGGACGCGTGTGATGGAGCATTGTCCTGCATGAAAATCATGTTTTTCTTGAAGGATGCAGACTTCTTCCTGTACCACTGCTTGAAGAAGGTGTCTTCCAGAAACTGGCAGTAGGACTGGGAGTTGAGCTTGACTCCATCCTCAACCCGAAAAGGCCCCACAAGCTCATCTTTGATGATACCAGCCCAAACCAGTACTCCACCTTGCTGGCGTCTGAGTCGGACTGGAGCTCTCTGCCCTTTAACAATCCAGCCACGGGCCCATCCATCTGGCCCATCAAGACTCACTCTCATTTCATCAGTCCATAAAACCTTAGAAAAATCAGTCTTGAGATATTTCTTGGCCCAGTCTTGACGTTTCAGCTTGTGTGTCTTGTTCAGTGGTGGTCGTCTTTCAGCCTTTCTTACCTTGGCCATGTCTCTGAGTATTGCACACCTTGTGCTTTTGGGCACTCCAGTGATGTTGCAGCTCTGAAATATGGCCAAACTGGTGGCAAGTGGCATCTTGGCAGCTGCACGCTTGACTTTTCTCAGTTCATGGGCAGTTATTTTGCGCCTTGGTTTTTCCACACGCTTCTTGCGACCCTGTTGACTATTTTGAATAAAACGCTTGATTGTTCGATGATCACGCTTCAGAAGCTTTGCAATTTTAAGAGTGCTGCATCCCTCTGCAAGATATCTCACTATTTTTGACTTTTCTGAGCCTGTCAAGTCCTTCTTTTGACCCATTTTGCCAAAGGAAAGGAAGTTGCTTAATATTATGCACACCTGATATAGGGTGTTGATGTCATTAGACCACACCCCTTCTCATTACAGAGATGCATATCCCCTAATATGCTTAATTGGTAGTAGGCTTTCGAGCCTATACAGCTTGGAGTAAGACAACATGCATAAAGAGGATGATGTGGTCAAAATACTCATTTGCCTAATAATTCTGCACACAGTGTAGTTACATTGTGGCTAGCTTAAGGTTTATATTTATTTTACAGGCAACTTTGTATTTATTTTAACTAGGTAGAATAGTTATTAACTATTTAATAGCTACCTAGTTAAAATAAGTACAAAAGTACCTGTAAAATAAACCCTAACCTAAGTTACAATTACACCTAACACCACACTATAATTAAACTAATTACCTAAACTACCTACAATTAATTACAATTAAATTAAATAAACTAAATTACGAAAAACAAACAAACACTAAATTACAGAAAAAAAAGAATTGCAAGAATTTTAAACTAATTACATCTAATCTAATCCCCCTAATAAAATAAAAAAGCCCCCCAAAATAATTAAATTCCCTACCCTATACTAAATTACAAATAGCCCTTAAAATTGCCTTTTGCGGGGCATTGCCCCAAAGTAATCAGCTCTTTCACCTGTAAAAAAAATACAATACCCCCCCAACATTAAAACCCACCACCCACACACCCAACCCTACTCTAAAACTCACCCAATCCCCCCTTAAAAAACCTAACACTACCCCCTTGAAGATCACCCTACCTTGAGCCGTCTTCACCCAGCTGGGCACAAGTGGTCCTAGGGGTTAATATATTTATTAAAGTGGCGGTGATGTCCGGTCGGCAGATTAGGGGTTAAACATTTTATTTAAGTGTTTCCGATGTGGGGGGGGCTCGGTTTAGGGGTTAATAGGTAGTTTATGGGTGTTAGTGTACTTTTAGCACTTTAGTTAAGAGCTTTATGTTCCGGCGTTAGCCCATAAAACTCTTAACTACTGACTTTTAAATGCGGTAGGAGTCTTGCCAGGAGAGGGTCTACCACTCACTTTTTTAGGCGATCCCATTAAAAAAAAACATAGGATATGCAATTGACGTAAGGGGATTTGCGGTAAGCTAAAATCGCAGAAGAAAAGTGAGCGGTACACCTGTACCTGCCAGACTCGTAATACCAGCGGGCATTAAAAAGCAGCGTTGGGACCCCTCAACGCTGCTTTTTAAGGCTAACGCAAGACTCGTAATCTAGCCGATAATATGGTGTGGTGAAAGCAAAATATTTCAAGAGCTGTTAAAATTGGGCCAACCTCAAAAGTGGGGGAAACGTCATGAAATCATTTTCAAAACTTGGGGTCTGCTACTCTATGTGAACGATGGAATGTACAATAAAATTGAAGTACAAAATTCACAATTGGAGCAACTGAGGGGTGAAAATTATTCATTAAGGTTAGATGAGGAAGAGGCAGAACGAGTCCAGGATAAAATTGATGAGTTTGTCCAAAACATGGCCACCTTACAAAAATATAACCAAAGTTTAGTAGCTCAGATAGAAGATTTGCATAAGGAACTTGCACAAAGCCAAAGATCGTTAAGTGGTTTAAAAAGGCTGTATTATCATAATGAAAACCCCTCTATTAGCAATGAGGATAAGGCAGATAATTCTAACTCCCTTAAGGAATACATCAGAAATGAACTGCAGAAATTTAGGGAAGAATTTGAACAAAGGACTCCTATTGTGTCAGAAATACACTTCCCAAAGAGACAGTCACCACATGTTATAATTTCAGGGAACTGCTATACGTCAGAATACGGCAAAAATACTCTCAGGGTAACCAGACACCCCAAGTAAATAGTGCTCCCCAAAATATTAACACTGAACAAGTTGAACCCCAAAGACAACCAGGTCAAAATAGGAATAATAGCTATGATTCTGAAGGATCCCAAGGATCCAGGAATCAGTACCCTGGGACATCAGAAAATCGGTCCATGGGTAAAAATGGCTTGTCCATTTAAGTGGAGCAACTCAGTACACAAGTCAATTATGTACACTATTTACTAATATGAGTCAAGCTTTGACGGCTAAGCACCCTAATAATTCTTTTTTAGGGGTACAGCCAGTGACCAGCAGTGGGCCACAGGCACAGTCATAAATACTGCAGTATTACCTGAAAGTGAGGGGAAAGATATACCAAATAAAATGAGAAATGTCAATAATGGTACTAATCATGTTCTCTCCCTACAGACCGGAAATGGACGATTTAGCTGTGATGACGAGCAACCTCAGTCTGGAAGCTCTAACAAATCTCTTCCTTGCAGTATTCTCTTAACCTTATCCCCACAGATGCAGTACACAGGAACCCTGTCAATCCTATTACAAAGGGAAGGACTGGTAAGAATGAGAGTTCTTCTGCATCAGGTAACATGGCGGTTTCAGGTAACTTGTGGCAAAGCCCACAGATGTGTAATCATGCCAATTTTATGTGTGAAATGGTAGAAACTGCAGGGAGATATTATGTATTAGCTGAGCTCCAGGATTCAGTCTCCAATCCCATCATGGGATTAATTGATACTGGATCTCAGGCAACTATTTTATCCCACAGGTACCACAGGTACTACACACAGCTAAATAAGCTGACACCCAACCAGCCTAAACTAAAAGAATTTGATGGTTCACTCACTAATAGGTGTTGGGGGTGACTCTCTAAAAGTCTACGGTACGGCATGGTTAAAGCTAAAACTGGGGAACAGGGAAATAAGACACCCTGTCATTATAGTGGATCTGCCAACTGATCGTTTAATATAATTATTGGTGGTGATCTCCTGAAGCGATTAAGCACCATAATTGATTGCATAAATAATGTAATTTGGTCACAAGCAAAAAGGCATATTAATTATGAGCGATCCGATATATCTTGCATCCGACATAACTGTCACGTGGTGGAAGAAAACATAATTTATGCTTACCTGATAAATTCCTTTCTTCTGTTGTGTGATCAGTCCACGGGTCATCATTACTTCTGGGATATAACTCCTCCCCAACAGGAAATGCAAGAGGATTCACCCAGCAGAGCTGCATATAGCTCCTCCCCTCTACGTCACTCCCAGTCATTCGACCAAGAATCAACGAGAAAGGAGAAACCAAGGGTGAAGTGGTGACTGGAGTATAATTTAAAAGATATTTACCTGCCTTAAAAAACAGGGCGGGCCGTGGACTGATCACACAACAGAAGAAAGGAATTTATCAGGTAAGCATAAATTATGTTTTCTTCTGTTATGTGTGATCAGTCCACGGGTCATCATTACTTCTGGGATACCAATACCAAAGCAAAAGTACACGGATGACGGGAGGGATAGGCAGGCTCATTATACAGAAGGAACCACTGCCTGAAGAACCTTTCTCCCAAAAATAGCCTCCGAAGAAGCAAAAGTGTCAAATTTGTAAAATTTGGAAAAAGTATGAAGCGAAGACCAAGTTGCAGCCTTGCAAATCTGTTCAACAGAGGCCTCATTCTTAAAGGCCCAAGTGGAAGCCACAGCTCTAGTAGAATGAGCTGTAATTCTTTCAGGAGGCTGCTGTCCAGCAGTCTCATAGGCTAAACGAATTATGCTACGAAGCCAGAAGGAGAGAGAGGTAGCCGAAGCCTTATGACCTCTCCTCTGACCAGAGTACACGACAAACAGGGAAGACGTTTGTCGAAAATCCTTAGTTGCCTGCAAGTAGAACTTGAGGGCACGAACTACATCCAGATTGTGTAGAAGACGTTCCTTCTTTGAAGAAGGATTCGGGCACAGAGAAGGCACCACGATCTCTTGATTGATGTTCCTGTTAGTGACTACCTTAGGTAAGAACCCAGGTTTTGTACGCAGAACTACCTTATCTGAATGAAAAATCAAATAAGGAGAATCACAATGTAAAGCTGATAACTCAGAGACTCTCCGAGCCGAAGAAATAGCCATTAAAAATAACACTTTCCAAGATAACAACTTTATATCAATGGAATGAAGGGGTTCAAACGGAACTCCTTGTAGAACGTTAAGAACAAGGTTTAAACTCCATGGCGGAGCAACAGTTTTAAACACAGGCTTGATCCTAGCTAAAGCCTGACAAAAGGCCTGGACGTCTGGATTTTCTGACAGACGCCTGTGTAACAAGATGGACAGAGCTGAGATCTGTCCCTTTAATGAGCTAGCCGATAAACCCTTTTCTAAACCTTCTTGTAGAAAGGACAATATCCTAGGAATCCTAACCTTACTCCAGGAGTAACCTTTGGATTCGCACCAGTATAGGTATTTACGCCATATCTTATGGTAAATCCTTCTGGTAACAGGCTTCCTAGCCTGTATCAGGGTATCAATAACCGACTCAGAAAACCCACGTTTTGATAAAATCAAGCGTTCAATTTCCAAGCAGTCAGCTTCAGAGAAGTTAGATTTTGATGTTTGAATGGACCCTGTATCAGAAGGTCCTGTCTTAGAGGTAGAGACCAAGGCGGACAGGATGACATGTCCACTAGATCTGCATACCAAGTCCTGCGTGGCCATGCAGGCGCTATTAGAATCACTGATGCTCTCTCCTGTTTGATTTTGGCAATCAATCGAGGAAGCAGCGGGAAGGGTGGAAACACATAAGCCATCCCGAAGTTCCAAGGTGCTGTCAAAGCATCTATCAGAACCGCTCCCGGATCCCTGGATCTGGACCCGTAGCGAGGAAGTTTTGGCGTTCTGGCGAGACGCCATGAGATCTATCTCTGGTTTGCCCCAACGTCGAAGTATTTGGGCAAAGACCTCCGGATGAAGTTCCCACTCCCCCGGATGAAAAGTCTGGCGACTCAAGAAATCCGCCTCCCAGTTCTCCACTCCCGGGATGTGGATTGCTGACAGGTGGCAAGAGTGAGACTCTGCCCAGCGAATTATCTTTGATACTTCTATCATTGCTAGGGAGCTTCTTGTCCCTCCCTGATGGTTGATGTAAGCTACAGTCGTGATGTTGTCCGACTGAAACCTGATGAACCCCCGAGTTTTTAACTGGGGCCAAGCCAGAAGGGCATTGAGAACTGCTCTCAGTTCCAGAATGTTTATTGGCAGGAGACTTTCCTCCTGACTCCATTGTCCCTGAGCCTTCAGAGAATTCCAGACAGCGCCCCAACCTAGTAGGCTGGCGTCTGTTGTTACAATTGTCCAGTCCGGCCTGCTGAATGGCATCCCCCTGGACAGATGTGGCCGAGAAAGCCACCATAGAAGAGAGTTTCTGGTCTCTTGATCCAGATTCAGAGTAGGGGACAAGTCTGAGTAATCCCCATTCCACTGACTCAGCATGCACAATTGCAGCGGTCTGAGATGTAGACGTGCAAAGGGTACTATGTCCATTGCTGCTACCATTAAGCCGATCACCTCCATGCATTGAGCTACTGACGGGAGTTGAATGGAATGAAGGACACGGCATGCATTTAGAAGCTTTGTTAATCTGTCTTCTGTCAGATAAATCTTCATTTCTACAGAATCTATAAGAGTCCCCAAGAATGGAACTCTTGTGAGAGGAAAGAGAGAACTCTTCTTTTCGTTCACTTTCCATCCATGCGACCTTAGAAATGCCAGAACTAACTCTGTATGAGACTTGGCAGTTTGAAAGCTTGAGGCTTGTATCAGAATGTCGTCTAGGTACGGAGCTACCGAAATTCCTCGCGGTCTTAGTACCGCCAGAAGGGCACCCAGAACCTTTGTGAAGATTCTTGGAGCCGTAGCCAATCCGAATGGAAGAGCTACAAACTGGTAATGCCTGTCTAAGAAGGCAAACCTTAGATACCGGTAATGATCTTTGTGAATCGGTATGTGAAGGTAAGCATCCTTTAAATCCACTGTGGTCATGTACTGACCCTTTTGGATCATGGGTAAGATTGTCCGAATAGTTTCCATTTTGAACGATGGAACTCTTAGGAATTTGTTTAGGATCTTTAAATCCAAGATTGGCCTGAAAGTTCCCTCTTTTTTGGGAACCACAAACAGGTTTGAGTAAAACCCTTGTCCTTGTTCCGACCGCGGAACCGGATGGATCACTCCCATTAATAACAGATCTTGTACACAGCGTAGAAACGCTTCTTTCTTTATCTGGTTTGTTGACAACCTTGACAGATGAAATCTCCCTCTTGGGGGAGAGAATTTGAAATCTAGAAGGTATCCCTGAGATATGATCTCTAGCGCCCAGGGATCCTGAACATCTCTTGCCCAAGCCTGGGCGAAGAGAGAGAGTCTGCCCCCCACTAGATCCGGTCCCGGATCGGGGGCCCTCGGTTCATGCTGTCTTTGGGGCAGCAGCAGGTTTCCTGGCCTGCTTGCCCTTGTTCCAGGACTGGTTAGGTTTCCAGCCTTGTCTGTAACGAGCAACAGCTCCTTCCTGTTTTGGTGCAGTGGAAGTTGGTGCTGCTCCTGCTTTGAAATTCCGAAAGGGACGAAAATTAGACTGTCTAGCCTTAGCTTTGGCTTTGTCTTGAGGCAGGGCGTGGCCCTTACCTCCTGTACTGTCAGCGATAATTTCTTTCAAACCGGGCCCAAATAAAGTTTGCCCCTTGAAAGGTATATTAAGTAATTTGGACTTAGAAGTTACATCAGCTGACCAGGATTTTAGCCACAGCGCCCTACGTGCCTGAATGGCGAATCCTGAGTTCTTAGCCGTAAGTTTGGTTAAATGTACTACGGCCTCCGAAATGAATGAATTAGCTAGTTTAAGGACTCTAAGCCTGTCCGTAATGTCGTCCAGCGTAGCTGAACTAAGGTTCTCTTCCAGAGACTCAATCCAAAATGCTGCCGCAGCCGTAATCGGCGCGATGCATGCAAGGGGTTGCAATATAAAACCTTGTTGAACAAACATTTTCTTAAGGTAACCCTCTAATTTTTTATCCATTGGATCTGAAAAAGCACAGCTATCCTCCACCGGGATAGTGGTACGCTTAGCTAAAGTAGAAACTGCTCCCTCCACCTTAGGGACCGTTTGCCATAAGTCCCGTGTGGTGGCGTCTATTGGAAACATCTTTCTAAATATTGGAGGGGGTGAGAACGGCACACCGGGTCTATCCCACTCCTTAGTAACAATTTCAGTTAGTCTCTTAGGTATAGGAAAAACGTCAGTACTCGCCGGTACCGCAAAGTATTTATCCAACCTACACAATTTCTCTGGTATTGCAACAGTGTTACAATCATTAAGAGCCGCTAAAACCTCCCCTAGTAATACACGGAGGTTCTCCAATTTAAATTTAAAATTTGAAATATCTGAATCCAATCTGTTTGGATCAGAACCGTCACCCACAGAATGAAGCTCTCCGTCCTCATGCTCTGCAAGCTGTGACGCAGTATCAGACATGGCCCTAGTATTATCAGCGCACTCTGTTCTCACCCCAGAGTGATCACGCTTGCCTCTTAGTTCTGGTAATTTAGCCAAAACTTCGGTCATAACAGTAGCCATATCTTGTAATGTTATCTGTAATGGCCGCCCAGATGTACTAGGCGCCACAATATCACGCACCTCCCGGGCGGGAGATGCAGGTACTGACACGTGAGGCGAGTTAGTCGGCATAACTCTCCCCTCGTTGTTTGGTGAAATTTGTTCAATTTGTACAGATTGGCTTTTATTTAAAGTAGCATCAATACAGTTAGTACATAAATTTCTATTGGGCTCCACCTTGGCATTGGAACAAATGACACAGGTATCTTCCTCTGAATCAGACATGTTTAACACACTAGCAATAAACTTGCAACTTGGTTACAATCTTATTTAACAAAAACGTACTGTGCCTCAAAGAAGCACTAAACGATTAAATGACAGTTGAAATAATGAACTGAAAAAACAGTTATAGCATCAATCCTTAAAAACAACACAACTTTTAGCAAAGGTTTGTTCCCATTAGTAAAGTAACAATAATTAAATTTGAAGCATAAAAATTACAGAGCAATGTTTTTAATCACAGTCAATATATAAGTCTCACAGCTCTGCTGAGAGAATCTACCTCCCTCCAAAGAAGTTTGAAGACCCCTGAGTTCTGTTAGAGATGAACCGGATCATGCAGGAAATACAAGAGTAACTGACTGGAAATTTTTGATGCGTAGCAAAGAGCGCCAAAAACGGCCCCTCCCCCTCACACACAGCAGTGAGAGAGAAACGAAACTGTCACAATTAAAACAAGCAACTGCCAAGTGGAAAAATAATGCCCAAACATTTATTCACTCAGTACCTCAGAAAATGCAAACGATTCTACATTCCAGCAAAAACGTTTAACATAATAAATACCTATTAAAAGGTTTAATGTACTTTTAACAGAGTAATTCCAGTGAAATACCATCCCCAGAATACTGAAGTGTAGAGTATACATACATGTCATTATAACGGTATGGCAGGATTTTCTCATCAATTCCATTCAGAAAATAAAAACTGCTACATACCTCAATGCAGATTCATCTGCCCGCTGTCCCCTGATCTGAAGCTTTTACCTCCCTCAGATGGCCGAGAAACAGCAATATGATCTTAACTACTCCGGTTAAAATCATAGTAAAAACTCTGGTAGATTCTTCTTCAAACTCTGCCAGAGAGGCAATAACACGCTCCGGTGCTATTGTAAAATAACAAACTTTTGATTGAAGTTATAAAAACTAAGTATAATCACCATAGTCCTCTCACACATCCTATCTAGTCGTTGGGTGCAAGAGAATGACTGGGAGTGACGTAGAGGGGAGGAGCTATATGCAGCTCTTGCATTTCCTGTTGGGGAGGAGTTATATCCCAGAAGTAATGATGACCCGTGGACTGATCACACATAACAGAAGAAAAGCCAGATGCTGTGGAGATTCATTTCAGGAATGACTCTATATCTGAAATCACTATCCTACAAATAGATGATCAGACTCCTTTAAGTGGCTCTGATGGTAATACTTTTAAAATTTTGCCTGGAAAGATAGCAAATATTTCCTTAGACGGCGATGTATTAACCATATCTCTCCACAAGGGGGATCATAAAATCCCTAAAGGGGGAGGCCACACTCAATACCTCGCAGGAATTGAGAGAGTTAAGGATGATCTCTTTATCCCTATGCAAGTGCATGAGCTTGGAAAAACCAAGTATGCCAAATAGAGCTTAAAACAGGAAGCTAGCTATATAAGCTAAGGCTTATTAGCGCAGATAGCTGAACCTAAGGTGATTCAATATCTTTCTCCCCAAGACCACTGTGTCCATGGCCTGGATGACAGGTCTGAAAGTTATAATGTCACAGCTAAATGTTTATTATCTATCTCTATAGGTAATAAATCAGCAAAGCACCTGTTTTTAGTTTGAAGTACTCCCCATAATCAAATATATATTGGCAACAATCTCTTACATAGATATGCCATACAAATAGATTTAATTAACTTTTGCCTCTGGAGCAGGTTAAAAGGGGGACCCTGAAGTATTTCAGGATCAAAATGCCGCCCTAAAATCAAACCAGCAATTGCCATATGCTGTAAATATGCAGGTGTTTAATGATGTTGTAATCCCTGCTGGGGCTGATAAATTCCTCTTATCCTTACAGGTCAGAAATTAAAAACTTCTGAAACACTAATTTGCCTTGCCCCTAGAATGCAAAATCTGGGTATAACATACTCCTATGGTAAATATTGGAACTATTGCAATACATGTTATTGTGCATAACATGACCCAACAGGATATAACCTTATCCAAGGGAACTACCATAGGATATGCACTGGAATCAAGTTATTACACTTTTGAATTCCAGAATAATGTAATTGGGCTAATACCTGAAGGATACTTAACTGAAGAACAATTAATAGAACAATCTTTTGCATTTATGCCAAAGGGACTATTTACAATTCAGTCTATTTATCCCTTGAGCTCAGAGGAAGGCATCTGTAAAATTGAAGAAGCCTCTCTAGTATTTGATCAGCTGATCAAACAGCAAGAATACCCCAATACCCAGAATCATGGGGGCAATGTAAATTATTATCAAGGGGATCTCACCTCTAGGTTTGAAGAAGCCTATGAGATAGGACAGCCTGAAATCTTTCCAGGATTTCAGCAAATAGTTGAAGAGCAAATCTCCTTAGCTAATGGCTGTTCCAGTGATGATGAACGCCAACAGCTACGAGAACTCCTGATGGAGTACAAGGATATTTTGCTAGGGATTCTTATGACTGTGGGACTACAGACTTGCACATTGCAAGAATCCAAACAGATCCCAATGCACCACCTGTCTTTGTTAAACAATATAGACTTCCTTTAGCCTGGAAACTGGAAGAAAGAGGTATTATCAGACAGGTGCATAGCTCTTATAACAATCCTATTCTAGGTGTTCTTAAGCCCAATGGACAATGGCATTTGTGTTCTGACTTTAGACAGCTAAACAAATGAGTGTCTGGCTGGCCTGTGCCATATTTTGACCAATGCCTAGCACAGATGCAGGGATCTAAAATATTCACTGCCATTGATTGTGCACAGGGATATTGGATCATAAAGGTACATGAAGAGGAACAGTATAAGCTTGCATTCTTGCATTCCAAAGACTCCCGTTTAGATACATAAATTCAGGACATGAATTTGCTGTATTCATGCATAAGGCTACGCCTGATGCACTTGAAAGGGGGACTTTATCTTATGTTGATGATGTTTTAATTAAAACCACAGACTTTGAAAAACACATCACAGAGCTTAAACATGTCCTCAGCCAACTAAAAAGGGCAGATGTCAAATTATCCCTACAAAAAGCTCAATGGTGCCGCTCTCGTGTAAACATCTTGGACATGAAGTTACTTCTGAATTCTCAGAAGAAAAAGGTGGAAGCTATAATAAATTCTAAAAACCCAACTAACTTAAAGGAATTGAGATCATTCCTGTGTATGACAAATTATTCTCGCAAATGTATTGATAATTATGCAGAATTAGCTAAACCACTGCTACTTCTTCTAAAGAAGGATGTGAAATGGCACTGGAGTGAGACTCAAGAGACAGCCATCAAGGAGCTGAAGAGAAAACTCACTCAAGCAACTTGCTTAGCATACCCCGAAGTGGGTAAACCTTTCTTCTTAGAGACAGGTTACACAGATATAAGCATTAGTGCTGTTTTATACCAAAAGCATGATCATTTAAGCAAAGTCATTGCTTATGCGAGCCAAACTTTATCCCCAGTAGAAATAAAATTTAGCGATTGCGAAAAAGCCCTCTTATCTACTGTATGGGCTCTACAAAATTTCCGCAGCTATATACAGGGCGAGAAAATTATTGTAGAAACGGCCCACCAACCAAAGTCAGAGAATAAGAGAAGGGAATTTGTCTAATAGCCGCATAATAGCTTGGACTCTTTCCTTACAAGGCTGGCCTTTAAAATTCGCTATAAGCAAAACAAAAAGAATCCAGTAACACAAGGGCTTGTTGTGCTCCAGGACTGTACTGCTAAGGATCATGGGGAAGAGTTATTAGAAGATGATTCCCTGGAGGAACAATTGCTTTCCCCTTATAAAATATACGAGGACCATTGTCAAACGTTACCTTGGGTATATGTTGATGTTGATGGTTGTTCTTACCATGCCACTATTGATAATGAGCGCAGATTAGTCGCCGGCATTGGTATAACTTGGGCAAATGGATTCCCAAACATTTCTGTAGGTTTCAACATTGGACTAAGTTCCAGTCAAGTTGCAGAACTCAGTGCTGTTCTAAAAACCATTGAAATGGCTATTGAACAAGGTATTCACGAATTTGTGATCATTACTGACTCAAATTATGTGTGTGACAGTTTTGTTGATTACCTGCCAACTTGGAAAAGAAATGGCATGCAGAAAACTAGCAACAAACCAGTCAAACATGGCAAGTTGTTCTGCAAGATTGATAATCTAGTGGTGTCCAATGATTTAACCATGCACTGGAAAAAGACCAAGGGTCATTCCAGGGTTCTAGGTCCCGATAAGGAAGACAATGATCTTGCGGATTCATTAGCCAAACAAGGAGCCATAACTGGAGAACTCCTTAATATCGACCACTCAATGGGAGCAATTCAGGTAGAAGTCATTACCAGAAACCAGGCTAAACAACAGAGTGAGCCTAACCTGGTACAATGGAGTCAGGATTCTCCTAGTGAGGACCTGATCACTAGTCAAAAAGAAGAGCCCATTGTAGGCATCTTCTATAAACACATAGAAGAGCCTGAAAGCAACCCCATCTCAAAAGAGGACGGTATTGGCAAGGAAGATCTTAGAATCTTAATGAAGTCCAGATCACAATTCAAGTTACAGGATGGTTTGTTAATTAGAACCTCCAAAACTGGCATCCAGCAATAAGTGGTACCCACCAAGTTCAGAGGTTTAATGCTTCAACATGCCCATGATTCCCCCACATCTGGCCATCGCGGTGCCAAATTAACGTATGAAATATTGCATGACTACGTCTTCTGGCCACATATGTTGAAGGATGTTCAAACATACTGTCAAGGTTGTTTAATCTGTCCACAGTTCCAACCCACTGCACCAACGCATAGAGCGCCATTGCAGAAAAGGGGGATGGTAATGCCATGGTCAGATATACAAATTGATTTTATTGGTCCAGTAACAAGGTTATCAAGAGGTAACAAATACATGTTAACAGTGACATGCCTGTTCACCAAATGGGTAAAGTGCATCAGTGCACCTAACAATAGTGCTGAAAAATGCACAGCATTGCTCATCAACCACGTGTTTTCCAGATTTGGTTTACCCCAGAGAATCGAATCCGATCGGGGAACCAACTTCACTAGCGAAGTGATGACCAAAATGTGGAAAATACTAAGGGTTAAAAGAAAGCTCCATATTGTATATAGAGCTGCCTCAAGTGGTGGTGTAGAGCGTTACAACCAGTCCATTGTGAAAATCCTCAAAAAGTTTGTGAGTGAAACGGGTGAAGACTGGGATGTAAAATTACCTCTGGCATTAAGATCAACTCCAAGTAGTGCTACCAACTATAAGTCATAGAGGGAGAATGAAGTGTCATATCCCCAGATGCACTAAAGAAATATTATAGTTTAAAGATGCCTAACTAACAAGCATGAGGACTAAAAAATAACAGACACTCTTCATAAAAGGCTGTCTATGATGCATACTGTCAATACACTCAACAAGTACTACTGACTTTTAGCCAATTCAAATACATCTATTTAAAATTGGAAGGGGGAATTATGTCAGGGTATCTGAGTAACATTAAATAAACTACAGATGTATCATAGAATCTATTATTTAATTTTTTAGCTAAAACCTAATTTGATGTGAATTGGTCTCATAACAGACCAGCCCCAACCCCCCTTTTTCCTGATTACAATACATCCAAATGAGTACAAAGGAATAAACATTTGGTTGAATTAGAAAAAGGCAATCTATTTCAACAAGATGTTCACTATATGGCTCTGTTTAAAGTTGATTTCCTGCCCAAGATAGGTAATAAACTTATCAGACCCCTGTTAAGAGCAGTCGCTAGGTCTGGGAAAAATCTCTTTGAGGCTTAAGCATTTTCAAAAATTGATTACCCCTGCTGTGTTTGAATACATGATGCTCAGACATACGTCTCAAATGGGAAAATAGAAAGAGCTGATTACCCCTGCTGTGTTTAGATACACAGCTGTACTGAGCCAAGCAGAAACACATATTATATTGTAACTGAAATTCATTTTAAAATACAAACTTGTATAACTTTCAATACTGTATAAAAATGTATAAATATCTATATATGGATCTGGGAAATGCAATTCAAATTTGTAATAGATTAAATAACAATTTCAATAATCCCATTTTGAAATATATAACATATTTTTGTTTTTATGTCTTCCAGACATCTAAGGGACAAAATGGGGCTAATGGATGCTGGTGCAGGATTGCCTGCATGGGGTGACCTAGGTCATATCATATGGTTCTGCACTAGATATTTATGTAACTTTAGATACATCTCTCAGGATATTCTAAGTAGACTGTATAGGAAGTCTATATACATGTATTCTATTTTAACATAGAATTAATACTATACTAGTGTTTGGTCTCAAATTGTACATTTTCGATTGTAGTAAATGGGATATATATGCTGACCAGAGAAGTTTATTAATACAAGAAATTAAAGTATATTTAATAAACACTCTGAGATGAGATATTTGGACTGTTAGCAATGTTGATGGTGAGACTGCATTTGTGGTTGTTTGCTGCCCGCTAGGGGATTAAAAATGGTATGACAGCCAAATGGATTGACTACTAGAACACATGCAAATCCAAATGAACCAATGAGAGGGCCAAGCTCCGAGGGCCAATGGAAACGTACGTCGGCAGTGACGTAAGAAGTGGAGACGGACATGCACGAAGGACAGATCGCTGTGGCGTCCACGCTGTGCTAGGATGTAGCACGTTTGTTTTTGATTTGGAATCTATCTACACACGGAAACTTTTTGGAACTCTCCTTCAGAAAGCAAAGATACGGTTGTATAACTAACTGAGCATTTACCATCTGACTTTTCAGCTCAAATCACCTGGATATCCGAAGGTGTAACAATGTACCATCTGTATACACAGTTCCTCCTTATGGGACATGCTTAAGCCCTGAAAAGGGTGTTCCATTTATATTATTCTTATCACAATCTGTGTACATGTTTGCTCTTGATATTCAGATACTGGTGTATATCAGTTATAATGAGTTGTAATGCTCTTTAAATCCTTTGCATCTTCTATACAATTGTAACAGACGGAAAATAGTTATAACGGGGTAGTTTTAACATAGATCCAGAATTGATACTATTCATGACACCGGATACCTTTACTATTGGTGGTGCCCGCTGAATACTGGAGTTGCTACATACTATCCCCATAACTTCCACTGGTCTGAATTTATACTGTTTAACTAATACATGTATATTGTATATTGCTTAATGCTATTAAGTTTCAAACGGTTAGTCTGTATATACTGGGTTCAAGAAACATAGATCCTGACATGTAATAACATGACACCTGATACCTCTCATATAGTTGGTGGTGCCCGCTGTTACAGGTGTTGTTTCTTTTAGCCCCCTACAGACTACACTGTCATCCACTAGAAATTATTTTTGAGGATTTTTCTTTGCACAATTTGGCCAAATTCAGGTATAGTGCACATGACTTAAGCATTACATGCTTCATCTTACAATATATTTTTCGTGTGAATTCATCTTTATTCATCTGTATACATGTGTTGTGTTGACATAGATCCTCAATGATCACTATGGTGGCGGATTTTACGTTTAATCATAACCACCCTCTAGTGGAGGTGTTGTCAATCCTAATTAGTTAAACTTTGTTTGCTTTTCTGGTTTAAACTGTGTGTACTAAAATAAAACAGCACAGCCAATCTGTGCATGTGCATTGATCCATTTACGCTTCTTGACTCATCGATTCATGTGTTCCTTAATTTAGTGGTAACTTTTTATTCAACTTCGGCGCTGGGTGGCACTTGTGAATGTGGGGAGTGAGTATATATCTACACACACCGCTATTTTAGCGGAGCTTTAGAATTTACGAAGCGAACTTAAATTATATTTAAAAAAATATGTGCTGCAATCCCTGTCTATACATTACAGCAATCTAATTGCGGTTGCTGTAGTATCTCCCTTTTTCTAATTGATTATCTAAATATTTAAAGGGTCTGCACATTGGCTATTTTTACCTTCATATAAGGTTTTATCTACACCGGGGCTTTGCCACACAGTCCTAGGTAAAGATTTATTAACTTGGCTTTACTAGCCTCCCTTTTCCCTACCCTTTCTCCAATGGAAAGACAGCTCCATTAAGGGCCTATCAAAATTATCACTGATGATTAGAATAAGGTGAGATATATCACATGATATAACCTCATGCAAGGGGAGATAAAAAAAAGGTATTTTGTCTGTTTACTTTTGACTGAAAATTATGCTGCCATTTTTGGGACACAGTCAATATAAGCAAAACCTGGGACTAACTTATTGATCCATATTGCAATACCTTTCTTCATATGAGGTGACCTGAATCTACTTGGAAAAGATGGAACGTTTAATTTGGTTCATGTGGTGATGTATGACTGTTCTATATTTTTAATATTATAAACAAAGATATTCTAAGACTATAGTAAGATTACAGCTATATAGATATATTTTAGGATTTATCTTATTGTAGATAAATAAGAATTTATTTCAGCTCAGATAATATGGCATATAAATTGGCTGTTTGCATGAATAATATATATAACCTCTGGTGTTTTAATTAGAGTTATATAGAATCATGTGTGGGCTAAGTAGCTTAATTATATTTGTCTGGAAGTTAACAATCCATACCTTGGTATCTCATTGTGGTATTTTAATGCAACTCTGATTTGGGAGATTATTGTGAATAAGGTAATTTGTAAAGGTATATTTTTATGATCTTTGTTTAGAATATTGTAACAGTTAAAGCATGTATAGTTTGATTTATAATCTGGTTTCTATAAATATATTTCAATATGTCTATAACTTTAACTTATCGTAAAGAACTTAGAAATAAATATTGATTTTAATTGTTTTGCTGAGCAAAAATGAATAAACGCATAGTGTAATGCTCGTGGGATATTCCACTATCAGACCAAACTTGGTCAGTAGTCTTCTTATCCTGGCGTCAAGCTGGAATGAAAGAGAATATCCCAGAGCAGAGAAAGTTCACAAAATGAGGTAAGCAGTATTCACACTATGAAGGGTAGTCTTTGGCGGCTGCAGGTAGGAATCAGTGGTTAGGCAGTTCAAGGGTAAACCACTTGAGGGACTGGAAACAAACAGGATAATCTCTGATGACAATAGGTAGGAAATCCAGAGGTAAGGCAGTTCAAGGATAAATCAATAGAATGGTCAGGCAGGCATAGTTCGGCAACAGAATGTCAATACAATATTTTAGGGTTAAGGCAAGCAGAAAAGTCAAAACAGACAGAGTTCATCAACAGTAAAGCAGTCCAGCAATTCAGGGGGTTAAGGCAAGCAGAGTAGTCAAAACAGGCAGAGTTAATCAATGGTAAAGCAATACATTAATTCAGGGGTTAAGGCAAGCAGCGTAGTCAAACAGGCAGAGTTCATCAATAGTTAAGCAATCTAGCAATGCAGAGTTTAAGGCAAGCAGCGTAGTCAAACAGGCAGAGTTCATCAACAGTTAGGCAGTCCAGCAATTCAGGGGTTAAGGCAAGCAGAGTAGTCAAAACAGGCAAAGTTCATCAACAATATCCCTAGCAACAGGAGGAGTGCCTGTGTCCATAGCAATGCGCACAGCAGAGCAGAGGAACAGTGTGACACATAGACTGCCATGTCATTTGGTATGCATATTAATTAATTATATATTTTTTTATTTTTTTTTATTTATTTTTTTTCAGTTTTTATTTGCACTATATTTCTTTTTGGGCTCCTCAGAGCAACCACAATCTCTGGAAGCTTTTGCTTGCTTGTTTTGTGAAGAGCTGGTGTATGACCAGAAAAACCCTCCTAGGCTGGCCCGGGCTCATGGAACGCCCGGTCGGCCGCCTCACAACGGACACCCGCCTAACACTTTACCCCTGGTCGCTCCAGCAGCCCTTTGCCCCAGAACTCTGCTGTTTTGGGGATTGGTAGCCCCTAGGGAGGACAAAAGCTGTGGCAATTATCAAAGGGGAGCTCCCTTGGGAACTGGGGGTTTTGGACACCCCTAACCCCATAACTTCAACGGACTATAACTCCGGTCCCCAGTAACGAATCATACTGATTTTTGGACTGTGGCATCTGGGGACCGAGAGTTTTAAAATGACACCCTGGAAGTGCCACCGCTCCACTGGGATCACCCTGAAACCGCCACCCCTAGGTATTGGGATTATGTGAGACTGTGGCTCCTATGGAGGTGCCGGGCTGTCTGGAGGGGCGGGGATGGCGGGAAAATTGTGGGATTTTCCTTTGTGTTATCAAGATGAGCTGTGTGTATAAAAGGAGTGTATGTTTTACAATAAAATCAGTTCTTATTTCACCTGAATGCTAGTCTGTCTAGTCATTTAGGTGGGCTCCTGCTAGAATCACTTTCCTGGGCTACATAGAAATCACTTTCCTGGGCTACATAGCAGCCTGTTCCAGGCAGAGGAATGACACTCTGGCAGAGCTACCTAGTCTGGGTAGCTGGAGTCTGCCACAGGGTGGGACCCTGGGTACTGATGCTGTCGGGCATCAGGGGTGGCTACAGGCTGTGGTCACTTGCCAGCTACATAGCTGCAGTTGGCAGGGAGGAAGCAGGACCCGTTTGGTGGAGCTACCCAGTCGGGGTATCTGGGTGTAAGGCCTGGAGTGGCAAAGGCACAGGATCGCAACTGCAGACTATAAAGGGTTAATTTGTATCACCTTCGCATTTGGGCTATTGTTATGCATAGACTGTAGAGCAATGAAGTGAGTTTATTTTCAAACTGATATTGAACTCTCAGAGAGAATTTGTTGGTAAGTATTTATAAGAGTCCACAATACTTAGCAAATAGTTAGGTTGCAAGTGTATGTCAGAAATAACTAGACTGTAGTAGACACACTGAGGAAGTCCAGGCTTATGATATGCTGAGTGAAGTTAAAAAATAGCACAATTACACAACAGCACTTCCACAAAAAATAACTTTCTTACTTATGTTAGTAGGATGGCTAAAGTGAAATTGCAGGTGGCCAAAATTGGAGAGCGGGAAAAGTTCCAATATGAGCTCTGCTTGAACAGAGAACTTTCCTTTTCAGGGAGAGAGAGCATGCTGCAGAAAGCAGTTTTCAGCTCAGCTGTCGGTTCAGTGTGGCTGCAGCTCAGAAGTGACACAGAAGATAGGGGGAGGAGCCGCAGTCAGAGCGGCCGCAGCACTAGAATGCAATGATCCGCAGCTGACTGACAGTCAGGAGACCAGCTGGGAATGTAAGTCTCTATTTTAACAAGTGTCTGTAGTTGCTCCCGGTCTCCGTTTCTGTGATAAATCCAGAGTGCAGATCTGCAACAAGCTGAAGCGGGTGTTAGTCAAAGAGGCTGTCACAGCAGGGAGAGGATCCGCAAATAAGGTTTTAAAACCATTCAGGTGGTGATAAGAATGCTGAGATATCCTCTGGCAAAATAGAGAGTGCTTCAAGTAATTCTGGAAAGAGTTGGTAGAATCTTGTAATCCAAAAGCTTAATTTAAAGGTAGTAGCTGAAGAGAGCTAGGAGCTAGATTCTGCTACTTGGTACAATAACTAACCACCTGTTTGTAGTCAGGTGATCACTTAAAAGCAGGTAGACAGAGATCATGTGATGAGAGGTAAACTAGAAAAGGTGGACCGGAATCCTTACATACGCCTCCCTTCAAGGAAGCCGATCCTCGGCTTGATGCTTTGGACGAGTAGGGTACCGTCTATGAAAATGAGAGAGAAGTTGTGGGGCAGTAATGTGGGTATAAGGTTCCCAGGTATCATCCTCCGGGGAGTACCCCTTCCAGCAAACCAGATACTGCAATTCCCCATTCATAATCCTGGAGTCGAGAAGGTCTTGGACTTTGAAGGAATCAGAGTCCAAAGGCAAAGCCGGAGACGGAAAAACACTGGAGGTAGGGGTTGAGTCATTTGCGGGTTTCAATAACGACACATGAAAGGTTGGGTGGATAGGTTTTAGATCAATGGGGCAGTTGTAGGAGCGGTGAGGTGGCAGGGTTTCTGCCTCCTTTTTACTGAATACATCTGAAAATTTCAAGTAGACGTCCAGAATTTGTGTGACTTCTGTCATATGCAAAAGAGGTATTTTTGGAAACACGTTTGCTTACAATAAGGCGAGATAAAAACCAACTTCAAAGAACTCCAGGTAATAACTGGTTCATGTAAACGGAGCCAGTGTAATCCTAGAACAATGGGGAAAAGCGGTGACATAATAATATCAAAGGTGATGTATTCCTGATGTAAATCAAGGGTAGTAACAAGAATGGGAATTGTGTGGTGGATGATAGGACCTGATGAGAGTTCCGTACCATCGACTACTTGAATAGAGACAGGAGACAATTTTTTGATCAGAGGTATTTAATTTTTCAATACAAGGGAAGCATCAATATAGTTTCCTTGGGCCCCTGTGTCAATAATGGCCTCTATCTTCATGTGCTTGCTGTCCCACTGTAAATAGATGGGTAAAATGCAGTGAGCAGGTTTGTCATGCACAATCATAGAAGTCACATTAGAATAGGACTTACTCTTTTTATACTTGCTTAAAGAAGTGCACTCTCTGATAGAGTGGGAACCTGATCCACAATACATACATAAGCCTCTAGACTTTCTTCTGAATCTCTCTTCTGAAGAAAGAGGGCCACAAAAGAAACCAATCTCCATAGCTTCAGGACTGTTGGAGCTTGAGGTGTGAGGTATAGGTAGATGAGTGGGTGTGCTAGGTTTCTTATGTGTGGAATCTCCAATTTGCTGTTCAGACCTTCTTTCTCTCAACCTCTGGTCGATTTGCATTGAAAGTCTTATGAGGCCTTCCAGTGAATCTGGGAGCTCAGTGCGTGCCAACTCATCTTTGACCTGGTCTGAGAGCCCCAGGTGAAATTGGTTCTTCAATGCGATGGTATTCCATTGGCTGTCGGTAGCATATTGTTTAAAGTCTGTTATGTAACACTCAACGGGCCTGTTGCCTTGTTTTAGTTTCCTCAGCTTGGTTTCAGCGGTGAGCTGTAAATTTGAGTCTGTGTACAACTCATCCATAACAGCAAGAAACGACTGTAACGAGGAGAGAATCGGGCTATTGGACTCGAAGAGAGTATCAGCCCAGATGCGAGGTTCCCCTCGTAGATACGTGATCATAGTTAGTACCTTCACCCTGTCATTCGGGTAGGTGAGAGGCTTTAAATTGAAGGTTAACAGACAAGCATTTCTGTACTGGTGGTACAAAGACCTATCACCATTAAAAGGTTCCAGAGAAGATATTTGTGGTTCAACAGGAGGAACTGTAGATTGTAATTTAGGAGGGGCTATGTCTTTAATAGCCTTCTTTAAAGTTTTGTTTTCAGCCTTTAACTCCTTCATTCCTTGAGTGAGTTTGTTCCCTCTTTGGGACAAATTATAAACTATATTAGGTAGGTCTGCTGGATCCATAATGAGGCTTAGTTATTCTGTAAGGCCTGGAGTGGCAAAGGCACAGGATCGCAACTGCAGACTATAAAGGGTTAATTTGTATCACCTTCGCACACGGGCTATTGTTATGCATAGACCGTAGAGCAATGAAGTGAGTTTATTTTCAAAATGATATTGAACTCTCAGAGAGAATTTGTTGGTAAATATTTATAAGAGTCCACAATACTTAGCAAATAGTTAGGTTGCAACTGTATGTCAGAAATAACTAGACTGTAGTAGACACACTGAGGAAGTCCAGGCTTATGATATGCTGAGTGAAGTTAAAAAATAGCACAATTACACAACAGCACTTCCACAAAAAATAACTTTCTTACTTATGTTAGTAGCATGGCTAAAGTGAAATTGCAGGTGGCCAAAATTGGAGAGTTCCGATATGAACTCTGCTTGAACAGAGAACTTTCCTTTTCAGGGAGAGAGAGCAGCTACAGAAAGCAGTTTTCAGCTCAGCTTTTGGTTCAGTGTGGCTGCAGCTCAGAAGCGACACCGAAGATGGGGGAGGAGCCGCAGTCAGAGCGGCCGCAGCACTAGAATGCAATGATCCGGAGGAATGGCTTAGACTGAGAGTTAAAGCTGACTGACAGTCAGGAGACCAGCTGGGAACATAAGTCTCTATTTTAACAAGTGTTTGTAGTTGCTCCCGGTCTCCGTTTCTGTGATAAATCCAGAGTGCGGATCTGCAACAAGCTGAAGCGGGTGTTAGTCAAAGAGGCTGTCATAGCAGGGAGAGGATCCGCAAATAAGGTTTTAAAACCGTTCAGGTGGTGATAAGAACGCTGAGATATCCTCTGGCAAAATAGAGAGTGCTTCAAGTAATTCTGGAAAGAGTTGGTAATCTTGATTCTTGTAATCCAAAAGCTTAATTTAAAGGTAGTAGCTGAAGAGAGCTAGGAGCTAGATTCTGCTACTCGGTACAATAACTAAGCACCTGTTTGCAGTCAGGTGAACACTTAAAAGCAGGTAGGCAGAGATCATGTGATGAGAGGTAAACTAGAAAAGGTGGACCGGAATCTTTACACCGGGTGGCAGCGGTGGGATTTCCGGACATATATATATATATATATATATATATATATATATATATATATATATATATATATATATATATATATATATACAATATCTCACAAGTGTACACCCCTCACATTTTTCTAAATATTTTACTATATCTTTTCATGTGTCAGCGCTGCGGAATCTGTTGGCGCTCTACAAATACCTGATAATAATAATAATAATGTGACAACACTGAAGAAATAACACTTTGCTACAATTTAAAGTAGTGAGTGTACAGCCTGTATAACAGTGTAAATTTGCTGTCCCCTCAGAATAACTCAACACACAGCTATTAATGTCTAAACTGTTGGCAACAAAAGTGAGTACACCCCTAAGTGGAAATATCCAAATTGGGTCCAAAGTGTCAATATTTTGTGTGGCCACCATTATTTTCCAGCACTGCTTTAACCCTCTTGGGCATGGAGTTCACCAGAGCTTCACAGGTTGCCACTGGAGTCCTCTTCCACTCCTCCATGATGACATCACAGAGCTGGTGGATCTTGCGCTCCCCCACCTTCCATTGGAGGATGCCCCACAGATGCTCAATAGGGTTTAGGTCTGAAAACATGCTCTGCCAGTCCATCACCTTTACCTTCTGCTTCTTTAGCAAGGCAGTGGTCGTCTTGGAGGTGTGTTTGGGGTTGTTATGTTGGAATACTGCCCTGCAGCCCAGTCTCCGAAGGGAGGGGATCATGCTCTGCTTCAGTATGTCACAGTACATGTTGGCATTCATCATTCCCTCAATGAACTGTAGCTCCCCAGTGCCGGCAGCACTCATACAGGCCCAGACCATGACACTCCCACCACCATGCTTGACTGTAGGCAAAACACACTTGTCTTTGTACTCCTCACCTGGTTGCCGCCACACATGCTTGACATCTGAACCAAATAAGTTTATCTTGGTCTCATCGGACCACAGGACATGGTTCCAGTAATCCACATCCTTAGTCTGCTTGTCTTCAGCAAACTGTTTGTGGGCTTTCTTGTGCATCATCTTTAGAAGAGGCTTCATTCTGGGATGACAGCCATGCAGACCAATTTGATGCAGTGTGTGGCGTATGGTCTGAGCACTGACAGGCTGACCCCCCACTACTTCAACCTTTGCAGCAATGCTGGCAGCAATCATATGTCTATTTCCCAAAGACAACCTCTGTATATGACGCTGAGCACGTGCACTCAATTTTTTTGGTCGACCATGACGAGGCCTGTTCTGAGTGGAGCCTGTCCTGTGAAACTGTTGTATGGTCTTGCCCACTGTGCTGCAGCTCAGTTTAAGGGTCTTGGCAATCTTCTTATAGCCTAGGCCATCTTTATGTAGAGCAACAATTCTTTTTTTCAGATCCTCAGAGAGCTCTTTGCCATGAGGTGCCATGTTGAACTTCCAGTGACCAGTATCAGAGAGTGTGAGAGCGATAGCACCAAATTTAACGCATGTGCTCCCCATTCACACCTGAGACCTTGCAACACTAACGAGTCACATGACACCGGGGAGGGTAAATGACTAATTGGGCCCAATTTGGACATTTCCACTTAGGGGTGTACTCACTTTGGTTGCCAACGGTTTAGACATTAATGGCTGTGCGTTGAGTTATTTTGAGGGGACAGTAAATTTACACTGTTATACATGCTGTACACTCACTACTTTACATTGTAGCAAAGTGTCATTTCTTCAGTGTTGTCACATGAAAAGATATAATAAAATATTTACAAAAATGTGAGGGGTGTTCTCACTTTTGTGAGATACTGTATATATCGCTATATATATATATATATATATATATATATATATATATACACACACACACATACACAGTTGTATGCAAAAGTTTAGGCACCCTTGACAATTTCCAGGATTTTTATTTATAAATAATTGGGTGTTTGGATCATCAATTTCATTTTGATCTATCAAATAACTGAAGGACACAGTAATATTTCAGTAGTGAAATGAGGTTTATTGGATTAACAGAAAATGTGCAATATGAATCAAAACAAAATTAGACAGGTGCATAAATTTGGGCACCCTTGTCATTTTGTTGATTTGAATACCTGTAACTACCTAGCACTGATCAATTGGAACACACAATTGGTTTGGTGAGCCCATTAAGTCTTGAACTTCATAGACCGTTGCATCCAATCATGAGAAAAGGTATTTAAGGTGGCCAATTGCAGGTTTTTGTTCACTTTGACTCTCCTCTGAAGAGTGGCAACATGGGGGCCTCAAAACAACTCTCAAATTACCTGAAAACAAAGATTGTTTAACATTAGGTTTAGGGGAAGGATACAAAAAGCTATTGCAGAGATTTAAGCTGCTAGTGTCCACTATGAGGAACATAGTGAGGAAATGGAAGACCACAGGCACAGTTCTTGTTAAGGCCAGAAGTGGTAGGCCAAGTAAAATATCAGAGAGGCAAAGGCAAAGGATGGTGAGAATGGTCAAAAACAGCCCACAGACCACATCCAAAGACCTACAACATCATCTTGCTGCAGATGGTGTTACTGTGCATCATTCAACAATTCAGCACACTTTGCACAAGGAGAAGCTGTATGTGAGAGTGATGCAGAAGAAGCCTTTTCTGCACACATGCCACAAACAGAGTCGCTTGAGGTATGCAAATGCACATTTGGACAAGCCAGCTTCATTTTGGAAGAAGGTGCTGTGGACTGATGAAACAAAAATTGAGTTTTTTGGTCAATACAAGGGGCGTTATGCATGGCGCAAAAGAACACAGCGTTCCAAGACAAACACTTGCTACCCACAGTAAAATTTGGTGGATGTTCCATCATGCTGTGGGGCTGTGTGGCCAGTGCCGGTACTGGGAATCTTGTTAAAGTTGAGGGTCGCATGGATTCCACACACTATCAGCAGATACTTGAGAATAATGTTGAGGAATCAGACACAAAGTTGAAGTTACGCCGGGGCTGGATATTTCAACAAGACAACGACCCAAAACACTGCTCAAAATCTACTCTGGCGTTTATACAGAGGAAGTACAATGTTCTGGAATGGCCATTCTAGTCCCCAGACCTGAATATCATTGAAAATCTGTGGGGTGATTTGAAGCAGGATGTCCATGCTCGGCAACCATCAAACCTAACTAGACTGGAGATGTTTTGCAAAGAGGAATGGTCCGAAATACCTTCATCCAGACACTCATTATAGGCTATAGGAAGCGTCTAGATGCTGTTATTTCTGCTAAAGGAGGCTCTACTAAATATTGATGCAATATTTCTGTCTAAACTTTTGCATACAACTATATATATATATATTTATATATATATATATATATATATATATATATATATATATATATATATAAAAATTATTTTTGGATAATATTGGACACATTTTTCTTTACTTCTTTTTTTCTGGATAATATTGTGGATATTTTACCTGTGGACTACTTTTTACGTTGATCCATATCTAAGACATGTGCAATTCGTTTTGTTCCAAATCTCCGAATTACCCTAGTAACGAAACTAAACTAATTCGAATTAATTTGTAATAAAACATCAGAATTAGTTTGGATTAATTTGTTTCATTTGAATGGCCATGTCCCGATAGTCTGACTCTCTGGACTAATCACAATTCCTTTGCGGTTCCATATTTATTATATAAAAAAATAATAGAGGGGGCGGAGCCTATGCTTGGAGCGGCAGGACGTGTTTCAGAGAAGCTCCTGCTTATATTTATAAACTTTGCTTTCTATTTTTATTTAAGAAGAGATATTTACCTAGAATTGTTTTGCTGGGAAGCTAAGATTGACTACCTACTATATCAAAAGTCCAGAAGCGGACTTCAGACACCCTGACCTATGCTCTCCAAGCGAGCTGCGTACACTTTCTGTGAGCTAGGCCCTTATAGACTTGCAGCTGGTGCACAGCGCGGCTGAGGCTGCCGTTTACACTCTCCTTCCAGACCTCTGGGTCACTACGTACACAGATACGATTGTTCCTACAAGCCCAATCTTACTACTTGTGTAATCTTAAAGAGAGAGAGCGGTACTGTGACTGTTTTCATTGTACGCCTAACACTGTTTACTACCAATAACCACACCTAGATATCCACATAGCCGGGAAATGGAGGATCTACTCGACGGATGGGAACGTCAATCTGCACAACTAATTAGAAATTGCTGTAGTGATTTCCAGCGGCAGGTAAAAGATGATCTCCGGAGACTACTAACCTGTAACTGGGACCGTTACACAGGCCGGGTCCCACCTACCCACAGAGTCCCATTGAGGTATATGGCACTATGGAGGCTCAGGGCAAATCGGCTAGTTCAGGGGAGGAGGATTTGGAATTACGCCCTGCTACTGAGGTGATCACTGAGGTGATCGGAGGCTCTTGCAACGCACAGCCACTAGCTAATTACCGGTGCAGTAAATCAGATGTGGAGGCAGCTCCTTATGCAGCGGAGCCTGTTCGTGCAGGCGGAAAGGGAGAGGCTTTGGACACCAGCGGTTTTCCGGTTCCCATGTTCAGACCGGGTATTGTGCACATGGACTCTGAGGCACTCCATAGACATACAACACTAAGCCTAGTCTGTGCCATCGTGAGTGATGCGGAGGATTTCCTAACATGGCCTATGGCTGTAAATCGAGTTGCAATGATACATGTGAGAGCTGGAATTGGATAGATTCTCACCGTTGTAACTCTGCTGCAATGTAGTTATGGGACACTACATTGGCGCTACATGAGACATACCACACTTTTGAAATTTTATTCAGCAGATTGACGTCCGCGCTGAAAAGTCCCTAGTCTGTTGGCTTTACTCTTATTGTTTATGGACATGGCTGTATTGAGGTGCTCTATCTTGCGCAAGCATTGCTGTATACTTATACCTTTTTTATATGTTCATGTGCCGTGAAATACTGCATAGTATGATATTACAGAGACAATGTTTTAATGGACGCTTACATCTTCTATGCTGCTTGTTATAATTCCATAATTCTGCTATATTTTAAAATATCCCCATTATTTTTGTTTTTACCTATATTCTTAGCGCTGCTTAATTTCTACATGTTGGAGAGAGTCAGCTTTCAGCATACTTGTCTATATTAACTCATGCCTTCTTAGGCTAATATTACTTAGGTGCTACGGTAGGTTTAATTTAGTAGGCTGATGTTAGCCCTGGCTAATATAGTACATAATCTGAGCCGATCAATTTTACTTATCTCCTATGGTCCACCAATAATTAATGTGTTAGACTCCTCTGTCTCCTAGGTATAGGGCCCGTGCTGGAGAGATTGGGGTTAATTACACGATATCATAGACAGTAGGCTGCCTTTTATACTATTACCACTTTATTTACACCAACTTTTTATGTAGTACAGCACTAAGTTTATATGTGAGCTTTTGCTCTATCCTAGAAGATACTAAGTTTTGGTGCAGCTCCTACTCTAGATATTCTGAATTGAAGTTCTGTGCTAACACGGTACAGTTTACTGTTGATATTGCATATTCCATGTGACATGCTGTGTACCCCATACTCTCTCCTATACCATATATATATAAGCCTGTCCAGACTAATTTTTTAGACATACATCTCTAAACAGCATTATATATGGCCCTCCAGTGTCCTTCTCTTTACAGTCTATATATGGGTTACTTTGATCAGCTGTAGATTTCATTCTCTCACAGGTTCAACTGACTAATTTTACTCTATAAGGTGATTGGCTTTGTATTCCCCCCCCCCCCCCCCTAAGGGTTTACTAGTGTAAACTAAGGAACACAGATTCCATTGCATTTCCCTACTCTTCATTATATGTTTGATATAATATAGCGGCTCATAATATTCCCCTTCCTATATAAGAAAAAATGAGGAAGATATAGGCTATGAGTGCTAATAGGATATAATGTTGGTCTGAGATTGGATGGTGAAACCAAAGATATTTTCTATACTACAACCTTCTTCTTGTTTGAAATTATATTTTATTTGAATAGTTTATATGTGAAACTACATTTTATACACTCATATGTACTGATTTACGAGAACTGTTGCAAATGTAACCTGTTTATAATGGTACAGTACACCGAGATGTTTATATTGAATTTCCTCAATAAAAATTAATAAAAAAAAAAAAAAATTAAAAAAAAATAATAGAGATATATTACAATTAAATATAGTGAGGTAGAACAGCTAAATAATTTCTTTTGTGTTGGTTGTAACCATCTGAATCAACATAACATAACAAATTAATCTGAACACAACAAAATTCCGAACTTCCGAATGCATCCGAAACGAATGACTGCTATATAACGAATTATCCGAATGCAACAAAACTAAATAAAATAAATCACTGAATCGATACAAAACTAAACAAAATTTGCACATGTCTTATAAATGTCAATAAATTGTGATTGTATTATATTTTCATACTTTTGTGAATACTATATGTTTGCTTGTGGTACTATATAGCTCTTTATCTGGGCGTTCCTGTTTTTGCTTATTTATAGATCTGTTACTTTTAAGAAATTTGGGACATTGCTTATTTACAGTGAGCTAATGTACCTCTTTTATAGTGATCTAGGTATTTTAGTCTTTTGAGTTACAGTATATAATCTTGGTCTCCTCTTCTGTGTATGTATTACCGGCAAAAATAGAACATTTTAGGTGGAAAAAAAAAGTTAAACAGAATCCATTTTATTTTTTTGGATGTAATATAATGAATTGTTCTGGATAAGAAAGGATGTCTTGTTAAGTATGAAATGTTTACATTTATAGGGGCCGAATTATAAAGCTCCGAATGGAGCTTAATGCCCCTGTTTCCGTGCGAGCCTTTCAGGCTCGCCGGAAACAGCAGTTATGAAGCAGCGGTCTTAAGACCGCTGCTCCATAACTGGTCCGTTGCATCTGAGGCTTCGGTCTGTACTCTGCCCGATCCGATACGATCAGGCTGATTGACACCCCCTGCTAGCGAATCTGCAGGGGGTGGCATTGCACAAGCAGTTCTGGTAAACTGCTTGTGCAATGTTATATGCCGATAGTGTATGTAGTCGGCATTTAGCGTATCATGTCGGACAGACATGTGATAAATTAGCCCCATAGTCTATAGACAAGAACAGTAACTGACTCATTTTATACATTTTCAGCTGTCGCTGTATCACAGAATGGGGCTAGCTGCAGACATTTTTTCTGGTTTCAGCATAGTGCTGATTCCTTCTGGATAAAATACTTCCTCTTGTCTCCTTCAACTTAATTACAGATGAGCCAGACCCAAGAAAGAAATTGCAGATTCAGCATAATTGTGTTCATGAAGATGTAAACCAGCAAATGATCTGGCTTTATGGAAATGATCAAAAACCTGTTCTTGATTGCGCTGCAAATTTAAAATTATGATGACAAATTTGCAAATGTACAATAAATTCTGAAGTTGTTCCCTGATTTTGTGTGCCTAATAGAGCCATTTGTTTTATTGCAGCTGCTGAAAACTAAAGGACAAAAGAGCTCTGGGACAGTACACAATTGGGGAGTGATTTTCATTTTAAAAGAGATCTTACAATTCAAGCTAAATGAAATTATTTTTATATATGTATAATTTATCTTACATGAAACACCACATTGAATATCGGATACAAAATTTTAAATAATATTTAAGCAATCCTTTTGTTAACAAAATGGGCATTGTTTAGCAGTCTAGTGACATACACTTTGAAAAGCACATTCAGTAACTTAATCTTATTTTATTTACTGTAGCCATATAGAGGAAGATATAAATGAACAGCCAGTAAGCAATCACTGTGTTTCATGCTTCAGGATCAGAAGTTCTAGATCCTGGAGGATGCACACCAACTTTTATGGGGAAAGTAACCCCCCCCAAAAAAAAAATATTTAGAGGTCATTTAAAGTAAAAACAGGCCAAATAACTCAGCACAAACATGGGTTTACTGCACAAACATTTTCATGAAGAACTAAATTAATGTTGAAACATTTCCATTGGCGGAGTGCCAAAACCTATGCAGGAAACAGCTTATAGATCTTAAAGTGTCAACACCACAGATCTTCACTTTCCATTGGTGATAGCTGGTTTATTTTTTGACTGGTGTAATCTTTAATCCCTTCGCTACCAGGAATTTCAGAATATAAACTTGCCCAAAATACCAAATCATTTTTTTTAGCATTTTTGCTATCATTCCATTTAAACAGAAACAGAGCCTTGTTTTTTTTTATTTACATGTATATTCTTTCCCATTTTTCAGTAGTGTAGGGTCCCTTCCCTCCCTGTCCTATCCACAATTGTTTGTGCGCTAGCAAAACCTGACACAAGTTCAATGGAGAGTGCAAACTGGAAAAAAACACTTATTGCTCGTACCCTAACCCGACAGGTGTTAAACCTACAGTGCTAATTTGAAGGTAGTTATGAATATTTTACATTCCAACTAGTAATATGCGCACAAGTTAAAGCGGGCGTGATAATTACGCCACTTGTAATCTAGCCCTTTATTATGTTCTCTAGGTATCCTTTGTTAAAAAGCATATGTGCATATATTCAGCAGTAGCAATGCACTACTGGTAGCTATCTGCTGATTGGTGGCTTCACGTGACTCTTGTCATTGGCTCACTTAATGTGTTCAGCTAGTTCCCAGTAGTACATTACTAGTCTGGATCTGACTTTTCAAGAAAGGATACCACCAAAATGAAGCAAAACAAAGCAATCACTTAATATTGCATGTGCTTTCAAAACCATGGAAGTGCAATTTTAACTTTAATGCCTCTTTAAGAGGTTTGAGGATCACATGGAGTCATAAAGCTCAAAGATCTAAAGTTCATAGCCAAACCTGTGAAAAACAAGGTTTAGCCTCATATATAAGTCATTTTATTTAGACATGTGCAATAAGTTTTGTTCTGAATCAAAATTTGGATGTAATTCGGGTGATTCGGAGATTTGGATGTATCTGAATCTCCGAATCATCCTAGTAACGAAACTAAACTAATCCGAATGAATTTGTAACAAAACATCTAAATTAGTTTGGATTCATTTATTTTATTCGAATGGCCATGGCGCGATAGTCTGACTCTCTGGACTAATCACAATTCCTTTGCCATTTCATATTTATTATTTTAAAAAACCCCACATACGGCTAGATTTAGAGTTCTGCGGCCAAAGGGGTGCATTAGCTACGCGTGCTTTTTTCCCCCCGCACCTTTTAAATACCGCTGGTATTTAGAGTTCACAGAATGGCTGCGTTTTCAGTGCGTTAGGCTCCAAAAAGGGAGCGCAGAGCATAATTTAACGCCACTGCAACTCTTGATACCAGCGGTGCTTACGGACGCGGCCAGCTTCAAAAATGTGCTCGTGCACGATTCCCCCATAGAAAATAATGGGGCAGTTTGAGCTGAAAAAAGCAGCGTTCAGCTCCTAACACAGCCCCATTGTTTTCTATGAGGAAACACTTCCTACGTCTGCACCTAACACTCTAACATGTACCCCGAGTCTAAACACCCCTAACCTTACACTTATTAACCCCTAATCTGCCGCCCCCGCTATCGCTGACCCCTGCATATTATTATTAACCCCTAATCTGCCGCTCCGTATACCGCCGCAACATACATTATAGTTATGTACCCCTAATCTGCTGCCCCTAACACTGCCGACCCCTATATTATATTTATTAACCCCTAATATGCCCCCCACAACTTCGCCGCCAGCTACCTACAATAATTAACCCCTAATCTGCCGATCGGAGCTCACCGCTACTATAATAAATGTATTAACCCCTAAAGCTAAGTCTAACCCTAACACTAACACCCCCCTAAGTTAAATAGGATTCCATCAGCCAATCAGAATTTTCCTACCTTAATTCCGATTGGCTGATAGAATCCTATCAGCCAATCGGAATTCGAGGGACGCCATCTTGGATGACGTCCCTTAAAGGAACCTTCATTCTTCAGTTGCACGTCGGAAGAAGAAGATTGATCCGCGCTGGAGGTCTTCACGATGGAGCCGTTCTTACTCGGATGAAGATAGAAGATGCCGCCTGGATCAAGATGGTTGCCGGTCCGGATCGCCTCTTCTTCCCGGATAGGATGAAGACTTTGGAGCCTCTTCTGGACCTCTTCAGCCGCCGGATTATGGATCGCCAGCCCCCGCTTGGGCTTGGATGAAGATTTCGGAGCAAGGACGGATCAGTGTGATACCCGGCGAGGTGAAGATAAGGTAGGAAGATCTTCAGGGGCTTAGTGTTAGGTTTATTTAAGGGGGGTTTGGGTTAGATTAGGGGTATGTGGGTGGTGGGTTGTAATGTTGGGGGGGGTATTGTATGTTTTTTTTTACAGGCAAAAGAGCTGAATTCTTTGGGGCATGCCCCGCAAATGGCCCTTTTCAGGGCTGGTAAGGTAAAAGAGCTTTGAACTTTTTTAATTTAGAATAGGGTAGGGCATTTTTTTTATTTTGGGGGGCTTTGTTATTTTATTAGGGGGCTTAGAGTAGGTGTAATTAGTTTAAAATTGTTGTAATATTTTTCTTAAGTTTGTAAATATTTTTTTATTTTTTGTAACTTAGTTCTTTTTTATTTTTTGTACTTTAGTTAGTTTATTTAAATGTATTTATTTGTAGGTATTGTATTTAATTAATTTATTGATAGTGTAGTGTTAGGTTTAATTGTAACTTAGGTTAGGATTTATTTTACAGGTAATTTTGTAATTATTTTAACTAGGTAGCTATTAAATAGTTATTAACTATTTAATAGCTATGGTACCTGGTTAAAATAATTACAAAGTTACCTGTAAAATAAATATAAATCCTAAAATAGCTACAATATAATTATAATTTATATTGTAGCTATATTAGAGTTTATTTTACAGGTAAGTATTTAGCTTTAAATAGGAATAATTTATTTAATAATAGTTAATTTATTTCGTTAGATTTAAATTATATTTAAGTTAGGGGGTGTTAGGGTTAGGGTTAGAATTAGCTTTAGGGGTTAAAAAATTTATTAGAATAGCGGTGAGCTCCGGTTGGCAGATTAGGGGTTAATGCTTGAAGTTAGGTGTCGGCGATGTTAGGGAGGGCAGATTAGGGGTTAATACTATTTATTATAGGGTTATTGAGGCGGGAGTGAGGCGGATTAGGAGTTAATAACTTTATTATAATAGCGGCGCGGTCCGGTCGGCAGATTAGGGGTTAATAAGTGTAGGCAGGTGGAGGCGACGTTGAAGGGGGCAGATTAGGGGTTAATAAATATAATATAGGGGTCGGCGGTGTTAGGAGCAGCAGATTAGGGGTACATAAGTATAACGTATCTTGCGGCGGCGTGCGGATGGCAGATTAGGGGTTAAAAAAATTTAATAGAGTGGCGGCGATGTGGGGGGACCTCAGTTTAGGGGTACATAGGTAGTTTATGGGTGTTATTGTACTTTAGAGCACAGTAGTTAAGAGCTTTAGAAACCGGCGTTAGCCCAGAAAGCTCTTAACTACTGTTTTTTTTCTGCGGCTGGAGTTTTGTCGTTAGATTTCTAACGCTCACTTCAGCCACGACTCTAAATACTGGCGTTAGAAAGATCCCATTGAAATAATAGGATACGCAATTGACGTAAGGGGATCTGCGGTATGGAAAAGTCGCGGCTGGAAAGTGAGCATTAGACCCTTTCCTGACTGACTCCAAATACCAGAGGGCGGTAAACACCAGCGTTAGGAGCCTCTAACGCTGGTTTTGACGGCTACCGCCCAACTCTAAATCTAGCCGATAGTAATTTTGCGCCATAACAAAGATATATATTGATATAAGTTCCTTTACTTACTTCATCCGGGCAGCCTGTCTAATCGTTGTTTGCCCCCAGGGTGTTCAGCCCCTTTGCACAAACGTCACTGCCCAGGGGGAAACGATTAGTTGATTGCAGATGATTCATCTGTCAACCAAATTCTGAAAATGGCGACCGGAGCTTCAGCTATTAGCCGTGTAGCGTTTATAGGGAAATATCTCTGAAGATAAGTATCTACTAACAATTTCATGAATGAAACGCTCATTAATTTTTTCAATACTATCGTTTCACTTTTGCTTATACAGCTAACTTTACATAAACTTTAAGCCACCTAACATTTTGGTAAGTTTTTGTATTCTTTGTACATATATATTGAGGTGGCTATATTTATAGAAATGTAACTAATATATCAGAATCTTGATGAATTCTTTAGATACTTTACTCAGCCAGGTTTCCAAATTTTACTCAATCAAGTTCCAAAAAATATATCAAGGTTGTAATTACATTTTGTAAGAACAAAGAACACACAGATTTTCAAGTTACTAAAATGGCCCCCTGGAGAGCCATTTGTCTATGTTTCCCTTAGAGTGAAATAAAAGAATACCTACTGTGCCAAAAAAATCATTGTTCTGTCACAGTTTTGTTATTTTTTTGGTACAATTTATCCTATTCCTTTTTACCGGCATAGAGTAGACGTACAATTGGAGCTTGTAATGAGTCATTCTTTCTGTATTTGTGCAATTTAGAATAACCATCACTTCATTGGTATCATTGTACTGTAATTTCTGCGGCTTAGTTTTCTAAGATCGAGAGCACTTATTGAAAGTTCAAAGCTTAACAGTGGGAAAAGGCAGAACAAGTATTTAGACATTTTGATTAAATGGAAGCTCAAGTACTCTTGTGGTAGTTATGAGAGCAATATATACGGTCAGATTACGGAGTTTCTATACATTTAAAAGAAGTTAAAGTTCATTGCAGGAAATTATACATTTAAACTTTTAGTCACACACTTAAAAATAAGCTAATAAACCCTATGAGCAATTCTGTCTTTCTGTCTGTCTGTCTATATCCTACACTTTCTATTTCCATAGTTGCCCACATTTGAAAACAATTTTCAGGGATACTTCACAGCAGAGCCACGCCCATGTATGGTTTGCATAGCTCCGCCAACTCCAATCCACCCCAAGACAAGCACATAAAATTCTAGTAGTATAATTTGGCCATACTGATTGCTTAAAGGGATACGAAAGATTAAATTAAACTTTCATGATCCAGATAGACCATGTAATTTTTAAATTAACTTCTAATTTGTACTCTTGGGTATCTTTGTTAAAAAGGATATGTACCCATCCTCAGCAGCAACAATTCACTACTGGGAGCTAGTTGTTGATTGATGGCTACACACATTTGTCTTATCATTGGCTCACCAGATGTGTTCAGCTAGCTCCCAATACTGCTCTGGAACTGACTTTAATTATGTGCTTAATCACTTTGCAGGGGTTAAACACATGGTCATATGAAAGCAACAGTGCAATAATAAAATTGCTCTAACATATTAGAGCATTTTCTTTATTCACTGTTATAGTTTTTAAAGGGACAGTTTACTCAAAAAATGTCTCCCCTTTAATTTGTTCCCAATGATCCACTTTACCTGCTGGAGTTTATTAAATTGTTTACAAGTATTTCCATTACCCTTAATTGGCATTTGAAATAGTTGATTTAGCCTGTGGTATCCCGACCTATCATGAGTTTTTTTTGCCATAAGGGCAAGCTGTGTAAATGCAGTCACTAGAAGAAATAACACTCGCAGCGTGGTATAGAAGAGATAAGGTAATAAAATGTTAAAGGGCCATTATACACCAAATTTTTCTTTGCATAAATGTTTTGTAGATGATCAATTTATATAGCTCATCTGGGAGTTTTTGTAACAATGTTTAGTTTTGCTTATTTTTTTAATAACATTGTGCAGATTTTTAGACTCCTAACCAAGTCCCGCAGTATCAGAAGTAGATGCGCTTTTCCAGTCTACTGCGGGCTTCTGTTTGTATAATCTGTCTTTTCATATGCAGGGAAGGGGGATATGTCTGCAATTTAGACACTTTCCCTGGGTGTTCCTGTTTATCTAATCAGCAGTGCTAAACTTGGAGCTTCTAAGTAAGTTTTTAAAAGGTTTTATACTTAATTTTTATATCAGTATCTGTGCATATTCTTCTTTACAGTAGTTTATATTATATGCAGTTATATGAAAATTGGTGTGCAATGTCCCTTTAATTTTCCATTGTTCTCTCCAAGTATTGGTGATTGGTTTATGGACAGATATAAGATAAAGAAGCCGGTATATGTACACAATGTGATAAAGTAATTAGATCTGATTATACCTACAAGCTCAAACCATTTTATTAGGGTGTGGCTTCAAAACACAAAATCAGCTATTTCATATACACAAATAAACCTTAAAAGCAAATGTTATACTCTGCAGCTGCTAAAAAAAAAGTAATTGGAAACACATTAAGGAAGAAACTATTTTATAGTATACTGTCCCATTAATGCAGGTTAAAATACCAAGCTCATCATCACCTCCCTTACTCTCAAACACATAACTGATATAGGAAGAAAACCTTTACAGTAAGTACCAAACCAATCAAGCAAGGGTTAAATGATACACCCTTCAGCATTTGTATAGCAGGACACCACAAAACACCATAGTTTAAATAGATGTTACACAGCCTGAAATTAAACAGGGATATTACCTCAATATGTTCAACCTGCTAACTGCTGTCTTGGGGTTGCTTAGAACAATGTATGCAGATATGTTGAGGGTTTGTTTTTATGTTTTACTTTTGCTCAGACACAATTGAAAAAATATGGCATTTTATGAGTAACTATTCATGTTTTTATCTTTCTTGCTGCAGTGATTGTGGACAGTAGGTTAATAGACACGGGAATGCCCCAGTAAATCTGGGTTTTTGGTTGTTCTGGGAATTTCAGTCCCAGCATGTGAAGAGTCTGATGTGTTTAGCCCCTGCTAAGCAAAGCCTCAGGATATAAATGGGGAGGGGGGGGGAATTAAATATGTTCCAAATTCTGCAACACTATTGAGATGCCTTCCTTCATCGACCCTTTCATCCTACCCTCCCTGGCATTTACATATCATGGCTTCTGCTTACCAGACACCTGACCTCACGCTGCTAAACTTCAGTGTAACAGAAGACCACAGATAAAGAGAACTACAGAAAGAAAACATTATGTAAGCAATAAGACTAATGCCACAACCACCTCTATAGTGGGAGTACTGCACTGTACACAATATTCATAAACTACATACAAACTTAATGGGGCAAGGGACAAGCTTAAAAGCAGGGACAGGAAGCCAAAACACTGCACTGTCCTGGGAAAAAACGGGACAGTTAGAAAAAACTAACAGGAAACAAATACAGCTTTTGAAAATAAAAGCGAGATGAAACACAACATTTTTCATTTATGATCCATATAGAGCATACAATTACTTCTGTTACCAAATTTGCTTCATTCACTTGGCATCCTTTGCTTAAGGAACAGCAATGCACTACTGAAAGCTAGCTGAATTTATTTGTTGAGTCAATCACAACTATGAAACATGTTCATCATAAATAAAATATTAACATTGTAATTAGCAACAAACAAATTAATTAAAGGGACATGATACCCAAATAGTGTAGCTTTTGAAAGTGATGCAGTATAGCTGTAAAAAGCTGACTAGAAATTATCTATGTAAAAAGGGAAGATATTTTATCTAAAAAAAATTCAGCTCACCAGAGTAAGTGCTCTGTGAACAGTTATACTTCGGCTACTGTACCCCCCCCCCCTCAAAAAAACAAAAACAAACACAATAGCCAATCAGCATCAGCAGCGCTGAGGTCTTACATTGCTTTGCTGTTATCATGAGATGTCACAGTAAACGTCCTTAAACTGAATAGAAAAATAACATGACTGTGCCTGCACATGACAGATGCACACTCCCTAGCAAGTCCTGGATCTAGCATTCTTTGCAGTGGGGTGTGAATACTTAAGACATTTGACGTAAATATCTTCCTTTTTTACACGTTCGGGTGACATTTTCATGTCAGCTTTTTACAGTTATGCTGCATCACTTCAGAGTGGTTTAGCATATGAATATTATGTCCCTTTAAAAAAATATTTTTAGAAATGTAAACTTTCCATCATCATATCTATCCTTATCATGATTTCATTTATAATTATTAAAATATATTAGTGATTTTGTGATTTTCATTAAAACTGTCACAGACATAGACTTTTTTTATGATTTGCAAAATTCACACATAATAGTGGGTTGACCAGGTAAAACTGAAATACATTTCTTGCTAATTTCTTTTAGAATATGCTTCCAATAAAGCTGTATTCCAATAAACACAGTGTGATATTACATCAGTAGGCAAAATGTTGTTACACATTCATCAACAAATGATCCACAGTAGATTTTACTTCCCAGTAGAGAATCTGCTTTTAGTTAAAGGGACAGTCTACTTCAGAATTTTTATTGTTTAAAAAGTTAGCTAATCCCTTTATAACCCATCCCCCAGTTTTGCATAACAAGCACAGCTATATTAATATACTTTTTTACCTCTGTGATTATATTGTATATAAGCCTCTGCAGACTGCCCCTTATTTCAGTTCTTTTGACAGACTTGCGGTTTAGCCAATCAGTGCTGACTCCTAAGTAACTCTACAGGAGTGAGCACAATGTTATCTTTTATGACACACATGAAGAATCCATGTCTAGCTGTGAAAAGATGTCACAATGCAGTAAGATAAGAAGCGGCCTTCAAGGGCATAGAAATTAACATATGAGCCTGTTAAGAAAAAGCAACAAGAAAGAGGCGCCAATGGTGCAGGTCAATGGAGATTTTTGGTGTAACAAACGTATGTGAACACTAGGTACTCACAATATGAGAAGGCACTCAATTGTGCCGGTAGACACAGGCTGGGTTTTAACAGCAATCCAGCTGGCTGAACTAGGAAGCAGCTCTCTATCAGCATCCAGTAGGAGGAAATCTAAAAAGTATAAGCAGGAATAGAGGCGCCAATGGTGCAGGTAAATGGTGGTACAAATAGCAATAATAGCCCAGTGTACACAGGGTACTCACATTTATGGAAGGCACTCACTTGTACCTATAGAGACAGGCTGGATTTTAGCAGCAATCCAGCTAGCTGATCCAGGGTGAGCTGGCTGGTTCGTGGGTGTTAGAGTGCAGATACTCTAAAGTAGCATAGCAAGGCAGTACCATATATAACACTGAGAGTGGATTTATATAAAAAAATGAATTTATTTAAAACATATAAAAAGGTTTACCACTCATAACAGTGTTAAAAAAGTACTAGGTACATAAGGAATACATGCGACGCGTTTCTCAGTTAAAAACTGTTTCCTCAGGCATCAGATGCCTGAGGAAACAGTTTTTAACTGAGAAACGCGTCGCATGTATTCCTGATGTACCTAGTACTTTTTTAACACTGTTATGAGTGGTAAACCTTTTTATATGTTTTAAATAAATTCATTTTTTTATATAAATCCACTCTCAGTGTTATATATGGTACTGCCTTGCTATGCTACTTTAGAGTATCTGCACTCTAACACCCACGAACCAGCCAGCTCACCCTGGATCAGCTAGCTGGATTGCTGCTAAAATCCAGCCCATCTCTATAGGTACAAGTGAGTGCCTTCCATAAATGTGAGTACCCTGTGTACACTGGGCTATTATTGCTATTTGTACCACCATTTACCTGCACCATTGGCGCCTCTATTCCTGCTTATACTTTTTAACATATGAGCCTGCCTAGGTTTAGTTTTCAACAAAGAATAACAAGAGAACAAAACAACTTTGATAAATATAGTAAAATGGAATGTTGTTCAAAATTGCATGCCCTGTCTGAATCATGAAAGTTTAATTTTGACTAGACTGTCCCTTTAAATAGTGGGTATTTTTGGTCCTTGATTACTTCAAGTTCAGTTATCCTTAATCAGCCTAAACAAATGAATAGTAACAGTGTGCATATATGTACATCAACTTTACAAACCATTAAAGATCAAATCATAAAATCTTTACTGGGGGTTTATTAGTCTAACCAATTTAAATGTGAGTGGAATAGCTAGAAGGTACGATCTATCATTACTGCACACTACCGAAAAGGAACTTGTTCCTACACTCTCCTGTTTTTTCACTTGTTTATTTTAATTGCCATCTGCACATAATAACTTTTTTTTATCTTTAAAGGGACATTGTATTGTAAAATTGTTTAATTTATTTCCAATGACTTATTATCCCGGCTGAGTATAAAATGTATGAGAAATTGCATTTTTAAGATTATTTGTGTTTATGAATTAGCTGGTTTTGTGCTTTGAAACCACAGCCTATTACAATGGGTGGAGCTTGCAGGTAATATCAGATCTCATTATGTTATCACTTTGTGTACATACACTTGCTTCCTTATCTTATATTTATAGTCTGTAAACCAAAGCCCAATACTTAGAGAGAGACCAATAGAAAATTATTATTTTATTAGTTATCTCTTCTAAACCCCGCCAGGAGTATAATTTTTTTTCTTCTGGCTACATAGCCTGGACTTAAGTATAGAAGCTTTCAGGTGGGGATACCACATGCTAAATCAGCTATTTCAAATGCAGAAATAAGGGTAAAGGAGCCACTTGTAAACAATTTAATACTCTCCAGCAGGTAAAATGGATCATGGGGGGGGGGGGCATTTTTGGGTAAACTGTCTCTTTAAGGAACTTCTTTGTGCATTTTTGTTTTACTTATTTGTTAATGAATTAGAGCATTTTTATATGTCATTAGAATGTCTATTTGAATTTGAATAAAACACCATTTGCTTATATTTTAACACTCACAAGGCCAGTGCAAATTTACGAGATTCCAATATTCAAAGAAATGTAAGATGTTAATTTGTATTATTCTTATCACACTAATAATAATTGGCCAGATTACGAGTTTTGCATTATGAGTGGCTCGGTAATAATTTGCAAGTTATTTCCACCGCTTACCTGGCCAATATGGCAGCGTTGAGCTCCATACCGCACACAAATACCAGCGCTGCTTTGAGCTGCTTTTACGTGCTCGTGCACGATTTCCCCATAGACATCAATGGGGAGAGCCGGCTAAAAAAAAGCCCAACACCTGCAATAATGGAGCGTAAAGCTCCGTAATGCAGCCCCATTGATTCCTATGGAGAAATGAAATGTATGTTTAAACTCCCTAACATAAACCCCTAGTCTAAACACCCCTAATCTGCTGCCCCCAACATCGCCGACACCTACATTACACTTATTAACCCCTAATCTGCCGCTCCCGACATCGTCGACACCTACCTACACTTATTAGCCCCTAAACCTAAGTCTAACCATAACCCTAACACCCCTAACTTTAATATAATTAAAATAAAACTAAATAAAAATTACTATTATTACCTAAATAATTCCTATTTAAAACTAAATATTTACCTGTAAAATAAACCCTAAGCTAGCTACAATATAACTAATAGTTACATTGTATCTATCTTAGGTTTTATTTTTATTTTACAGGTAAGTTTGTATTTATTTTAACTAGGTAGACTAGTAAGTAAATAGTTATTAACTATTTACTAACTACCTAGTTAAAAAAAAATACAAACTTACCTGTAAAATAAAACCTAACCTGTTTTACACTAAAACCTAAAATTACACTAAAATTAAATAAATTAAATTACAAAAAAACATTTATCTAAATTATAAAAAATAATAAACACTAAATTACACAAAATAAAAAATAAATGATCAAATATTTAAACTAATTACATCTAATCTAATAGCCCTATCAAAATAAAAAAATCCCCCCCAAAATAAAAAAAACATAGCCTACACTAAACTGCCAATGGCCCTTAAAAGGTCCTTTTGCGGGTCATTGCCCCAAAGAAATCAACTCTTTTACCTGTAAAAAAAAATACAAACAACCCACCAACAGTAAAACCCACCACCCACACAACCAACCCCCCCAAATAAAAACCTACCTTAAAAACCTAAGCTCCCCATTGCCCTGAAAAGGGCATTTGGATGGGCATTGCTCTTAAGAGGGCATTTAGCTCTTTTTCATTGCCCAAAGTTCCTAATCTAAAAATAAAACCCACCCAATAAACCCTTAAAAAAACTAAGACTAACCCCGAAGATCCACTTACAGTTTTTGAAGACCGGACATCCATCCTCATCCAGCCACGAGAAGTCTTCATCCAAGCGGCAAGAAGTCGTCCTCCAGGCGGGCAGAAATCCTCATCCAGACGGCATCTTCTATCTTCATCCTCTCCTTTCGCTGGCTATTGAAGAATGAAGTTTCCTTTAAATGACGTCATCCAGGAATTAAAGGGTAAAGAATCCTATTGGCTGATGCAATCAGCCAATAGGATTGAGCTTGCATTCTATTGGCTGATTGGAACAGCCATTATAATGTGAACTCAATCCTATTGGCTGATTGGATCAGCCAATAGGATTAAAGTTCAATCATATTGGCTGATTGCATCAGCCAATAGGATTTTTTACCCTTTAATTCCAATCGGAATTCAAGGGACGCCATCTTGGATGACATAATTTAAAGGAAACTTCATTCTTCAATAGCCAGTGAAAGAAGAGGATGCTCTACGCCGAATGTCTTGAAGATGGAGCCGCTCCGCATAGGAAGAATGAAGATGCCGTCTGGATGAAGACTTCTGCCCGCTTGGAGGATGACTTCTTGCCGCTTGGATGAAGACTTCTCCAGGCTTCCTTGAGGACTTCTTGCCGCTTGGATGAAGACTTCTCCCGACTGGATGAGGATGGATGTCCGGTCTTCAAAAACTGTAAGTGGATCTTCGAGGGTTAGTGTTAGGTATTTTTTTAAGAGTTTATTGGGTGGGTTTTATTTTTAGATTAGGAACTTTGGGCAATGTAAAAGAACTAAATGTCCTTTTAAGGGCAATGCCCATCCAAATGCCCTTTTCAGGGAAATGGTGAGCTTAGATTTTTTAGGTAGGTTTTTATTTGGGGGGTTGGTTGTGTGGGTGGTGGGTTTTACTGTTGGGGTTTTTTTTTTTTTTTTTTTTTACAGGTAAAAGAGCTGATTTCTTTGGGGCAATGCCCCGCAAAAGGCCATTTTAAGGGCCATTGGCAGTTTAGTGTAGGCTAGGGTTTTTTTATTTTGGGGGAGCTTTTTTATTTTGATAGGGCTATTAGATTCGGTGTAATTAGTTTAAAAATCTGATAATTTCTTTTTATTTTGTGTAATTTAGTGTTTATTATTTTTTTTAATTTAGATAAATATTTTTTTGTAATTTAATTTATTTAATTTTAGTGTAATGGTAGGTTTTAGTGTAGGTTTTAGTGTAACACAGGTTAGGTTTTATTTTACAGGTAACTGTATTTATTCTAGCTAGGTAGCTAGTAAATAGTTAATAACTATTTAATAACTAATCTACCTAGTTAAAATAAATACAAACTTAGCTGTGAAATAAAAGTAAAACCTAAGATACAATGTAACTATTAGTTATATAGCAACTAGCTTAGATTTTATTTTACAGGTAAGTATTTATTTAGTTTTAAATAGGAATAATTTAGGTGATGTGCATCTCTGTAATGAGAAGGGGTGTGGTCTAATGACATCAACACCCTATATCAGGTGTGCATAATTATTAGGCAACGTCCTTTCCTTTGGCAAAATGGGTCAAAAGAAGGACTTGACAGGCTCAGAAAAGTCAAAAATAGTGAGATATCTTGCAGAGGGATGCAGCACTCTTAAAATTGCAAAGCTTCTGAAGCGTGATCATCGAACAATCAAGCGTTTCATTCAAAATAGTCAACAGGGTCGCAAGAAGCATGTGGAAAAACCCAGGCGCAAAATAACTGCCCATGAACTGAGAAAAGTCAAGCGTGCAGCTGCCAAGATGCCACTTGCCACCAGTTTGGCCATATTTCAGAGCTGCAACATCACTGGAGTGCGCAAAAGCACAAGGTGTGCAATACTCAGAGACATGGCCAAGGTAAGAAAGGCTGAAAGACGACCACCACTGAACAAGACACACAAGCTGAAATGTCAAGACTGGGCCAAGAAATATCTCAAGACTGATTTTTTCTAAGGTTTTATGGACTGATGAAATGAGAGTGAGTCTTGATGGGCCAGATGGATGGGCCCGTAGCTGGATTGGTAAAGGGCAGAGAGCTCCAGTCCGACTCAGACGCCAGCAAGGTGGAGGTGGAGTACTGGTTTGGGCTGGTATCATCAAAGATGAGCTTGTGGGGCCTTTTCGGGTTGAGGATGGAGTCAAGCTCAACTCCCAGTCCTACTGCCAGTTTCTGGAAGACACCTTCTTCAAGCAGTGGTACAGGAAGAAGTCTGCATCCTTCAAGAAAAACATGATTTTCATGCAGGACAATGCTCCATCACACGCGTCCAAGTACTCCACAGCGTGGCTGGCAAGAAAGGGTATAAAAGAAGAAAATCTAATGACATGGCCTCCTTGTTCACCTGATCTGAACCCCATTGAGAACCTGTGGTCCATCATCAAATGTGAGATTTACAAGGAGGGAAAACAGTACACCTCTCTGAACAGTGTCTGGGAGGCTGTGGTTTCTGCTGCACGCAATGTTGATGGTGAACAGATCAAAACACTGACAGAATCCATGGATGGCAGGCTTTTGAGTGTCCTTGCAAAGAAAGGTGGCTATATTGGTCACTGATTTGTTTTTGTTTTGTTTTTGAATGTCAGAAATGTATATTTGTGAATGTTGAGATGTTATATTGGTTTCACTGGTAAAAATAAATAATTGAAATGGGTATATATTTGTTTTTTGTTAAGTTGCCTAATAATTATGCACAGTAATAGTCACCTGCACACACAGATATCCCCCTAAAACAGCTATAACTAAAAACAAACTAAAAACTACTTCCAAAAATATTCAGCTTTGATATTAATTAGTTTTTTGGGTTCATTGAGAACATGGTTGTTGTTCAATAATAAAATTAATCCTCAAAAATACAACTTGCCTAATAATTCTGCACTCCCTGTAGGGTTTAATAACAGTTACGTAGGTTGCAGCGATGTTAGGGACAGCAGATTAGGGGTTAATACATGTATGTTGGTGGCAACAACATTGGGGCAGCAGATTAGGGGTTAATAATATTTAACTAGTGTTTGTGATGCAGGAGTGAGTCGGTTTAGGGGTTAATATGTTTATTATAGTGATGGTGATGCCCGGAGTGGCAGATTAGGGGTTAATAATTTTATTTTAGTGTTTGCAAAGTGGGAGGGCCTCGGTTTGGGGGTTAATAGGTAGTTTATGTGTGTTAGTGTACTTTGTAACACTTTAGTTATGAGTTTTAAGGTAAAGTTTTGTAGCATAAAACTCATAACAACTGACTTTCAGGTGGCAGACAGATCTTGTAGTTATAGGCTGTACCGCTCACTTTTTGGCCAGACAGGCAAACTCATAATACCGGCGCTGTGGAAGTCTCATTGAAAAAGGACTTTTTAAAAAGTGTGGTAGTTACGTTGCGTGACGGCCAAAAAAGTGTGCGGTACAGCTGTACCTTCAAGACTCGTAATAGCAGCGGTAGTGAAAACGAAGCGTTATGAGGCTTTTTCACTCATAACGCAAAACTCGTAATCTAGCCGAATAATAATTTGCTTTGTTAAGTCAGTTAAATTTGAATGTATTTATTTTTATCCATAAATTAGTGTCACTGTGTCACTGTGTACCCCTGCTCATGTGCTCAGCACTACTGAATCTGACATTGTTTATAAATAAGTGATATCAATAATAATACATAAATCTGTCACAACACCTTGTTCCTTGCAGCAGGGATAACGCAATGTTTTGAAACTGGTAATTGTCAGTCTATCAGAATAATAAAGTGTGTCGTGCTGAATGCGGCCAGTGCTTCACCATAATCTCAAACTTCAAGTGTGTTGTTAACAGCATAGAATGAATGCAGAGTGTCAGTTAATGGTGTCTCAGCATAGAGAGAGACACTTTGAATTGCCCTGGTAAACGAGGAAGGCACACTAGGTAGTGACATTATGTTAATTGTAGAGTGGCAGTCACTGGTGCTTACAGCATAGATGTACTTCAAGCATGTGACCTACCCCATATGCTCTGCAGGTAAACTCACTATAAAAACTAGCATTAAAACAGTGCCAGGTTGCAGCTTTTACTAGCAGCATTTTCACTAATACATTTATATTGCAAACCTACTTCTAATAAATCTTAGTTTTGACTAGAAAGTCCCTTTAAAGGGGAAAAGGAAGGGAAGTTATGTATTGTGAGGTAAAATACATGATGGGTGTTTTCTTGGGTTGGAAACTGGATTCTTTAAAGGAAAATGACAACGCACACTGAGTTGCCCACCACTTATTTTATGCATAAACATAAAGCCACTTGATGTTCATAAAATAAATTTTACATATATTTGACAAAAGAACAGGAGAAATTACTCAATCTAGGTCTTTCCTATGCCCCTATCGCTAGAATGAGTAAGTTCAACACTCATATACATATTAAGAAGTTTGTTAGAAATCTAAATCTGAAACGGTTCTTTATGAAAAGTCCACTAGAGAAGCTAAGTACTACTCCTAACAAGGAGTCAGATAAATTTCAACACACAAATTTAAAGCCAAAATCTCGATTTTATCCAGTTTCTTCTAAGGGCAACTATCTCGAGACCTTTGAAAAAATAGTATTAAGTGATATAAAGAAATGTAAGTTACCCCATATTAGGAAACAGAATATCAATAAGAGAGAGAAATACTGAGTAAATTGCAGAAAGACTTACAAGTGACCATTAAGCTGGCAGACAAGGGCGGGGGGTTGTAATAATGGATACAGACAAGTATATGGTTGAGGCATACAGGCTTTTAGAAGACAGGAAGACATATGAAGTATTATCAATTAACCCTACAGATAAATATATCAAAATATTGAATACAATTCTCAGTGAAGGAAAATCTGAAGGACTTCTCAATGAAAGTGAATTGAACTATTTAACACCCAAATATTCCAAAATTCCTATCTTTTATTTTTTGCCAAAAGTGCACAAATGTCTCATAAATCCACCAGGGAGGCCCATTATATCAGGGATTAATTTGATCTCTGCCAATCTATCCCAATATATAGACCGGTTTCTACAACCTTATGTAGTTAGACTGAATTCACATTTGAAAGACTCAACTCAATTACTGAATATTTTAAATTCTATCAAATGTGAGGAAGGAATGATAATCGCCACGTGCGATGTATCATCATTATACACTGTAATCAATCATCAACAGGGAATAGCAGCAGTCAAAACATATTTAGACAAAGACACCAATATGGAAGCTAAACAAAGTGAATTCATAATAAAAAGTATCCAATACATATTAGAACACAATTATTTCTCCTTCGATAATAAATTCTATAGACAGGTAGAAGGTACAGCCATGGGCACGAGGTTCGCACCGAGCTATGCAAATCTTTTTTATGGGGTCCTGGGAAGAAGATTTCTTCAATAATGACCCTCTCGGTGCGAACCTCGTGCTCTATAAGCGCTATATAATTATATATACAAAAGAGTTAAGGGACATTGGAGAGGAGGAAACGACGAAAAAGCACTTTTAATACAAGAAGCTGAATTAATTTACAAATATGACACTTTATTTCCAAAAGGTCTACCCATTTTTATTTGAATAGAATCCTTCATGTAGCACTTTATATTCATATGCACCCCTATAGATTTTAGAATTCTGATAGTGATATTTCACCCATTTGATTAAATCATCATCTTAGCAGTTTGGTATGAAAGGATCACTGCTAAACTCATATTAATAGCTGATTGTAGACTGCACTACCATTCAATCATCCACCTGCTTTTTATAGTTGGACATAATTTTAATGTTTATATATTCCTTAAAGAATTTTTTAATGTTCTAATGAATATGTGTAATATGACTTTAAATATTTTTATTTGGGTAGTTATGTAATAAGTTTTAATTGACTTTAACGGCACAAATATTAAGTAATCTGTGTATTTACAGTTATATTTATAGGTAGTAATAGTGACCTATAATATGTATAGTATGGCTTTATATATGACATAACAACCGTATGTGACATATGCTCCAGGGTATATTTATGTATATATATTTTATTTACTTTTTATGTATTGGTGTGAAGAAAGACACCAAGAAGGAAGATTACAAGGATAAGAAAGAGTATATACCACCTTAACCACTTGGAGGGTGTTACCTAATCAATTAAACTTACTAACCAATTATATGACAATGGATCATTTAAAAGACTCTAAGTTACCTGTCACATGCATCTTGATAAAGCCCAAGGGAGGGCGAAACGCGTCACTTGCACCTGTGACACTGTGACTTTGAAAGAAGGACAATTTATTGCAGTTTTATCTGTAATTTTAACCCGGGTTAATTTTATTTCTACATACTCAAGGGTGAGGAAGAACCTGTACCCCACCCCTCCATTGGAATAAAAAGTACACCTTCAGCTGGCAAGTCTGATAAAACAACAAAGCTGACATACAGACACAGCGATCAGCTGTTTGCCTTTACGCTGTCGGATCATCAGATTGAGAAGAACATACGGGGAACCTGTGATGTCAGATGCCGACTCACACGTGCAGAGGTCTGTACAATTCTATCCCCCAGGAACGGCGATGGCTACATTGCGGTCCAAGTTTTGACCGAAGGAACAAACTTCCGGTAACACCCTCTGGACTCACGGTATAGTAATCTTACACATTTAATGTGGAGCATATTTACAGCAAGCTGACCTGAGCTGTCATTTCATATATGTGTTTAAACTCCTACGGCTATTTGCACTGCAGTTTAACATTTGAACTTTCCGCTATCGGGTTTGAATCATTTTATCTGTTTTAATATCTGTCGCATACGGTTACATTATCTTTTTGTGCCATACAGTTTTATCTGTTATTTAACTTAGAGGGTTAGCACTCTATTTAACATGAAATAACGTTAATATATGTTATTGTACGATGCAGTGTTTGCACAATAATTTGAGGATCCAGCCCATATTGTACCTAGCGAGTGTAAATTTTTTTTTTTTTTTTTAATTTATTTGTATTTACAGGGAGACATCCCTTTCAAAGTTTTTTTTATATTGTACTTATCTATGCTTATTAAATTTGTCTACAATTTTTATCTGGTGTGTATACTTTTAGCCTAAGGGCGCACTTACTCTATCTTGAAGCCTAGCGCTTTGCTTGTGTTTATAACTTGTATTTGATACACCACAGGGATTGTATCTTTAGAGCAGTGTTTAGTATTACAATCCTGTAGCGCACATGAATCCTTTTTTATTACACATGTTATTAGTTACACAACACTGCACTGGATAAGACAGGCACAAATATACAAACTGCACCCCAGTGCTGAGTAAATTGTTGTTCTGAGTCAGAATGATCATTACCCACGGATCAGTAATTGGTGGTTGTGAGTGAATATGTGTTCCTTATTGTTTACTGTCACGGATACCAGGCTGCTAAGGTTAAACCTCCACCCCCCTCTACTTAGCCCCCTCATATTTCTCCCCGGATTTGAACTTTTGGCAGCTTTCACAATCTCTAGAACGCTTGGTTTTGTTCATTTTGGTGTTTTGCACATCCTCCCAAAGAAGCTGTTCTCTGACCTGGAAAACCCTTCTCGGCTAGCCGGGCTCCTGGAACTGCCAACTGGCCACACCGAACCGTATACCATACCCGCTTTCCTTTACCACAGGTTGTTCCAGCGGCCCCTTGCCCCAGAGCTCCATTTTTGGAGGGATTGATAGCCCATAGGGAGGACCAGAGGTGGGGTGATTGCCAGAGGGGAGTTCCCTTGGGAACCAGGGGTTTTGGACACCCCTCTCCCCCGGGATTACCCCAAAACCACCACCTCTTTAACACTGGGACTCTATAAGACAATTGACACTATAGGGGGTGCCAGCCTGTCTAGAGGGGCGGGAAATCTGGGGGCCTGATAAGGCTCCTTATCAAGATCAGTTTGTGTATAAAGGTAGTGTGTTTTCCACAATAACGTTGTTCTTTGTGTTTCACCTGAATGCTAGTCTGTCTTGTTATTTGGGTGGGCTCTGCTATAATCACTTTCTCTGCTACATAGCGGCATGTTCCAGGTATAGGAAGGTCCTTGGGCGGAGCTGCCCAGTCAGGGTAGCCGGAGTCCGTCACATTGGTTGGCAGCAGTGGGATGCTTCCGTCTACCTGGAACGTCCAAACCACCAACTGAAGACACCTTCGGATGGAGCAGCAATACGCTGGGCTCCAAAAGAATACCTTGAAAGACTTGCTGGAAGCTAGAGGGAAAGTTGCCGGCCAGAAGTCCAAGGGGGCAATCATAGCCAAACTTATGGAAGGCGAACGGGCTAGCGAGCTAGATAGTGAGGCCGGTATCAGCCGGGACAGCAAATGGCCTAGCGAGGCATCAACCCAGGGGACCATGATGTCCAAACTACAGAGAAAACCACCACCCAGGTCTGGATGCTGGAGCTCCAAAAGTCTATGGGGGGAGCCGTGGTGGCTCCTCTGGACCCACCTCCCCGGCCGAGGAAGCTACGCCATGAGGCTTTTCATGCCTTCAAAGACGAAAGCTTCCTTCAAGTATTAGAAACCCAGTGCGAGTTGCAGGATGGCGCCACTGCCAACAGATTCACCCTCTTTCTCGGAAAGCTGTCCGGATAGGCCTTGGAAGCTTTCAACACTGTACCCCCAGGAAACCTAAAGAACTATGACTGGGTGAAGGAACACATCCTTGCCCGCTATGGTCTCATGCCAGGGGGATTACCGGCTGAAGTTCCAAGAACTAAAAAGACAAGAGGGGCAGCCGTTCACAAAGTGGACCCACCGATTCACCCGGTCCTTGGACTCTTGGTTTGCAGGCTGCCATGTAACTTCCCTGGAAGAGGCTACCCAGCTTATTTTGTTGAAGTATTTCTACAACCACAACCCGAAGGAGGTCCGGGACTGGGTCAAAGATAAGGGGCCTACAACAGCCGACCAGGCGGCCGTCCTGGCTGATCAATACTCGGATGCCCGCTACCAGACCATCCCTGAGCTCCGACCAGTGACCCACTCGTCTCCCATCTCTGCACGCCCTCTACCCAGTACCCCCAGACTCAGCCAGTGCCTGTCCACCCCTCAGGGCCCAGCTCATCCCAGGGGTGAGACGAGAGTGCCCAGAGTGAGGCCAAGTAATCCCCCTCTGGCTCATTATCCAAAGGCTCCGGCCAGAGGTTACCGGGCCGCCGCCCACTGTTTGGATGCAGAGGGCCCTACAGATTAGGCTGACTGTGCAGAGGAAGAGGATGGGTCCTGCATGAGGTGAACCCCACAACTGGTGACAACCGCCAGCACCATCGCCAGGACGTCTGGATCAATGACCGACTGGCCCGGGGATTACGTGACAGTGGAGCCACGATTATCCTTGCCCAGCCACACCTGGTCCCCACCTTAGACCACACTGGGAGATCCCTGGCAGTTTGTGTGGCTGGGGGTACAGTACTGCGGATCCCTACTGCACAGGTGCACTTGGATTGGGGTGCCAGCTCCCCTGCTGTGGAAGTAGGGATCATGAGCCATCTGCCCAACCTCGGCCACCTTGCTTCAGCCTTTGTGTTGGATAACCCCATGGATGTTTGCCCTGTCACCACCCATAAGCAACCAGACACCAGGCCATGGCACACGATCTGGGGACCCAGGTAAGCCACTCCGCCCCGACTCCTGCCCTGCCCACCGACCAGCTCCCCTGGGTGTCCCCCACTGACTTCACCCAGGAGACATTGAGGGACCCGACCCTAGCCCCTTACCATGAATGAGTAGGGACTGACCCCAAGGGCCCCCGGAAGGGGAAAGTTTTGAGTGTGAAAGGGGGCTCCTGTACAGGATTTCCGAGATGAAAAAGGGGCCGGTGCCCAAACGTCAGCTGGTGGTACCACAGAAGTATCGGTATGACCTGCTGCGGAGAGGGCATGATATTCCCCTAGCAGGACATCTAGGGAAATCTAGGACCCATCATAGGCTGACCCAGACATTCTTTTAGCCAGGGGTTACAGACGATATTAGGCAGTATTGTAGGACTTGTGATGTATGCCAGAGAGTAGGAAAGACAAAAGACCACTCCAAAGCCTCCTTACACCCCCTCCCCATCATTGACGAACCCTTCAGCTGGGTCACCATAGATATTATTAGTCCATTGCCCCATCCCAGCCCTACCTGGAAAAAATATATACTGACAGTGGTAGATTATGCCACCCGGTACCCGGAGACGATCCCTCTGTCTAATGTCCAGGCAGAGACAGTGGAAGATGCACTGCTCTGGATATTTACCAGTTCATGACAGAGCTCACCCAGCAGCTATGGAGACTGTGCGGGATAAAACCCCTGCACAGTGATCTATACTACCCCCAGACTAATGTGTTGTGTGAGAGGTTCAATGAGACCCTAAAGCAGTTGCTTAGGACGTTCTCTGCCTCTCACAAAGACTGGTAGAGATACCTGCCACACCTCCTGTTTGCATACCAAGAGCTGCCCTAGGAATCCACTGGGTTCTCCCCTTTTGAATTAGTGTATGGCCGGAAAATAAGGGGACCCCTAGACCTATTGAGAGCCCACTGGGAGGGGTCAGCCAGGGAGGAAGGACACTCTGTTGTGGTGTACTTCTAGAATTCAGGGACCGACTGAAGGACCTCGCCGAGAGGGTGCAAGAGAACCTTCAAGTCCCTCAAGGTAGGCAGAAGCGGTGGTACAACCGTAATGCCCGTAACCAAACCCTAGCAGTGGGCAGAAGGTTCTAGCCTTGAAGCCTGTCAAAACAGACAAGCTACAGGCCTCCTTACAGGAACCCTACTGAGCGATAGAGCAACTGAATGGCAAGACCTACCTGGTAGCTAAATTCTCAGATGACTAGGTCCCCCGGACCTTTCATGTGAACATGCTGAAGGCATACCAGGAAAGAGCCAGGTACAGAGCCGCCATCTGTGGTCTGGCTATGGAGGACTCCGAGAGTCTTTCCATGCCGGAGCTCCCAGGGTGAGATAAGGTGCCCCCAGGTGTAGAGGACATACAGCTGGACGAGAGGCTAGGCAGAAGTAGCAAGTCCGGCAAATGCTAGAGAACTGGAGAGAATGGTGTCAGGGTTTAAGGGCTCCCTGTGGAGGTGCGCTCACGGATTGTCAGGGTTTAAGGGCTCCCTGTGGAGGTGCACTCACGGATGGAACTGGAGAGAGATGTTCTCCACCACACCTGTGTACACACCACGGCAGCAGTACACCGAGTGGAGACCCCGGGTAGGCACCCCTACGACATCCGGCATACCGGGTTCCTGACGTAGTTAGGTAAAGTATGCACAGTGAGCTCAGGGAGATGCTGGACCTATGTGTTATTGAACCATCCAACAGTCCCAGGGCCTCTCCGGTGGTTCTGGTACCCAAGCAGGATGGGACCACCAGATTCTGCATAGACTACCATAGACTCAATGACTGAACCACAACCAACGCCTACCCCATGCCCCAGGTCAATGACCAACTAGATCAAATCGCCCGGGGCAACTTCCTGACAACTCTAGACCTTTGCAAGGGATACTGGCAGATCCCTTTAGACCCAGGGTCCATCCCAAAATCAGCATTCATCACCACCTTTAGCCTATATTAGTTTAAGGTTATCCCTTTTGGGATGAAGAATGCTCCGACGACCTTCCAGAGAATGTTAGATCACCTCCTGGATGGCCTCCAGGATTATGCCTGCATCTACCTGGATGATATTGGGATGGGATCTACAGCGACACCTGGGAGGACCATCTGATCTACTTAGGCGTCGTTCTAAATTGCATCAGGGCCATAGGTCTGATCCTGAAGCCTGACAAATGTACGATAGGGCGCTATCCAGTATCTTGGACACCAGTGGGCTGTGGAAAGCAGCGGCTGGAGCTGGCCAAGATTGAGGCCATCGCGAACTGGCCAACCATAAAGACCAAGACCCAATTCTTAGCTTTCCTAGGAACTGCAGGGTACTACCGCACGTTTATCCCCAACTACAGTGCCCTGGCCAAACCCCTGACTGACCTAACCCGAAAATGGTTGCCCCGACAGGTCCTGTGGTCCCCAGAATGTGAGCCTTGATTTCTGCCCCTGTCCTAGCTGCTCCTAATCCAACCAAACATGTTTTTGTCCACACAGATGCCTCCATGTTCGGGTTGGGAGCAGTACTGAGCCAGGTGGGCGATGACGGCCAGGACCACCCCATAGCCTATATTAGCAGGAAGCTGTTGCCTAGAGAAGTAGGCTACCTGGCGGTGGAGAAAGAGTACCTGGTCCTGGTGTGGGCCCTGAAAAAGCTTCAGCAATACCTATACAGACGGGCCTTCACCGTCCTCACAGACCACAACCCCCTGGTTTGGCTCGACCAAGTTGCTGGGGACAATGGACGCCTGCTGCTGTGGAGTTTAGCCTTGCAGCCCTTTAACATTCAATACAGGCCGGGAAAAAGCAATGGAAACGCTTTCCCAGCAAACTGAATCAGAATAGCTCCCTGGACAGCCCCAGTCCGACCCGTGAGTGGATCTAGCCGGGTCTGCCAGACTGGAAGTGGGGAGCTGTCATGGATACCATGCTGCTAAGGTTAAACTTCCACCCCCCTCTACCTAGTCCCCTCATATTTCTCCACGGATTTGAACTTTTGGGAGCTTTCGCAATCTCCTGGATGCTTGGTTTTGTTCATTTTGGTGTTTTGCACATTCTCCCAGAGGAGCTGTTCTCTGACCAGGAAAAATCTTCTCGGCTGGCTGGGCTCCTGGAACTGCCGGACGAACCGCACCGGATACCCGCTTCCCTTTAACCCAGGTCGCTCTAGTGGCCCCTTGCTCCAGAGCTCCACTCTTTTGGGGATTGATAGCTCCTAGGGAAAACCAGAGGTGGGGTGATTGCCAGAGGGGAGCTCCCTTGGGAACCGGGGGTCTTGGACACCCCCACCTCCATATCTTTCCCAGGCTGTAACTCTGAACCCCAGCGACGGATCATGCCGCTTCTTGGACTGTGGCATCCTGCCACCTCTTTATCACTGGGACTCTATAAGATAATGGACACTATGGGGGGCGCCAGCCTGTCTGGAGGGGCGGAAATTGACGGAGATATGGGGGCCTGATTAGGCTCCTTATCAAGATCAGTTTGTGTATAAAGGTAGTGTGTTTTCCACAATAAAGTTGTTCTTTGTGTTTCACCTAAATGCTAGTCTGTCTAGTTATTTGGGTGGGCTCTGTTATAATCACTTTCTCTGCTACATAGCGGCATGTTCCAGGTTTAGGAAGGTCCTTTGGGGGAGATGTCCAGTCAGGGTAGCCGGAGTCCGTCACATTTGCAACCAAACATGGATCCTGCTAAATAAAGCTCTATTTGTAACTATGTCTTATTTGCCCAAAACACCCCCTGATTCAAATGTTTTATTCATTATTTATTTCCCCCCAAAAGATCTGGATTTAGGCAGATTGATTTATTTTTAAAATTACACTTGAATCACAAAAACATCCAAATCCTGATATAGCCTATATAGGAAGGAACCAAATTGTAGATTAAGCAGTTAAAAAGTCTAAAGTGGATTTATTTGTTGAATAATCTGAAAATTCTTAGTTGCTAAATACTGTATTCTATGTATATATATATATATTATCCTCAGGGGTCAAGTCCTACAAGAAAAAGTGTGGGAACTCACCAAGACAATTAATATTGTTTTATACACACACTGTATTTATATGTATATAGTCTATACACTTCGGTTAATTAAAGCAAAGTAAATCCAATGAAGGGTTGAATGGTTGCCTTTAGGCCTGAGAATCCGCCTCTGTCACAGACCCACTAACCCACATAAGGTGCAATAGTCCAATTTCTGCTGAGGGGAGCTAAATAACCCCAGAGCAAGCCACATAGAAATGTAAGCAGCATTTGTTCTACACAGTGTGGGGTGATCACACAGCAGGACTGCTAACAGGCTTGCATTTAGTGTATTGTAGGAACTGTTACTGCCCATTACTAGTGGATCTCACTATCCCTCTAACCAGACTGTGGTCCAGCTCCTCCCACCAGCAGCAGCAGCATTTTTTACTGAGGTTTTTCTGTTCTCTATCCAGAGGGAACTTAGTTCCTCCTGCAAAAATGGTGCAGGAACTTCGTTCCCATGCGTTCCCGCTCAACTTGACCCTTGATTATCCTGCATAATACAGACATTCTGCAAACCCTATTATGCATATTCTAAATATTTTATGCACTCAGTTCTCGACATCAGTATTTCTCAGTGTGCACCAAGACAGTCAGTGGTGTGCTGGGGAATTTTGATAGCAAAAAATATTTTCATAGAAATTACAGTGCACTTTTGCCTATTTATACCATGATTTACCACAAATAATATGACAATGATTATATCATCAAAGCTGTTTGGGTTAACTTGATTGGTTATGCTTGTGTGATGTTAGACCTAGTATCATAGATGATTAACATGTTCATTTTCTGATACATAAGACCAGATGCTAAGAAGGCTAAGACAGTGAACAGACAGTATAACAACAATAGTAGTGCAGTGTATTTAAACTCCAGTCCTCAGGCTTCCCGAACAGGCCAGATTTTCAGGATATCTGAATTAGGATATCCTGATAGGGAGGCCTCAGGACTGAATTGAAAACCTGTGACATAGAGGCCCATTTATCAAGCTACGGATGAAGCTTGTGGGCCCGTGTTTCTGGCGAGTCTTCAGACTCGCCAGAAAGAGCAGTTATGAAGCAATGGTCTAAAGACCGCTGCTCCATAACGCTGCCCACCTACTCTGAGCATGTGGACAGAGATTGCAGAAATTTAACCCGATTGAGTACAATCGGGTTGATTGACAGCCCCTGCTGGCGGCTGATTGGCCGCAAGTCTGCAGGGGGCAGCATTGCACCAGCAGCTCACAAGAGCTGCTGGTGCAATGCTGAATACAGAGAGCGTATTGCTCTCCGTATTCAGCGAGATCTGTCGGACCTGATCCGCACTGTCGGATCAGGTCCGACAGACCTTTGTTAAATATCCCCCATGGTGTTAACTGAAAAATACTATAAATTAATGACATAAGAGTGCAGCATAAAGAACACAGGTGTCTAAAACCATTAGAGAACCACTGCTATAAATTATTAACAGTATAATGCACGTTTCCAATAGTCTTTCAGCTGCTCCATTATGCCCTGATGGTGACACAGAACAGTCGTTACCATTTGCTTGTAGCACCCACTGCCGGCATCAATGTATTTTACACCTCTCTAGCCTGGAGCAGCTTGGTACTTGCATTTAACTAAACCAAGAAGAACAAGTGGCAGGAAGCCCAACTGAGACTCAAGTGAAAAGATATTTATTATAAAGCAAGCGCAAATAGACAAGCACTTATAAGATAAAAAGTAATAAAAGCATATCACCACATGAACGGGCAATGAAAACCACACCTCTTCCACTTCAAACGTACCGGAATTTGAATAGAGCTTTTGGCTACCCAGGCGAAGACATATTTTGCTGCCCACCCTCTACCAAATTATACCGTGCCATTAGTGCTTCTTAACAAACTGTTCCAGTGTTGTGTTAACACTGTTAAGTAGCTATAGATAACTATTTTATCTAAAATAATCAAACTGATGACTGTTAATCTGACTTATGATAAATATAATAGCTATAATGGTTCATTTCTGCATGACATAACATACCAAAGTGGTGGCTCTGCACAACATAGTAAATCAGTGGTGGCTCTGCATTATGAATGAACATGCTAGTATCAATCTAGGTGTAATGGTGAAAAGAAAAGGGGTCATCCTGCCTCCAGGTTGGTGTGTTGTATATATTGTCACCACAGTTTGATTCAGTGGTGTCACTAGGGGGGTGGGGGGTGCAGGCCGCACCCGGGTGACACCCTCCAGGGGCTGACACCACCAGAATTTATTTTTTACATTTTTTTATTGAAATTCAAAGAAATACAATGTAGAGATGCATAGATTTTTTATTAGAGGGGCCAGCATTTGTGAACATTAGTGGGACTGGGGAAGCTGTAGACACTTAAAGGGACACCGAACCCAAATTTTTTCTTTCATGATTCAGATAGAGCATGCAATTTTAAACAACTTTCTTATTTACTCCTACTATCAAATTTTCTTCATTATCTTGATATCTTTATTTGAAAAGCAAGAATGTAAGTTTAGATGTCGGCCCATTTTTGGTGAACAACCTGGGTTGTCCTTGCTGAATAGACAGCACCAATAAACAAGTGCGCTCCAGGGTTCTGAACCAACAATTGGCTGGCTCCCTGGCTTAGATGCCTTCTTTTTCATATAAAGATAGCAAGAGAACGAAGAAAAAATTATAATAGGAGTAAATTAGAAAGTTGCTTAAAATTGCATGCTCTATATGAATCACGAAAGAAAACATTTGGGTTCAGTGTCACTTTAATTTTTTTGCCCCTTGAGCCAGCGCTGCAATTTCCACAAATAGTTTTCCCAGTTGCTTTTGCTTGTTTGCACTTTGCTCCTCCCCTGCCCAATTTCACTATGAATGTTGTGGCGTGCCGTGGGGCTTGTGAAGTTGTGCTGCTAGCCTAAACCTGCCTGCCTATCTGTGCTCACTGCTCAGTGACATGTGGAGCAGTGGAGTCACTCATTGCTGTGCTGTCTTTCTAAACCAGAACTGGGAAATTGTGAGGGGGATGCCTGGCACCTGACCGCATGACTGTCTGACACTGTCTCTAAAGTGAAGGAGCCACGTATGATGCCCACCAGGCCGGTACGGTTACGGTACACTAAGTGCACACTGAAGAGGTAGGAGGGGAGGGCAGGCAGGGGTCTGGGGTGGGCAGAGTGCAGAGGTGATTGGCCATAAGAAGCGGTAGGCACGCGGCCCGGGGCTGTGCACTGACAGACTTGGAACAGAGTCAGAGAGCAGAATTTTCATAGTTGGCGCCTAAACCTTTTCTTCAGTGATTTATTTTTAGAGTGCTCTATTTATCTTTCATTTGATGCTCTGCTGAGCCAGGGAGCAGCTCTAGGCATGAGCTTTATAATTAATGCAGTGCAGTTTACATATTTTGTATGTGTGTGTCTGAGTTTTTGTGTTTGTGTGTGTGTGAGTGTTTTTGTGTGTGTGTCTGAGTGTTTGTGTGTGTGCCTGAGTGTTTTTGTGTGTGTGTCTGAGTGTGTTTCCGAGTGTTTATGTGTTCATCTGAGTGTGTTTTTAAGTCTGTCTGAGTGTGTCTGAGTGTTTGTATGTGTGTGCCTGTGTTTTTGTGTTTGTGTGTGTCTGCTTTCTGGGGGGGGGGGGGGGTGACACCATAACTTACCACACCGGGCGACACCAACCCTAGTGACGCCACTGGTTTGATTCATAACACAAGTATGTATGTAAGTATGTGTGTATGTACAGGGTGTGTGTGTGTATATATATATATATATATATATATATATATATATATATATATATATATATAGTATAAAGTAGATCCGCACTCACTGGACTTTGAAAAAACAAAACGTGGTTTATTGTTGTGACGTTTCGGAGATCAAACCGTCCACTTCATCAGACCAAACGGGACGGTTTGATCTTCGAAAACGTCAAAACAATAAACCACGTTTTGTATTTTCCAAGTCCAGTGAGTGCGGATCTACTTTATACTATAAATAACCACTGTTCCTGTCACCCTGGCCATTTATTGAGGAGGTGAGAGTGCTTATCCCACAACTATCATTATATATATATATATATATATATATATATATATATATATATATATATATATATATATATAATGTATATGTGTGTGTCTGCATGTGTGTATGTGTATATAGGTGTTTATGTGTGTATGTGTATATATGTGTTTGTGTGTAAAGGAGTGAGGGTGTGTGTGTATTTGTGTACATGTGTTTTACGTATGTTTTCATATTTATATAGATGTGTGTGCGTATATAGGTGTGGTGTGTGTGTGTGCATGTGTATGTATATGTGTGTGTCCGTGTGCTTGTATCTGTACAACTAGAACACAGCCTAAAGAAACCAATGAATACAAGTTTCAGAAAGTATGTTTCATTACAATTGTATGTACTCTCATTGTTATATTTATTTAAGAACTGCACTTATTCAACTAAATTTGATGTTGTTCCATGGGCAATGTCAACCAAATTGAATAATTATTCTGCCTTAGCACAACAGCTCTTGTATGTACCTAGTCTAATTGCTAATTAGGATAAATAAGGAAGAAGAAAAAAAACACACACACACACACACACACACACAAAAACGGTTGCAAGAGGATGTGCTCTGAATGAACTCATCGGTTTGCAGAAATTTATGGCTCTGGCGACCTCTAGTGGAACAATGCTTACTTTCTTTTTAATAAAAATATCGTAACCATTGTTTGTGCATGTATAACACACACACACACAATGAGTATATACACACAGCATACATACACACACATACTACACACACACACACACACAATACACACATAAAGACACATATTACACACTAGACACATAAACACATATACACAGTACACATGCATACTTCACACATAACAGACTACACATACACAAACTACATACAACACACACACACACACATATATATATATATATATATATATATACACACACACTACACACATTACACATATAAACACAGTACACACACTACATACATATAAACATACACACACACACACATATATATAATACACACACACACACATATATATATATATATATATAATACACACACACATATATATATAATACACAGTCACACACACACCTACCTATATATATCTATATATAATACACACACACACACAACCTACCTATATATCTATAAATATAATACACACACCTACCTGTATATCTATAAATATAATACACACACCTACCTGTATATCTATATATATAATACACACACACACAAATGGTGTTCATTCATTTCTTTCCTTGAAAACTTTTCTATGACATTCTTGTAGTGATCTTACAGTCTCTCCACTTATCTATTTCCCCATACGCTTCTCCCTATGTGCCTGCTCCATTTATCTCCCAGATTCTCCCTCCCTTATCTAGCTTTTCATTGTATCTATCTTTCCCCAGCCCCTCCATTCATCCCTCTCTGTTCTTCTCATCTACACATACATATAATTAAATAGGAGGGCTCTCGTTTTACTTTGCTGAGGTTGAACATTGATACATGTATCCACGGGACTGATTGATGAGCCATTTGGCACTTCATCTTCTCTGCTTTCTTTGTATGGCACATCATTAACTATTGGTCACAAATTACTTTTCATTCTTCCTTTATATATTAATTCTTGCTGCTTCGGAGAATGAAGAAAGAAACCAAAGGATAATATATTCTAATCAAGTGATATCTTCTCAATCAGTGTCCACTTACCCTTGCCAGCGTTTCACCTATATCCCAGTAGTTGTTGCAGATCTGTTATGGGAAGGTTTCCTGCATAAAACACTACACTAGGAGACTGATCAGTCAGTGCTTTATATAGCTCACAGAAGGATTTACAGGCAGACTCAGGCTTTATTCATTTGCTGACTGTCAAAGCTTGCAGAACAATGAGATCGACTTCATTCTGCAGGACTTTGGAAACAGACAACAGTTCCAGAGAAAGATGACCCAAATTAATTTTACCACTCAAAGTCTCTTGTCTGCAAAGCACACAAACTCCAGCAACCAGTTCACAGGGCTGCAACTGCTCCAGTCTTTCAAAGCACTCATCATCCCCTGCTATTCTCTGGTGGTTTTTGTTGGCATCTTTGGAAATTACCTCCTTATCTATGTCATCTGCAAAACCAAGAAGATGCACAATGTCACCAACTTTCTGGTGGGCAACCTGGCGTTTTCTGACATGCTCATGTGTGCCACCTGTGTGCCACTGACCTTGGCATATGCGTTTGAGCCTCGGGGTTGGGTTTTTGGGAGTTTCATGTGCTATTTTGTCTTCCTCATGCAACCTGTGACCGTATTTGTCTCTGTCTTTACCTTGACAGTGATAGCAGTGGACCGGTACCATGCTATGGTGCATCCGCTCAGAAGAAGGATGACCATCCCTACCTGTGCCTACATCCTAGCTGGGATATGGTTGTTAAGCTGTCTGATGGCTGCTCCTGCTTTGGTGCACACTTACCATGTTGAGTTTCCTGAGCTGGACTTCTCTATTTGTGAGGAGTTTTGGGTTGGTATGGAGAAGAAGCGCCTTGCTTATGCCTATAGCACCCTTTTCCTAACCTATGCCCTGCCTTTAATAGTCATATCTGTGTCCTACCTAAGGATCTCAGTCAGACTTAAGAACCGAGTGGTGCCTGGCAACATCACCAATATACAGGCTGAGTGGGACAGAGCCAGGAGAAGAAAAACTTTCCGCTTGCTGGTACTGGTGGTGGTTGCATTTGGGGTGTGCTGGCTTCCTCTGCATATTTTCAATATCATGAAGGACATTGATATTAATTTGATTGACAAACAATATTTTAATTTAATTCAGCTACTGTGCCACTGGTTTGCTATGATGTCTGCCTGCACCAACTCCTTTCTATATGCCTGGTTACACGACAGCTTCAGGGGACAGCTTAGAAAGATGTTTCTATGGAGAAGGCAAAAGATACGACCTACAGCTCCATGTGTGCTCACTAGTGTGGTATTGTGAGTTATGAAATATAAAATCAGTACTGCTACAGCAAACATATTACTGGATACAATCAATATAGTCTGTCTTCTATCTCAGCTATATAGACTGAACTGTAACACACAACAGGCAATAGTATCATTATTAGTATAAAATACCACCAGGCTGCTGTATATTTAATATTCATAGGTTTGCAGCCTATAAAGAAGTTCTTGCAATTAAAATGATAATATGTTGGAATTAAAGCTTGTTATAGGTTTGTTGGGGAAATCAGACTGTGTATAGTTTGCTGCATAGAATTGGAACTGTAATGTGTAACTGCTAAGATCTTTTTTAAGGGCAAACCATTAAACTCAATTTGTGATTCAACATAAAATGTTTAATTATGAGTATTTGAGCTAAGAAGGTTATAATCTAAATGCATTATCTGTTATCCCTGGTTTTCCCCACTGCCCTGCAGTGAATCCAACAGGAGTCTGAATATTCACTCTGCAACATTCTATATAGTTAGTGAGTGACTGATCATTGCAGGAGACTATTCATGTATCTTCCTATTTGGCCACAGCAAAGGAAATAGGGTAGAAAACATTAATTTAAGAGCAAATATTGCTAACAAAATGTGCTTTAAAACATTTTCTGTATGTAGTTGTTTTGCAAATATGTGTTCAATTGCTGACTGACATATCATATATCTATTTATCTATCTATGTTGTGAATCCCTGTTGACAACACATTTGCATACTGGGCAGTTAATTAGCATAATGTGCTACCGGCACAGGTTTAGTACTGTTATTCACAACCAGTAGTTCAACTGCACCAAATACAGGGACACTGAACACTTCTTGCTTCTGTGTTCTTTATGCCAGACTCTCTAGAAAAGCCAAAAAGCGAAATCTGTGACCTAGGTTTTCAAAATACTGCAAATTGCCAAATCCAGATATGTGATTTCCAGCATTTGTAGTGTATAGATTTTACTACTTGGTGCCATAGTGACCGTAGGAAAAGCACAATATTTTCACAAAACAAAAAGGCACTTAAAGGGATACTAAACCAATTTTTTTCTTTCATGAATCAGATAGAGCATGCAATTTTAAGTAACTTTCTGATTTACTCCTATTATCAAATTTTCTTTGTTCTCTTGCAATCTTTATTTGAAAAAGCAGGAATCAAAGCATAGGAGTCAGCCCTTTTTTAAATAAAGCACCCTGGGTAGAGCTTGTTGATTGGTGGCTACATTGTTTGGCTCCTAAGTTTATACATTCTTGCTTTTCAAATAAAGATACCAAGAGAACAAATAAAAATTGATATGAGTAGATTAGAAAGTTGCTTAAAATTGCATGCTCTATCTAATTAATGAAATTAAAAAAAATGGGTTTAGTATCCCTTTAATGTCCTTTTAAAGAAATGTTGCAATGATTTTTTTTCTCTGTTTCATTTAAAAGAGAACATTCCAAAACCATTTTTTTTTAAATGCATTTTCCTGTGCAGCATTAACTAACATTTTCTTGTCATAGTTGCAAAAGAGAGCTGGGGGTTATCAGCCAATGAACAGTAGATGTAGAAAACTCTTTATCCAAACTGCTTGGGGCCGGAAAGGGTTTGGGTTTTTGCATCTGTAAAATGTGACAGTTTGGAGAGGGTGTGGAATTAAGTGTAAACAACATCTTGTGTAATTTAGGCAATATTTACTTGCCATAATACAGCTTATGCATCCAACCTAAAGGTAGTTTTATATCATTTGTCATTTTGTGTACATAGCACCACCAGAAAGATAGCACAGTTCTGTAATCCGAAAGGTAATAGTTGTTTTAAATAAATATAGACTATTATTTGCATTTTAGATCACAAAAAAGCAAACCAAAGTCACAGCCAGACAATATTGTGACTTACATGTGTGGGAAAAGCAAAAATATTAATTGAAAGTTTGGATTTTAGAATAAGTTTGGATTTTGGAATTCCGGATTTGGGGATTTGTACCTGTAGAATCAATTAATGCAGCATTACTTTCAGTTTACATTTGAACAGCTTTTTACCTACAGGAACAGTAAACATTGTTATTCATTTGACATAATTGTGCACTATGTGCAGAATTGTGCAACATTAACCTAGCAATACCTGTAAAGAAATAAAGAAAACTAAAGATTTAACTACCAAAACGTTTACTTATCTTCTTCTCCATACTCTTCTACTCTGCTTTTTTAGTTTTTCGAAAGCACGCCACAGCTCGCTGTCACAGTGCTTATGATTGTGCCATTTTGTTAAACTGCGCAAATGGGGGATTAGACTGCAAGCCTGTGACATGCTTTTGAAAAAAAACAGAGGGGCAGAATTGGTGGGCGATGAAGAAAAGGTAAGTGCGTTTTTGGGGTTAAATCGTTACTTTTCTTTATTATGTAACACTAATAACAACATTTACTGCCTATGTAACATTTTTGATGTGTAAATGTTGCTCTTTCATACAGATGATTGTATGGCCTCTAGTTATGAAGGTCTGGCAGACCTGATCCAACACTGCAGATCAGGTCCGCCAGACCTCGCTGAATACGGCGAGCAATACGCTCGCCGTATTCAGCATTGTAACAGCAGCTCACAAGAGCTGCTGGTGCAACGCCACCCCCTGCTGACTCGCGGCCAATAGGCCGCCACCAGGGGGGTGTCAATCAACCCGATCGTACTAGATTGGGTTGTATTGTGGCAATGTCTGTCCGCCTGCTCAGAGCAGGCGGACAGGTTATGGAGCAGCAGTCTTTATGACCGCTGCTTCATAACTGCTGTTTCTGGCGAGCCTGCAGGCTCGCCAGAAACACGGGGCATCAAGCTCTATACGGAATTTGATACATATGCCCCTATGTGTACTGTTTCTGTACTTGATGGCTAAAAATACACATCTCAATTCAAACAGCAGATGTATCAAGTATAAAATGCTTAGTGATTTCAATTCCATTTTAAGAGCAATATATTATTATGATAAAAGTCTACAAAGTCAGAATCTTATATACCCAAAATTCTGCACATGCTGATTGGAAACACAGTTCTTAGAACAGAAAACTGAACAGTTCCTAAAGGCATTATTTATTTAGATAGCTACATCCTCTGTTCTTTCTAGAAGGTCTCTAGTTAAAGGAACAACGTCATCTCTTTTAGACAAATGCTTCCTAATGCACATAAACATTAAGGGCTAGATTACAAGCGGAGCGCTATTTTATTGCTCGTCCGCAAATGACAAATTCGCCTGTTTGTGGGCACGCGATAAATAACCAGCCATTGCAAGCTCGCAGTAGCAATTTGGGCTTAGAAAATTAACCAGAGGTCAGACCTCTGATTAAGTTTGAAAACATGTGTCCCAAATGCCCCCAAACTTAAGTGTGAGGTTGTATAATAAATTAAAAACAAAAAAATAGCATCTTTAATTTTTTTTAAAAAAACAACTGCACAAAGCAGTGGTTTAAAGTGAGCGGGTCAGGGGTGTTAGAAAGAAAAAAAACGATACCGAAAAGTGCCTTAACATTGTGGTCTATGGGAACTGTGTGTTCTCAATAAATATAAATGTACATATTAACAAATAAATATACGTATATGTATATATTAATATACATATACATATATATACCGTATTGTGCCGCATATAGGCCGGACCTGAATATAGGCCGCACCCTTAATGTTTGGTGCCATTTTGAAGAAATTTAATTTTTAAAGAAAATATCTTCTCACACCTACAATACTCATAATGCAACAAAGTTTCCAAAAAGGGAGGCCCTTTAATGCACATTAAGCCAACAAACACAGTGTGTATAATGGCTAAACAAGTGAGCCTATCATACGTCCATAGATAAGTAAAGTACCAAAAGCTAAGTTAACCAAAAGCTAAATTAACACACTTACCCACAAGCTGCGGCAACTTCTGTTTAACACCCGGTGCTGGATGTGTGGCTAACCGGACAACTCGGTCATCTACGATTGTGGCATCCCCTTGAATGTAGCTGGGAGTGCTTCCTTCAGCAATAACGGACACCTCCATATTCGTCCTTCAGGTTACTCGGACTTCCACACTGGGTAATGACGTCATCACTTAGCGGCCAATTCAGTGGGGTAGCGGTAGTGGATCATGGTTGCATTAAGGGTAGAAATGAGTGCTCACTCCTAATGGCGAAGTCTGGATTCAAATGAAAAATTGCAAGGGGAGCACCCACTTGTTGTAAAACTTTACTTTTATTTCACCAATTTAAAAACTGCTTACACAACAGTCCATAAAACAAGCATCATAGAAGCCCAATCAATAGCTGCTAGCTGCATCGATTGGGCTTCTATGATGCTTGTTTTATGGACTGTTGTGTAAGCAGTTTTTACTTTGGTGAAATAAAAGTGACGTTTTACAACAAGTGAGTGCTCCCTTTGCAATTTTTCATTTGAATACAATACCCATAAGTCTACGGGGTGCACCGGAAGTTCGGCAGCACTGCGCATGGGCAATATTGCCGATAAGCACCCGAATATAAGCCGCGATCTGCATATAGGCCGCACTGAAAATTTAAAGGTACAAATCAAGGGAAAAAAGTGCGGCCTTTATGCGGAACAATACGGTATATATATATATATATATATATATATATATATATATATATATATACAGGGAGTGCAGAATTATTATTAAGTTGTATTTTTGAGGATTCATTTTATTATTGAACAACAACCATGTTCTCAATGAACCCAAAAAACTCATTAATATCAAAGCTGAATAGTTTTGGAAGTAGTTTTTAGTTTGTTTTTAGTTATAGCTATTTTAGGGGGATATCTGTGTGTGCAGGTGACTATTACTGTGCATAATTATTAGGCAACTTAACAAAAAACAAATATATACCCATTTCAATTATTTATTTTTACCAGTGAAACCAATATAACATCTCAACATTCACAAATATACATTTCTGACATTCAAAAACAAAACAAAAACAAATCAGTGACCAATATAGCCACCTTTCTTTGCAAGGACACTCAAAAGCCTGCCATCCATGGATTCTGTCAGTGTTTTGATCTGTTCACCATCAACATTGCGTGCAGCAGCAACCACAGCCTCCCAGACACTGTTCAGAGAGGTGTACTGTTTTCCCTCCTTGTAAATCTCACATTTGATGATGGACCACAGGTTCTCAATGGGGTTCAGATCAGGTGAACAAGGAGGCCATGTCATTAGATTTTCTTCTTTTATACCCTTTCTTGCCAGCCACGCTGTGGAGTACTTGGACGCGTGTGATGGAGCATTGTCCTGCATGAAAATCATGTTTTTCTTGAAGGATGCAGACTTCTTCCTGTACCACTGCTTGAAGAAGGTGTCTTCCAGAAACTAGCAGTAGGACTGGGAGTTGAGCTTGACTCCATCCTCAACCCGAAAAGGCCCCACAAGCTCATCTTTGATGATACCAGCCCAAACCAGTACTCCACCTCCACCTTGTTGGCGTCTGAGTCGGACTGGAGCTCTCTGCCCTTTACCAATCCAGCCACGGGCCCATCCATCTGGCCCATCAAGACTCACTCTCATTTCATCAGTCCATAAAACCTTAGAAAAATCAGTCTTGAGATATTTCTTGGCCCAGTCTTGATGTTTCAGCTTGTGTGTCTTGTTCAGTGGTGGTCGTCTTTCAGCCTTTCTTACCTGGGCCATGTCTCTGAGTATTGCACACCTTGTGCTTTTGGGCACTCCAGTGATGTTGCAGCTCTGAAATATGGCCAAACTGGTGGCAAGTGGCATCTTGGCAGCTGCATGCTTGACTTTTCTCAGTTCATGGGCAGTTATTTTGCGCATTGGTTTTTCCACACGCTTCTTGCGACCCTGTTGACTATTTTGAATGAAACGCTTGATTGTTCGATGATCACGCTTCAGAAGCTTTGCAGTTTTAAGAGTGCTGCATCCCTCTGCAAGATATCTCACTATTTTTGACTTTTCTGAGCCTGTCAAGTCCTTCTTTTGACCCATTTTGCCAAAGGAAAGGAAGTTGCCTAATAATTATGCACACCTGATATAGGGTGTTGATGTCATTAGACCACACCCCTTCTCATTACAGAGATGCACATCACCTAATATGCTTAATTGGTAGTAGGCTTTCGAGCCTATACAGCTTGGAGTAAGACAACATGCATAAAGAGGATGATGTGGTCAAAATACTCATTTGCCTAATAATTCTGCACTCCCTGTATATATATATATATATACATATATATATATATATATATATATATATATATATACACATATATATATATATATATATATTTAAAATTGCTAGACTACTTATTTGCATGTGCTGGTATTACTAAATTTAAACGCAAATATCGATATATATATATATAAAGTCACATAAGTCCCATTCAAAATAATTCAATGGTTAACGTTTTGGGGTCTCCCCCGTCCTCAGACCAGATAATATACAGACATCACAACTTACCACCCTATATAGTGCTCCCTCCACCTTCATAGCCTCCTGTGGACTGCCGTTAGCGCCTCACTGGCGCAACTGTGCATGTGCTGGAGACTTTACGACAACCCCATTAGGAGAAAATACCTAAAAAGTCAAAGCAGATTAAAGACCGTGAGATAGAGCCACAAAACACTGCAGGCACAGCGCTAACATTAAATAACTACTCATAATCAAATTATCATCACTCCAAGGCGGAGCAGTGTTACTAATCTAAATATTGTCCCCAAGGTTATTATACAGTGTAAGATTGATACACAAGCTATTGGGTGAAGAATACAGGGCATACTGTGATTACTATTCATCACTAATTACACAAAGGCTAACCCCCAATATATAATTATACAGTGTTGGACTATCATGTAACGATCAATATATTGCATATCACTAGATACCATACTTGTCAAGAGGCACCAATTCCCTAAAAATAGCTATTACTACATTACTCAGGAATGCACATATTTCTTGTTTTGCTAGATCCCATATTATACGTATATGAAGACAGGCAAAAATATTTGATTAAGCATTTGAAGCAGTACCATATAGGGGTACCATATGAGCCTAATACAAGAGACCTTTACATTTAATTATAATTAGCAACATTTAGTTATACTTACACAGTATTAAAATTTCACATCAAACCTCCAAAAAAGGTTGATTCCGTTGCAGTGGATGCACAACTTGTGGAGGGCTAACCCAGAGTACACATTTTTTGCACCCATGGACTAACAATTTTTTTTTATTAGACATAGGGTTACGTGTACAACAAAGATCATTGTGTACCTTTTGCATCGCCCATGTTGAAGTTTTTATGTGGGAAAGACCCAGGATGATCTGAGGACCTGAATGGCAAACCACGCTTATAAATACGGGCAGCTATTAAAAATGGTGTGTCAGATCAGCCGGAATTTAAACATGCTGTTTTGGACCTCAGATACATCATTATAGACCATATTCCAGCTAGGCTTAGGGGTGGAGATAGGGCTAGGAGCCTTTTGCAAAGAGAATCCCGTTGGATTTTTTATTTGTATACCCTTACGCCGAAGGGTCTAAATGTACATTTGGATTTCCAGTGTTTCTTGTAATGGGCTCCTAGCATACCTCTATATGAAGTGGAGTTAAGTTGTAAATAGTAATATATAAGAGTCAGTTTTGTGTAGGTTATTGGCCCTAAAGAGTCCCCTATGATAGGCTTTTAGTATTTCCCTTAAATGGTGGGGTTTTTTTGCTAATTTGAGAGGGTCTAGCACTAATGGTATTTTTATTTTCTGCAGTTGCTTAATGGGAAATCTTAATACTTAGTATAACTAAATGTTACAAATTATAGTTAAATGTAAAGGTCTCTTGTATTAGGCTCATTTGGTACCCCTTCAAATACTTAATCAAATATTTTTGCCTGTCTTCATATACGTATAATATGGGATCTAGCAAAACAAGAAATATGTGCATCCCTAAGTAATGTAGTAATAGTTATTTTTAGGGAATTGGTGTCTCTTGACAAGTATGGTATCTAGTTATATGCAATATATTGATCGTTACATGATAGTCCAACATTGTATAATTATATATCGGGGGTTAGCCTTTGTGTAATTAGTGATGAATAGTAATCACAGTATGCCCTGTATTCTTGACCCAATAGCTTGTGTATCGATCTTACACTGTATAATAACCTTGGGGACAATGTTTAGATTAGTAACACTGCTCCGCCTTGGAGTGATGATAATTTGATAATGAGCTGTTATTTACAGTAATGTTAGCGCTGTGCCTGCGGTGTTTTGTGGCTCTATCGCACGGTGTTTAATTTGCTTTGACTTTTTATGTATTTTTTCCTAATGGGTTTGCCATAAAATCTCCAGCGCATGCGCAGTTGCACCAGAGAGACGCTAACGGCAGTCCACAGGACACTACGAAGGTGGAGGGAGCACTATATAGGGGGGTAAGTTGTGATGTCTGTATATTATCTAGTCTGACGATGGGGGATACCCCAAAAACGTCAACCATTAAATTATTTTGAAAACGAAGAGTGCATTTCTATGGGAGTTATGTGATTATCTATTTTTTTTAATGGTACCCCAGCAGATATATGATTTATAAAAGTGAGTGTTGGATCCCATAATGGATGATATATATATTTTTTTTTTACCAAAAAATCATCATATATATATAGCAATATTTATTAAGAATAAATAGAACATATTCTTCTATGTGAAGAACATTGGAATGTGAAATATTCATATTCATGTCGGGTTTAGCTCAATTGAATAAACACGATCGGGTTAGTGCGCAAGTATGAATGTTAGTTGTCTTTTTTTAGTTTTCATGCTCCATTGAAGTCTATGGGAGAATACATTAAAGGGATAGTAAACACCAAAAATGTTATATATTAAAAAGATAGCTAATCCTTTATTTACCATTCCCCAGTTTTGCATAACCAACACTGTTATAGAAATTCACTTTTTACCTCTGTAATTACCTTGTATCTAAGCTTCTGCTGACTGCCTCCTTATCTCAGATCTTTTGACAGACTTGCATTTCAGGCAATTAGTGCTGACTCTTAAATAACTTTACGTGCATGAGCACAGTGTTATCTATATGAAACACATGATCTAATGCCCTCTAGCAGTGAAAAACTGTCAAATGCAGAGGTGGCCTTCAATGGCTTAGAAATTAGCATATGAGCCTTCCTGGGCTTAGGTTTTAACAATAATAACAAGAGAAAAAAAGCAAATTTGATGATAAAAGTAAATTAGAAAGTTGTTTAAAATTGCATGCTATCGGAATCATGAAAGTTTAATTTGGACTTTACTATCCATTTAACATGGTCATGATATTTGAAGTTTAACTTTTTGCATGCTTCATGTTTTCTCTCGCACACTAACATTTTACTTTCAATTTGTAATACGAGCGCAACCTGACTCGGCGCAAAAAGCCTCTGTCTACTGAGGTAAACTCGTGAGCGGGAGCACAAAATAGTGCTCCATTCTTATGCTAGCCTTTTGTTTTTAAGGCAACATATGGCTTATCAATGGTCAGTATCTAGTTAAAGGGACATCACCATATGCAAGGAGACTACAAGTCTCTTACAGAACTCCCAAGCTTTACTTTTTTGATGCATTGTCAGCGTTGGAGCACTGTCACCTGTCCCTCTTGTCACTGTCAGTACCTTTGTTATATTCCAGTTTCAGGAAATAAAACCAGAACTGCCTAAATCCTGCCCAGAAACACCCAGACACATGCCCACCCTACATTAGCCATAGGACCATCCTTATCTGTTCTGACCATGTCCCCAGAGTGCACTAATACCTGTAGGTCAGCAAAATTCTATCTCACAGCATCCTCGCTTCAAGATGAAAAAAACAAATGCTCTCATTTCAGACAAAGGGGCTGATTTAATAAATGTCGGACGGACATGATCCGCTGTAGCCAATCGGCCGCTAGCAGGGGTGTCAATCATCCTGATCGTATCTGATCGGGATAATTGCGGTCCGCCACCTCAGAGGTGACAGACGAGTAAAGGAGCAGCGGTCTTATGTCCTAACCTATGTTTCCAGCGCGGAAACAGCTGCATTCTCATTATGTGAAATCGGCTCCATGGAGTATTTAGCTATTATCTTGTAAAATGCCTTATGTTATTGGATTACAGATATTTTTTATCTTGCTCCCAGTAGTGCATTGCTATTCCTTCAACAAAGGACACTAACAGAATTAAGCAACATTGGCAATAGAAGTAAATTGGAAAGTTGTTTAAAAATCTGAATCATGAAAGAAAAAGTTTGGTTTCATGTCCCTTTAACCTTTTCCATTTATCAAATGGTTATTAACTTTAATTCAAAACCGTTTTATGAAGAATTAAATAAATTAATACAAAATGTCAAATATTTGATAACAAAAATGAAACATTTACTGCAAATGAAATTCTTACAACAACTTGATGTTTAAAACAAAACAAATTTGTGCAACAAAGAATCAGTGACAGTTTTACAGAGGTGTATGATTGTGCAAAAGCAAACCTTTTTTTTATTTCTTTGCACCCTGTTGGGTTGGATGGGCTGAGAATAAGGGTGAAAATAGATCCTCTCTTTTGTTCTACCTTCATGCCTAGCCACACCCTAAGATCACCCGACCACACCCTCATACCACCTAGCCACTCCTCTGATCAACAGCTACACCCACGCTAACACCTACCCTGACTCAGGCCAAAGAATACTCATGCCCACGGTTCCCCCATCTTTGCTTTAAGCTTTATGTGGGGAAAGTGTTTGGTTCTCCAACATTAATTTCTGGAACTGCTACTGTTAATTGCTGTACATGAGTAAAGATATATTTTAATAGATATTCTTGTCCCACCTATGGCCGAAGGACAGAGTATAGCTCTCCAATACAATTAATCTTTCCTTCAATGTCTCCATACTGAATAATATATTTATCTAAACCAAGCCTAGGTTTATAGCCATTTATATATTATCTCTCAGCATTTGTCTATATCAACATATAGGGAGCATATGTTTAATTTTTGCCCCCCTCGGGACGACTTCTGTAGACTCCCAAGAAACTATGTATTAATTATTTAGGAACATGGCTTTGCAATGGTGATATTTGTCTTCATATTGCCAATGTCTGCTGTTAGAGATGTAGAATAACCATGTGTCTGTATAGATCTGCACACTATCACAGTTACAAAACTGCAGAAAGGTGTTAGATACTGACAACTGTAAAAGCCAAATAATAACATAGCTATGTCAAAATCATTGCACATGTGTTTATACATAAAAACAGCAGACAAATACAAATAAAAGAAGGGTAATTAAAGGGACGTTATAAGAATAAATGTCTTATTATTTATCTGAAATAACAACAATGAAATGTTAGAAATAATTGAGCATGGAAAAATAAACTAAAATTTTATCAATTTACAGGTTTGTATAAATGCAAAAAGAAAATAATCTAATGTGTTAGAACATTTTACTACTTTATATGTTACTAGCATATACCTATGTGATAACGCCACCAAAGTGGTTAAATAAATAGTTAAAATCAGCTCTAGAGAAGGAATGCACTGCTGGTACCTAAGTGACCACATCTGGTGCGCCAATAACAAGTCTTAGGAGTGTAGCCACCAATCACCCAGCAATGCATTGCTGATCCTAAACCTACTTACGCATTCTTGTCAACAAAGGATACCAAGAGAAAAAAGTAAAAATCACATGATATACCTGATCCATGAAATGTTTAATTTGAGTTTAATTAGAAGGCTCTGGAAGAACCCATGGGCACCAATGCAAGAAGTACGGCTGGCTAGAGTCTCTGAAGTAATATTTGTACCTTACACAAAACAAAACAGGTTTATCTGTGACTCCAATCTTGTCCTCTAAGCACACTCAAAAAGTATACCGTTATTCTCTCACACACAGTTGTATACAGTTGCACAAAAAAAGGGGTTGTTAAGAGTGGCGCTCTGGATAGAGCTAGAGGGTGTAGGTGGGCAATAATCAAATACTAAAAATAGTATATAAAAATGTTTAATTCATATCAAATACGTAAAATAAAAAAGGATATATGACAGTAAAATAATTGTCAGAATATGCGTAATAGTGTGTAAAAATGTTGTGGCCACAACTATAAAAAAGTCAGCAATATACAGATATAATCTACATAGAAACGTGCTTTAATTTAAAATGTAATCAGTTACAATAGGTGAGTTCAAGCAGTGTTTCGTACGGTATCCTCTATTTCAGTCATTTGTAACACCATTCTATGTATAAACAGCTGACTAAAATGCAAAAGAAAACTGGTTCAAATCTTTTGTCATAAGCTACTAATGCATGAGTATTAGGCTTCACACTGAAATCAAGTTAATATAAATAGATCAAATACACTCTTGCTAATCGGCAGAATGGTAGGTGGAAACTTAATGCAATGTGTACATTTCCTTTAGAATAGTCAGAAAGGTTTCTCTGCTGTATTTCAGTACATGTGATATTGTACTCCAAGTGTCAAGGTAGATATAAAAAAACTGACCGGTCAGTGATCCAATGTTAACTTCAAAGTATTGCTATCCTTACCGGACCTCCATGGTGATGCTTGTTATAATCCCAAGTCAGACTTGTCTGCTGTGGATCTCCTAGCTGTAGGTATTCAGCTTTTGCCCAGCATCTTCACTGACTGTGCTGCAAGGGGGTCACCTGACTAGTAGCCAATCAGATGCTCGATGATGGATTTGGCTCCACATTTTAAAAACGAGTGTGATAGTATCACTGTGTATTTTGTAATCCTTTCTACTACTAGTTTCAGCAGTGTAATGCCTTTATCAAATTTGTACCTTAAAATAATATCAGTTAAATGGACATGGAACCCAAACCTTTTCTTTCATATAAAAACCTGTAGTATTAATGACTTTCCCATTTCTATTCCAACTTATATAATTCAATTTGCTTTATTCTTTTGGTGTCCTTTGTTGAAGGAGTAGCAATGCACTACTGGGCGATAGCTGAATATATCAAGTGAGCCAATGACAAGAAGCATATACTGCATGTGCAGCTACCAATCACTAGCTAGTTCCATGCAGTGCACTGCTGTTTTTGAGCCTACCTAGGAAACCTTTACAACAAAGAACACCAAGAAAACAAATCAAATTAGATGATAGAAGTAATAACCTATTAATCAATAATGTATCATAAAGAAACTTTTTGGGACAGTCCCATTTCCCTGCCTTGTAAGGTACACACTTCACCAGTCCTACAACTACAGAGGAACCAGCTGCTACTGTATCATATAGTCACATGAAGGATTCATACAGAGCTCCCAGAACCACTTCTTGGAGTATCGGGGCTGATTCACTTGTGACCAACAAGAAGACGACTGAGAAGAACCTCAGAGATCTACCTGCTGATGGAGGAGAGAACCAAAACACAAGGAAGTTTATTTCTGAGTGAACTTATTCTCAGTGGATTACAATAAGGATTTAAAGACTGTTTCACACATCTCAGTAGTAGGGATATTTATATTTATTTATACTTATTCATTGGTTTGTATGTTTCTAATCATTTGAATGGCATTATTCTATATTTGGTTTTAGTTGGTGCTCTGAATCATAACAAATATATACAAGATTTTAGAATCAGGACAAATAAATAGGTTAAATTGTAGATGCCTCAGTATGATGGAATCCAATCTTATCAAGCATAAACAAGCAATTGTTCCTCTAACTGTGTGGTATGCACCACTTCACCAAAGTTGAAGGTAGATTACATGGTGTTCCAAAGCATAAACACATATATATTTATATTAATTTTGTTCTGATGAATATTTTAGCTTTACATAAATGTTCTGCTATATGGTATCTTGGAATAATGGCAAAAATGTATTTTCCCTTAAATACACAGTGCTATTCCCTCTTAGTGGTTGAGAATAAAGAGCCATCTGCTTCCTTCATTCTGCAGAAGATAGACATCTGAAAGACCTGAATGCCACATGATATGTAGAAGCAATAACAATACCTTTACAAAAAGTAATCAGCAATAGATAAGCAGCGCCCCATACAAGTGTGACACTAAATGAATGAACTGAGTTCAGAAGCTTTGTTCTATTCACAAACTGTATGTACAGTAGGTTTAAAACAATATGGTACTGTTCTTGTCAATAATAGGCTGATTTCTGTTGAGTTTAGACTTTATGTTTTCACGTATACAGACCCACCTCATTTTGTTTATTCAAGCAATTTAGTGCAAAGATTTAGTGATTTTTCTAGTATGTCTGATTAATTATCATGTGCTTTAAATTCCTGTTACCTTAAAGGGACAGTCTACACTAGACTAGAATTCCTTTATTACCCATTTCCCAGTTTTACATAACTAACACAGTTATAATAATATACTTTTAACCTCTGTGATTATCTTGTATTTAAGCCTCTGCAAACTGACCCTTTTTTCAGTTATTTTGACAGACTTGCAATCTAGCCAATCAGTGCCTGCTCCCAGATAACTTCTCATGCACGAGCACAGTGTTATCTATATGAAATATGTGAACTAACACCCTCTAGTGGTGAAAAACTGTTAAAATGCAATCTGAAAGAGGTGGGCTTCAAGGTCTAAGAATTAGCATATGAACCTCCTAGGTTAAGCTTTCAACTAAGAATACCAAGAGAACAAAGCAAAATTGGTGATAAAAGTAAATTGGAAAATTGTTTAAAATTACATGCTCTATCTGAATCATGAAAGTTTATTTTGGCCTAGACTGTCTCTTTAAAGGTACATTCCAGTGTAACAATAACATGCCAGGTTTCTTTGTTTTTAAACAAAACACCCTCTTTGTCAACATGTTTAAAGGGACAGTCAAGTCCAAAAAAAACTTTCATGATTCAAATAGGGCATGTCATTTTAAACAACTTTCCAATTTACTTGTATCACCAATTTTTCTTTGTTCTCTTGGTATTCTTAGTTGAAAGCTAAACCTAGGAGGTTCATATGCTAATTTCTTAGACCTTGAAGGCTGCCTCTGCATTTGACAGTTTTTCACCACTAGAGGGCAGTAGTTCATGTGTTTCATATAGATAACATTGAGCTTATGTACGTGAATTTACCGAGGAGTGAGCACTGATTGGCTAAAATGCAAGTCTGTCAAAAGAACTGAAATAAGGGGGCAGTCTGCAGAGGCTTAGATACAAGGTTATCACAGAGGTAAAATGTGTATTATTATAACTGTGTTGGTTATGCAAAACTGGGGAATTAATAATTAAGGGATTATCTATCTTTTAAAACAACAAAAATTCTGGTGTTGACTGTCCCTTTAACTCCAACAAATTAAGTTAAATACATATTTAAAGGTGACGATTTTTACTAAGGTTGTTACAAACAAAGCTTCTATATAGTGCAAGCTCCTTAGCATATCTCAGTATGCTCTAATGAAAAGGAACAGAGTTTAAACGATGCACACTAAGATGAAGAGGTGCATTTAATAAAAGCAGTAAATAGGAAAGCTTTTTACTAAAAAATAATAAAAATACACAGTCTGTCTGAATAATAAAAGTTTAATTTTTAAAGGATCAGTGTACAGTAATATTGTTTTCACCTAATGTAGTCCCAATTACTTGTTTACCAGCTGCAGTGTATTAAATGTATAGGAAACTGTTACTTTAGGTTTATTTTTGCAACTGTAATATCTGGGTTTGCTCATTGAAATCTCTGCCTAAAATTAAACTTTCAATATCAAAGTATTGCTTTGGGGTTGTGTTAGACAAAGTGAGATACGATAAGGATATGTGCTCTTTCTGTAGACCACGTCCGTGGAATTATTAAAGAATCAGCACAACACAGCACTAATTGGCTAAAATGCAAGTCAATAGTTAATAAAAAAAAAAGTCATGTGATAAGGGTGCAGTCAGAAGGTTCTTAGATACAAGGTAATCACAGAGGTAAAATGTATATTAATATAAGGGTGTTGGTTATGCAAAACTGGGGAATGGGTAATAAAGGGATTATCTATCTTTTAAAACAATAAAAATTCTATTGTAGACTGTCCCTTTAATTTTGACTTTGATGTCTTTAAGCAGGTTACATGCAAGTTTGCTTCTTTCTGTATAACAAGGCTCATTTATTAGATAACAATATACTTAGGCAATACCTTCAATTAGCAATAAATCAGAGGTTCCTAGGTTAGGAGAGTAAAAGGTATTAGCTGTGTTGAGCATACAGTACTGTTTTGCTTTCCATAGTAGTGGTGGAACATAGTGTATTCCAAGGCAGCCACAGTGGCTGTCACCAGGTACACAGTTAGACACATAGGCAGCATCACAGAGTCACACAAGTGTGGTCAGGGCATATTAAAGGGGGGCTTGACTACAGTAGGGCCAAGGGACTCTGGGGGTCTTTCTTCCCATGTGATAAATTGTTGGGTTGTTTGGAATCACACTAGTTAAATTTGTTAGATGTACAGCAAATACTAGAGAAACTGCTGTGGAACAGTACGTGCTTTATACAAAGTCATTGTCATTTGGAACAAAGGTAAAGAAAAGGGACATTAAGTAGATTTAATGGACATTTTACCATGTTCTTTCTGGTAAAATTTGAAAACAATAAAAATAAAATGAAAACAGCATAGTCATTCAGCCAAAGAAATGTGAATTAAAATCCTAGGTGTGCCTGCCATTTCCCTGAGTTCTGCATTATTTCTTTTATTTGCGCACTTCACAATGGCCTTGGCAGAGAACAAGCAAAAACAATTTAAAAGAACTCAATGTCTTTCATTCTAGGTTAGGAAATGAATATTTACTTCCTATAACTCTGCTTTACTGTTGCTGTCATTTTTATGATATTTAAAGAATAACATTTTATACATTATAGTAATTGACTAATCAGAAAAATGGTGTAGTTTTAATTCTAATTAGGGGATAGTAAAGCTCATTTTTTATTATTTTTATTTTAAATATTTTTATTGAGGAGCTGCATTGTGTAAATATCGAGCATACGCAAGGATGTACAGTTAGTAATGATGCAAGCATTATACAAGAGAAATATATGCGTTAAATATTAGACTGTCCTCTTTTTGATCCCTCTTACTCTTAAAGGGACAGTCAAGTCCCAAAAAAACTTTCATGATTCAAATAGGGCGTGAAATTTTAAACAACTTTCCAATTTACTTTTATCACCAATTTTGCTTTGTTCCCTTGGTATTCTTAGTTGAAAGCTAAACCTAGGAAGTTCATATGCAAATTTCTTAGACCTTGAAGGCTGCCTCTAATCTACTAATCTAATCTAATTTACTTTTATCACCAATTTTGCTTTGTTCCCTTGGTATTCTTAGTTGAAAGCTAAACCTAGGAGGTTCATATGCTAATTTATTAGACCTTGAAGGCTGCCTCTAATCTAAATGCATTTTGACAGTTTTTTACCACTAGAGGGTGTTAGTTCATGTGTTTCATATAGATAACATTGAGCTCATGAACTTTAATTTACAGAGGAGTGAGCACTGATTGGCTAAAATGCAAGTCTGTCAAAAGAACTGAAATAAGGGGGCAGTCTGCTGAGGCTTAGATACAAGGTAATTACAGAGGTAAAACGTGTATTAATATAACTGTGTTGGTTATACAAAACTGGGGAATGGGTAGTTAAGGGATTATCTATCTTTTAAAACAACAAAAATTCTGGTGTTGACTGTCCCTTTAAGTATTGTGCGGATCACTCTTGGATCCTTAATGTTGTTGTGTTAAAGAGCAATAGGAATTATAAAACAAAACCAAATACACATAAACATAAACATACTAGAGGCCGAAGCCAAACTCACCAGATGTCATCAAGAGGAAGCTTTTATATTACAGTTAGGGGTTAAGAGAACTGAAAAATGTATATATATGAAATATAAAAGCAATATCACAACATGAACAAGATTTTCAATAAGGTGTAAGCACCCTTAAAATAAACAATGCTTTCTTTTTTATTTTATTTCTTGTCTCTTTCATGACCTCGGCCGCCGGCCACAAGGGAGTAATATATATTGTGTAGAGCTATATATTCAGGAAAGGCTATGATAGTCTGTCAGTAAGTGCACTTGGTTTGATGTCTTTTTGAGTAAGTCTCTCGGGGGCCCCCCACACACATTATAATGACAATAGAATGTAGAGATGATAACAGCGTGTTTGGTATGAAACCAGTTACATAACTTTATAAGAAGTGCGGCAGAAAAGCTGCATGATTCAGGCAATATAGCCAGGGCCGTCTTTAGTATTTCTTTTTAAATTTCTTTATTTTTGATCCAACAGCGTAAAAAGGATAAAACAGCTCATATTTACATTACCATTACAACACACAGGGTGTCTTTCGAATAAATCAATACACAAAGGGCTAGATTTATCATAGCTGAGGTGTACAGGGGCACGTATACGCGCCCCTGTACGCCTCAGCTCGCCTGTGGCCGGGCGAAATTACCCGTAGGTAATTAACATTGCACATGAGCGCAATCCTCCATTATCAGAGATAATGGAGGAAAAGGGAGAAGTAGGAGAGACACAAAAAAAAAAGACACTCCGTAAGGACAAAATTTTAAAAAAAAAAGAAAAAAAACCCATCTGGCACACTGCAGGTTCTTGACCTCGAGGCTACTATAATAGAATTCTTCTAGTATTCCAAAATAAAAATCTACATATGTGCAAGGTCGTATTATGTGGTGATACCTTTGTTTTTACAAAAATCTTTTACCCTCTCCAGGCAGCTTAACATCAAACATTCATTTTCAGTAAAGATTTTAATCGTAGCTGGATATATAACTGTGGCTTTTATCCCGCTATTTATTAACTTAGTACAGTAAGGAGTCATTTCTCTCCTCTTTGCCAACGTCTCAGTAGAGAAGTCCTGGAACATTAGAATTTTGTTATTTCCAATTTAGAAAGGATTTTTTTGTCTGTAATGCTGTAAGATGTTAAGCTTGTCCTGGAAATTGAGGCACTTTACAATTACAGGCCTAGATTTGAGGCTAGATTTATCATAGCTGAGGCGTACAGGGGCACGTATACGCGCCCCTGTACGCCTCAGCTCGCCTGTGGCGGGGCGAAATTACCCGTAGGTAATTAACATTGCACACGAGCGCAATTTTGCGCTCGCGTGCAATCCCGCCCCCTGCCCGCGCACAACCAATCACGCGCGGGCATGAGCTGTCAATCCGACCGAGGAGATTGAATTTCGCCAGTTTAGAGGTGGCGAAGAGTTTAGGGAAGCAGCGGTCTGGTGACCGCTGCTTGTTAAATCGCGGCGAGCAAGTTCTTGTGAGAACTTGCTGCCGTAAGGGCTTAATAAATCTAGCCCTTAGTTATACCGCTCGGCAATATTTTCATTGAACCTATTCTATGAACCCTTTCAACTGCCAATGGTAATAAGTTGGGCTCAATTCCTAAACTTTGTGGTATTAACTCAGCAGTCAGTTTAAACAAATCCTGAAATTCACTAGTTTCCGGAATACCAATGATCCTAACATTATTGCGTCGCAAGCGGTCTTCTATCTCGTTAAGTTTTTGTTGCATGTCTGTAATGTGTTTTGTTTGTTCTTTGATAATAATTCCTTGCTGCATACTTGTGTCCTCTAGGTCTGATATACGCTGCTCTGTCTCATTAAGCCTGTGTGTAAATTGTTTCATTTCCATTGATAGATTTAGAATATCTAATTTGACTTGTTCAAATTGTGGTAGCATAAGGTCTGTAATTTGTTTTACTATATCATGGGGCTATGCTGGAGGTGTCTCTGTTATACTTGCTGCAGGGGGAAGGTTAGGGGTGTTGTCAGTACTATTTCTATTTTTCCTGTCCATAATTTTGGGAGGCATGATTGGTGATTGAGTTTTTAAATTAGTTATATACCTATCCATAGAGTATATATTCGTGCTGAATGTGTATAAAGTGTAAGTGTAATAAGGAAAAGAGAAAGCAAAAGAATTAGTTAAATAACTTGTGAAAAAACAGAAAGTGACTACTGTATATATGTGACTATAAATAATAAATCAGTAATGGAACTGTGTCTGAGATTAAAAATCTCTTGCAGTCCGTAGGAGTCCTCAAAAAAAAAAAGGACAAGTGTGTGCCAATCCTTCCACACTAAGGGGAGGATCTAATAAGAACATACAGAAGTGATTAAATAATAATGTGCCTTAAGACGCCAGTCATTGCCTTTACATGCCCCTTTAAATGAAAAATGAGAAAGGAATGGTACCCTGCTTCAGTATGAATCAACAGACTCCTAAATATATATGTATAAGTTCTTACAAGTGGCTACAGCACTCAAAACTGCTTAGCAGCTTATCAACTTCTAGATATATCTTTGAGGTTTATATATAAAGGTTGTTAACAGCTTATATATTATTCACGTTTTAAATAGATAGACTGTTCACTTGTACCGGTATTAGTGAGAACACATACACATTCCCTCTACTTGACCAACTTGGTATCCACTTGCATGGAAATTAGTAAAAAGACTAATAGTCCTATATTCTTCAGATGTTGTCAACCAACAAGTAAATAGAATAATACTAGCGAGCCATTACTTTGTACAATTCAGCCCTGAATATGTAGACATAGTATGGAACCATCCTTTTATGGTTTTAGGGCCGTCTTTAATATTGCATGGAACCTGGGCAAACATTTTCTTGCCCCCCCCCCCATGCAATTTCGCTTTCCACCACAACATCCCAAAAAACAACTAAATCAATTTATTTTATAATTTTTTTAAATTATTAGCCCAGCAGTGGATCATCCACTGCTGGGCTAATCATTTAAAAAAAATGAAATAAATGGCAATATGCGAAACTGGGCCTAAGCAGTACTAATAAGTAAATAAATATATATATTCCTCCACTGTGGATTAATTTAATATGCTTTTGAATGTGATTCTGGTGTGAGGTTAGCTGGTTAAAGAGATTTAGGGAAGCCAACAGGAGCAAAGAAAGGTAAAGACTGAGGAGGAAGCATGGAGGTGCAGACAAATATAAGTTTACTGACTGGAACAGCAGAACTACTATGGGAATCTGTAAAATCTGAGACAGAGAGAAAACAAAAATATAAACATAAACCTTACCTTAATGTGTGAAGTATCAGCATGACACTATACATCAGCCACAGCAGCACATGCCACTTCTATGCTAGGAACAAGTTCCCTCTCACCCTGCACTAGACAGTGCTGCATGGGGGTAGGGCGTGTGTGCACTCACTTATTCTTCCCACTGACACCTTTCTACAAGGCACTGTTCCCCTAACAAACTTCAGTTAGTTGATCTTAGGGCCACAGCAAAAAGAGCAGGGCTAAGGGGACCAGCAGACTGGATGCTGTCTGCCCAAGGCTACATGGATACAGTGTGAAATGAGTCACACAGCCTCAAGACTGAAGAGAGCAGTGTGTGCAGCTGCACAGATGCTCAAATCCTCACGTGCCTGCTGCTCCAGATTTCAGTTGCATGTGCCTACAGTCAGCCATACCCTGAACACTCCCCACCACTAGAGCAGTTACCTGGTAGCAGTGGTAAACCAAGCAGAACTTTTTCTGATGCAGTGGGATTGACTGGATGCCGAGTTAGCTCTTAGCATTTTGTGCTGCACAGTGCACATCTAAAACAGCACATGGCACTAGCTTGGCATGTCACATGACACCAGCATGGTCTGGCACAGTTTCTCGCAAATAAATATAAGCAGAGAACTTTTGACTGTGACAGTATTAGGATTGACTATGCCCCCCCCCATGTCACATGACATCAGCAGTTTATTTTTAGGACTCTTGGGCCCCTCAACAAAGACTGGACCCTGGGCAGCTGCCCCTTTTTCCCTGTGTTAAAGACGGCCCTGAATATAGCATTTGAAAAATGTAGGAACCTGTGCTTTATAGCTGTGGCTAAAGGTACAACATGAAAAGAGGCATGTAAATCATAAATATGCTAAATAGTAATGTATATATACTGGGCTAAGATTTTTAACTTGCATGTAAATAACACAATACTTGCCAGCATTACTGGAATACCGGCAACATTAGATTCAGTAACAAGTTATATGCTGGGTTATAATTAACAATATTAACTTATTTCAAAAACACAATTTATGCTTACCTGATAAATTTATTTCTCTTGTGGTGTATCCAGTCCACGGATCATCCATTACTTGTGGGATATTCTCATTCCCAACAGGAAGTTGCAAGAGGACACCCACAGCAGAGCTGTAATATAGCTCCTCCCCTAACTGTCATAGCCAGTCATTCGACCGAAAACAAGCCGAGAAAGGAGGAACCATAGGGTGCAGTGGTTACTGTAGTTTAAATTTAAAAATTACCTGCCTTAAAATGACAGGGCGGGCCGTGGACTGGATACACCACAAGAGAAATAAATTTATCAGGTAAGCATAAATTGTGTTTTCTCTTGTAAGGTGTATCCAGTCCACGGATCATCCATTACTTGTGGGATACCAATACCAAAGCTAAAGTACACGGATGAAGGGAGGGACAAGGCAGGTACTTAAATGGAAGGAACCACTGCCTGTAAAACCTTTCTCCCAAATATAGCCTCCGAAGAAGCAAAAGTATCAAATTTGTAAAATTTTGAAAAAGTATGAAGCGAAGACCAAGTCGCCGCCTTGCAAATCTGTTCAACAGAAGCCTCATTTTTAAAGGCCCAAGTGAAAGCCACAGCTCTAGTGGAATGAGCTGTAATCCTTTCAGGAGGCTGCTGTCCAGCAGTCTCATAGGCTAAGCGGATTATGCTTCTTAGCCAAAAAGAAAGAGATGTTGCTGAAGCCTTTTGACCTCTCCTCTGTCCAGAGTAGACAACAAACAAAGCAGATGTTTGACGAAAATCTTTAGTAGCTTGTAAGTAAAACTTTAAAGCACGGACCACGTCCAGATTGTGTAATAGACGTTCCTTCTTCGAAGAAAGATTAGGACACAAGGATGGAACAGCAATCTCTTGATTGATATTCTTGTTAGATACCACCTTAGGTAAGAACCCAGGTTTGGTACGCAGGACTACCTTATCCGTATGAAAAAACAGATAAGGAGAATCACATTATAAGGCAGATAGCTCAGAGACTCTACGAGCCGAGGAAATAGCTACCAAAAACAGAACTTTCCAAGATAAAAGTTTGATATCTATGGAATGAAGAGGTTCAAACGTAACTCCTTGAAGAACCTTAAGAACCAAATTTAAGCTCCATGGTGGAGCAACAGGTTTATACACAGGCTTGATTCTAACTAAAGCCTGACAAAATGCCTGAACGTCTGAAACATCTGCCAGACGCTTGTGCAAAAGAATAGACAGAGCAGAAATCTGTCCCTTTAAGGAACTAGCTGACAATCCTTTTTCCAAACCTTCTTGGAGAAAAGATAATATCCTGGGAATCCTGACCTTACTCCATGAGTAACCCTTGGATTCACACCAATAAAGATATTTACGCCATATCCTATGTTAAATTTTCCTGGTGACAGGCTTTCGTGCCTGTATTAAGGTATCAATAACTGACTCGGAGAAGCCACGCTTTGATAAAATCAAGCGTTCAATCTCCAGGCAGTCAGCCTCAGAGAAATTAGACTTGGATGGTTGAAAGGACCCTGAAGTAGAAGGTCCTGTCTCAGAGGCAGAGACCATGGTGGAAAGGATGACATGTCCACTAGATCTGCATACCAGGTCCTGCGTGGCCACGCAGGTGCTATCAGAATCACCGATGCTCTCTCCTGCTTGATCTTGGCAATCAGTCGAGGGAGCAGAGGAAACGGTGGCAACACATAAGCCAGGTTGAAAGACCAGGGCGCTGCTAGAGCATCTATCAGTGTCGCCTTGGGATCCCTGGACCTGGATCCGTAACACGGAAGCTTGGCGTTCTGGCAAGATGCCATGAGATCCAATTCTGGTTTGCCCCAACGATGAATCAGTTGTGCAAAAACCTCCGGATGGAGTTCCCACTCTCCCGGATGAAAAGTCTGACGACTTAGAAAATCCGCCTCCCAGTTCTCTACACCTGGGATATGGATAGCTGATAGGTGGCAAGAGTAAATCTCTGCCCAGCGAATTATTTTTGAAACTTCTAACATCGCTAGGGAACTTCTTGTTCCCCCTTGATGGTTGATGTAAGCTACAGTCGTGATGTTGTCCGACTGAAATCTGATGTACCTCAGAGTTGCTAACTGAGGCCAAGCCTGAAGAGCATTGAATATCGCTCTTAGTTCCAGAATATTTATTGGAAGGGGAGACTCCTCCTGAGTCCACGATCCCTGAGCCTTCAGGGAATTCCAGACTGCACCCCAACCTAGAAGGCTGGCATCTGTTGTTACAATTGTCCAATCTGGCCTGCGAAAGGTCATACCTTTGGACAGATGGACCCGAGATAGCTACCAGAGAAGAGAATCCCTGGTCTCTTGGTCCAGATTCAGTTGAGGGGACAAATCTGTGTAATCCCCGTTCCACTGACTGAGCATGCATAGTTGCAGCGGTCTGAGATGTAAGCGTGCAAACGGCACTATGTCCATTGCCGCTACCATTAAGCCGATTACTTCCATACACTGAGCCACCGAAGGGCGCGGAATGGAATGAAGAACCCGGCAGGAATTTAGAAGCTTTGATAACCTGGACTCCGTCAGGTAAATTTTCATTTCTACAGAATCTATCAGAGTCCCTAGAAAGGAAACTCTTGTGAGTGGGGATAGAGAACTCTTTTCCTCGTTCACTTTCCACCCATGCGACCTCAGAAATGCCAGTACTACGTCCATATGAGACTTGGCAATTTGGAAGTTTGACGCCTGTATCAGGATGTCGTCTAAATAAGGGGCTACTGCTATGCCCGGCGGCCTTAGGACCGCCAGAAGCGACCCTAGAACCTTTGTAAAGATTCTTGGGGCTGTAGCTAATCCAAAGAGAAGAGCTACAAACTGTTAATGCCTGTCTAGAAAGGCAAACCTGAGAAACCGATGATGATCTTTGTGTATCGGAATGTGAAGATAAGCATCCTTTAGATCCACTGTAGTCATATATTGACCATCCTGGATCATTGGTAGGATGGTACGAATAGTTTCCATCTTGAATGATGGAACTTTGAGGAATTTGTTTAAGATCTTTAGATCCAAAATTGGTCTGAAGGTTCCCTCTTTTTTGGGAACCACAGACAGATTTGAGTAAAAACCCTGTCCCTGTTCCTCCTTTGGAACTGGATGGATCACTCCCATAACTAGGAGGTCTCGTACACAGTGTAAGAATGCCTCTCTCTTTATCTGGTTTGCAGATAATTGTGAAAGGTGAAATCTCCCTTTTGGGGGGGAAACTTTGAAGTCCAGGAGATATCCCTGGGATATAATTTCCAACGCCCAGGGATCCTGAACATCTCTTGCCCACGCCTGGGCGAAGAGTGAAAGTCTGCCCCCTACTAGATCCATTACCGGATAGGGGGCTGTTCCTTCATGCTGTCTTAGAGGCAGCAGCAGGCTTTTTGGCCTGCTTACTTTTTTCCAGGTCTGGATTGGTCTCCAGACCGTCTTGGATTGAGCAAAAGTTCCCTCTTGTTTAGCATTAGAGGAAGTTGATGCCGCACCTGCCTTGAAGTTTCGAAAGGCACAAAAATTAGACTGTTTGGCCCTAGATTTGGACCTGTCCTGAGGAAGGGCATGACCTTTTCCTCCAGTGATATCAGCAATAATCTCCTTCAAACCAGGCCCGAATAGTGTCTGCCCCTTGAAGGGATTGTTAAGTAGCTTAGATTTTGAAGTCACATCAGCTGACCATGATCTAAGCCATAGCGCTCTGCGGGCCTGTATAGCAAAACCAGAATTCTTAGCCGTTAGTTTAGTCAAATGAACAATGGCATCAGAATAAAAGAATTGGCTAGCTTAAGTGCTCTAAGTTTGCCAAGTATGTCATCCAATGGAGTCGCTACCTGTAAAGCCTCTTCCAGAGACTCAAACCAGTACGCCGCAGCAGCAGTGACAGGGGCAATGCATGCAAGGGGCTGTAGGATAAAACCTTGTTGAATAAATATTTTCTTAAGGTAACCTAATTTTTTATCCATTGGATCTAAAAAAAAAAAAAGCACAACTGTCCTCGACAGGGATAGTAGTACGCTTTACTAGAGTAGAAACTGCTCCCTCCACCTTAGGGACTGTCTGCCATAAGTCCCGTGTGGTGGCATCTATTGGAAACATTTTTCTAAAAATAGGAGGGGAAGAGAACGGCACACCTGGTCTATCCCATTCCTTATTAATGATTTCTGTAAACCTTTTAGGTATTTGGAAAAACATCAGTACACACCGGCACTGCAAAGTATTTATCCAGTCTACACAATTTCTCTGGCACTGCAATGGTATCACAGTCATTCAGAGCAGCTAAAACCTCCCTAAGCAACACGCGGAGGTGTTCAAGCTTAAATTTAAATGTAGAAATATTAGAATCAGGTATCTTTCCTGAGTCATTAACATCACCCACTGACTGAAGCTCTCTTTCCTCAGCTTCTGCATATTGTGAGGCAGTATCAGACATGGTTCTTAAATCGTCAGTATGCTCTGCATTTTGTCTCACCCCAGAGCTATCTCGCTTACCTTTAAGTTCAGGTAGTCTGGCTAATACCGCTGACAGTGTATTATCCATGACTGCCGCCATGTCTTGTAAAGTAAACGCTATGGGCGCCCTAGTACTTGGCGCCATTTGAGCGTGAGTCCCTTAAGCGGGAGTCAAAGGGTCTAACACGTGGGGAAAGTTAGTCGGCATAACTTCCCCCTCGTCAGATTCCTCTGGTGATAAAAATTTTTAAAGACAGAAAATGATCTTTATTGCATAAAATGAAATCAGTACATTTGGTACACATTCTAAGAGGGGGTTCCACCATGGCTTTTAAACATAATAAACAAGGAGTTTCTTCTATGTCAGACATGTTTATACAGACTAGCAATGAGACTAGCAAGCTTGGAAAACACTTTAAATCAAGTTAACAAGCAAATATAAAAAACGGTACTGTGCCTTTAAGAGAAACAAATTTTGTCAGAATTTGAAAAACAGTGAAAAAATGCAGCAAATCAAACGAAATTTTTACAGTGTGTATAATAGGCTAACAGAGCATTGCACCCACTTGCAAATGGATGATTAACCCCTTAGTTCAAAAAAACGGATAAAAAAAACGAAATAGACATTTTTTAACAGTCACAACCAACTGCCACAGCAAGCTGTGGCCCTACCTTCCCCAATAAACGACTTTGGAAAGCCTTTGGGCCCTTAAGAGATGTCCTATAGCATCCAGAGGGCCTTTGAGGGAAGCTGGATGTCACAGTTTGTAATTTTAACTGCACCAACTGTAACTTTTATACTACAACAGTGGAAAGCCTCAGGAAACTGTTTCTAGTTTAAATTTAAGCCAGCCACGTGGAAAAAACTAGGCCCCAATAAAGTTTTATCACCAAAGCATATATACAAACGATTAAACATGCCAGCAAACGTTTTATATTGCAATATCATAAGGGTATTACCCCTGGGAGTAAGCATGATACCAGTCGTTATTAAATCACTGTATTCAGGCTTAACTTACATTAATCCGGTATCAGCAGCATTTTCTAGTGTTTTCCATCTCTAGAAAAAATTATAACTGCACATACCTGATAGCAGAATAAACTGCACGCCATTCTCTCGCTGAAGTTTTACCTCATCTGTGTAATCCCCTCAGACATATGTGAGAACAGCAATGGATCTTAGTTACAACCTGCTAAGATCATAGAAACCTCAGGCAGATTCTTCTTCTATTTACTGCCTGAGATAAAATAGCACAACTCCGGTACTATTTAAAAATAACAAACTTTTGATTGAAGAAAATAAACTAGCTATATTTAACCACTCTCTCCTACAACGTCCTAGCTTGTTGAGAGTTGCAAGAGAATGACTGGCTATGACAGTTAGGGGAGGAGCTATATTACAGCTCTGCTGTGGGTGTCCTCTTGCAACTTCCTGTTGGGAATGAGAATATCCCACAAGTAATGGATGATCCGTGGACTGGATACACCTTACAAGAGAAATAACTAGCTATCTCACAATTTTTACCAGCGTCACTGGAATACAGGCAGTAGTAATGTCCTATTAGGGAAGTTTCTCCAGTCACCGGGTTCTATTTGTAAGAATGAGAGAGTCTTAGTGGCTGTGTAGTCTCCCCTTTGTAAAGGTGTACTAGGGCGTTTCAGGGCTGGCGGTGGTGCTGTATCAGATTCTATTAGTGGCTTTCTCAGAGTGTCTGTAGGTGCTGTATTACCATGCGGGTGTTCGGAAGCCTCAGGTTGGTGCTCATTTTGGTCCTGTGCATTCTGCCAATCCATGCCTGTGGGCTGGAGGCACATCTGTGATCTTAGTATGTCTTTCCAGGGCCCCCCTACCAACCCCCCATTCAGGAGTACGCCCAAAATATAATTTATGTTATGATGAAAAACTTTTTTTTTATTATTTTAAGTCTGATAACCAGGGTTGCCTTTTTTTGTGGTCTTTTTCATGAAGCTTCTACAAAGTTAAACATTTTTCACCTTTATAATAATAATAAAACTCTATGGGGTATATTTACCAATGTGCGAGCGGACATGATACGAAGTAGCGCATTATGTCCTCTGCACATCATGGCACATCGATAAATGCAGACAGCATACACTGTCAGCATTTATCATTGTACCAGCAGTTCTTGTGAACTGCTGGTGCAATGCCCCCCCTGCAGATTCGCAGCCAATTGGCCACTAGCAGGGGGTGTCAATCAACCCGATCGTATAGGATCAGGTTGATTTCTGTCCGCGGCCTCAGAGCAGGCAGACCGCTGCTTCATAACTTCTTCATAACCTTCATGGGCCTCAAGCTCCATACGGAATAAATATGCCCCTATACCTTAACACATGATTTAGAATGAGTTTACAGGTGCCTTGCAGCCTAACTTAATATACCAGCCTATTAATAAATAACGGCTTTCATTATTATGTTATCATTAAATAGGTAATACTATTCCTTGTAGGTTGTCAGCATAGTAAATGAATACTATTTATTTAGGCTTTATTACATTAGTCAGCAGCATTTATATATGCAAGAGGGACAGTAAAAACTAAACTTTCATGATTCGGGAGAGAGGAGGTTAAAGTGAACATTGATTCTATTATTGGGAGGACTTGGAGGATTTAAACGAGTAGTGACTTTATCATAACACATTGGTGAATCTGCATATATGAACACAATATTTTTTTTTTAAAAGGACAGTGATGTCAAAATTTAACTTTCATGATTCAGATAGAGCACATGATTTTAAACAATTTTCCAATTTACTTATATGATGTAATCTGCTTTGTTCTCTTGGTATCCTTTGTTAAAAAGAATAGGTAGGCTCAAGAGCAGCAATGCAGTACTGGGAGCCAGATAGTAATTGATAGTTGCACATATATCCCTCTTGTCATTGGCTCATCAGATGCTAACAGTTAGCTCCCTGATGATAGAGCCATACTTGTTTAAGCCCTCTAAGTCACCCCAATAATAGGATTATTGTTCACTTTTATCAATCCCAATCAATTGTAGAACCCATTTCCTTACTTTGTGTGTGTGTATGTATATATATATATATCTCAGACGCAGCTTAAAGTCGCCGAAGCAGTATTATTCCTGTAAAAGGCCAGCGAGCAAGCTATACATCTTTAGATTACCCTTACCTCATATGACTAGGGTAATAGCGAGTAAGTAGATAACCTGGAGGGAATCGCTGTGGGACTTCTGGTGTTGCTCTATTTATATAAATTCTGCACCCATCACTTTATTTGACTCATGAAACTTTATGAACTTTTAATCAGCATGGTCTATAGATCAAATGTGGAATAATTGTAGATATCTATGAATCATTAGAATTACGTATCCATACCTAATGTTAAATAGTATTTTTACCTAGTGCTGGGTATAGTACAGTTTATTTCTCACTTTTTGCATACTACCATTTATTAGGGATCTCTAGGAAAAGGTTTTCCCACTTACTGGTACATGTACCCATAGCAGCTAGTAAAGAGAGTTTATTCTGCAACTCATCATCCGTCGAGTTAGTCTATTTTATGACAAAACACATAATAATAACTAATAAATAATATTATTATTGTAAGAACATATCACATATAACAGGGGTGGTCTGCGTTGTCTATTTAACTACAACCTCTAGTTTTGCGCACTAGAATCAAAAGCTTACACCTCCACCAGTTGGAGGTGTATTCTACTTTCTTCATATATATATATATATATATATATATATATATACAAAGAAAAAATGAGGATACACAGGAACTATAACCAAACGTGGTTTATTCAAGCAGTTAGAGTGAGGCACAATTCAGTGTACAAGGCATGTGCAGAGGAACTGATGCGTTTCGCGCATGCTCAGATGCGCTTCATCAGAGATGATGTTTTCCCCTGTTTCATGTGAGTACCTACCTTCACCCGCCGTGCCCCTCTGACATCATCAACAGGAAGAGCCTGGACGTGGCACCTGCCACTTTTCCCTGCACCCAGCATAATGGCTATTGACAGCTGATTACTTGCGGCCATATCTCTTACACACAGGAGTCGCTCATGACAGGCAATTTTGCCTTTTCACCGGACAAGTACTTGGTTCGCCAGTGTATGTACACTGATTGGCACCGAAGACTGAGAGGTATGTGACCTGTGTACTTTACTTTATCTCACCAAATGGGGTTAACGCATCCACCACTTGACAACAGTGTTGTGACTTTGACTACCATGTCTTACTACTACTGCACCACGTCTTGTGCAGCACTTTTCCTCATACTACACTGCTGGGTTACACACTTATTTGATTGTACTGAGTCAATATTTCCTCCCTTTTCTTGATATTTGTATATATATATATATATATATACATATATATATATATATATATATATATATATACGTATATATATATATATACATATATATATATATATATATATACACACACACATATACATTTAAATATAATATACAGGTACAAAATCCCAAAATTCGGAATCCCAAAATCAAGAGTTATTCTGAAATCCAGGCTTTTTCTTAATATTTTTTACAAAATAAAATATTTAAAAATTACCATTGCTTTGACAATAAGCCACAGTCTTCTCTGCCAGTCTCATTGTTTTTTTTTTGTTTTTTGTTTTTCTAAAATGCTAATTCTAGTCTATATTTATTTAAAACAATAACTATTACCTTTCTGATTACAGAACAGTATTAACTTTCTGATGATACTATGTATACAAAAGTATTAACATTAATATAAAAATACATTTTAGGTTACATATATATATTGTCCCATCCTCTCTTCAACCTGCCCCTTGAACCTTGTACCTGTGTATATATAATATTATATTTTTATTATGATATACATAATATATACCGGTATGTATGTATGCATATATATATATATATATATATATATATATATATACACACTAGTCCTAAAGCCCGTGTACACAGGCCATTTTTTTGCAGTACAGCTGTCCCACCTCTTGCTCCCCCCTCTATTTTGCTCTCTCTCTCTTCCCCCTCTGTTTTTCTCTCCCTCTCTTTCTCCCCTCTCTTTTGCGCTCTCTCTCCCCCTCTCTTTTGCTCTCTCTCTCCCACTCTCTTTTGCTCTCTCTCTCCCCCCTCTCTTTTGCTCTCTCTCTCCCCCTCTTTTGCTCTCTCTCCCCCCTCTTTTGCTCTCTCCCCCTCTCTTTTGCTCTCTCTCTCTCTCTTCCCCCTCTCTTTTGCTCTCTCCCTCCCCCTCTCTTTTGCTCTCTCTCTCCCCCTCTCTTTTACTCTCTCTCTCCCCCCTCTCTTTTGCTCTCTCTCTCCCCCTCTTTTGCTCTCTCTCCCCCTCTCTTTTGCTCTCTCTCTCCCCCTCTCTTTTGCTCTCTCTCCCCCTCTCTTTTGCTCTCTCCCCCCTCTCTTGCTCTCTCTCCCCCTCTCTTTTGCACTCTCTCTCCCACCTCTCTTTTGTTCTCTCCCTCCCCCTCTCTTTTGCTCTCTCTCTCTCCCCCTCTCTTTTGCTCTCTCTCTCCTCCCCCTCTATTTTGCTCTCTCCTTCCCCCTCTCTTTTGCTCTCTCTCTCTCCCCCTATCTTTTGCTCTCTCTCTCTTCCCCCTCTATTTTGCACTCTCTCCCCCTCTCTTTTGCACTCTCTCTCCCACCACTCTTTTGCATTTTCTCTCCCCCTCTCTTTTGCTCTCTCTCTCCCACTCTCTTTTGCTCTCACTCCCCCCCTTATGTTTTGCACTCTTCCCCTTTCTTTTGCTCTCTCTCCCATTTATTTTGCTCTCTCTCTCTCCCCTTCTCTTTTTCTCTCTCTCCCCTCTCTTTTGTGCTCTCTCTCACCTTCTCTTTTGCCTGTTCTCTCTCACCCTCCCTTTTGCTTGTTCTCTCTCTCTCTCCCCTCTCTCTTTTGCTCTCTCTCCCCCCTCTCTTTTGCTCTCTCCCCTCTCTTCCCCCTCTCTTTTCAATCTCTCTCCCCTCTATTTTGCTCTCTCTCTCCTCCCTCTCTTTTTTGCTCTCTCTCCCCTTCTCTTTTGCTCTCTCTCTCTCTCGCCCTATATTTTGCTCTCTCTCTCTCTCTCTCTTTTGTTCTCTCTCTCTCCCCCCATTTTTTGCTCTCTCCCCCCACTCTTTTGATCTCTCCCCCCTCTCTTTTGATCTCATTCTCACCCCTCGCTTTTGCTCTCTCTCCCCTCTCTTTTGCTCTCTCTCTCTCTGCCCCCCTCTCTTTTGCTCTCTCTCTGTCTCCCCCCTCTCTTTTGCTCTCTCTGCCTTCCCCTCTCTTTTGCTCTCTCTCCCCCTCATTTGTTCTCTCTCCTCCCTCTCTTTTGCTCTCTCCCTTCCTTGTATTTTGCTCTCTCTCACCCCTCTCTTTTGCTCTCTCTCACCCCTCTCTTTTGCTCTGTCTCCCCCTCTTTTGCTCTATATCTCCCCTCTTGTGCTGCTCTCTCTCTCTCATGGAGACACTCAGACAGCCACGGCAGCTCCCGCGCAGCCTGCCCGTCATACTCAGACTCCGCCCCTTCACACCCAGCTCTGCCCCCTTCACAGCACAGCTCCACCCCTTTATGGCTGGTCAGCTCTGCCCCCTTCACGGATTAGGAGCCAGCAGCCAGCCCAGGTCAGTTTGTTGAAGGCCAGGTGTGTTTGTCCTTGTGCAGTCTCTACTGCGCATGACAGCTTTGGAAAAAACACACTTGGGTTTTTATATTATAGGATACACATTTATTTTTATTACATACATATATATATATATACATTTATTTATTTATTTATTTATTTATATATATATATATATATATATATATATATATATATATATATATATATATATATACAGTCATATGCAAAAGTTTAGGCACCCCTAAACTTTCATAATTGGGTGTTTGGATCAGCAATTTCAGTATTGAAATGAAGTTTATTAGATTAATAGAAAATGTGCAATATGCATCAAAACGAAATTAGACAGGTGCATAAATATAGGCACCCTTCTCATTTTGTTGATTTGAATACCTGTAACTGTGATGAGAGTGGGAAGTGACGTCACCGGATGCGGGCGTGGTTTAGGGCCGTTATTGTCTATGTGGCAGTTACCAAGTTAGATGTGTTGTACAAGCTGTATACTTCTATGCTCTGCAATAAAATAGCGTTGTACCTTCTATGCTGTGTCCTGCATCTCATGACATGGTATCAGAAGTACTTGCCTGCGCTTCTGTTTCCTGATTAATGATGATGTCGAAGTTTACCCCACCTGAGCCTTTTGATTTCTCTCAGCCTGCAGCTTGGCCCACATGGCGTCAGCAGTTTCAGTGCTTCAAGATTGCTTCCAAGCTGGACAAGGAGAGTGGTGAAGTACAAGTTAATTCTCTTTTATACTCTATGGGGAAATATGTAGAGCCAGTGTTCAATGCCTTTACTTTCCAAGAAGGGGAAGAATTTGACTTTGAAATAGTTATGAACAAACTCAGTGCTCACTTTGTGCCCAAAAGAAATGTGATTCATGAGAGGGCTTGTTTTCACAAACGTGCTCAGCGTGTGGGAGAATTTGTGGAGTAATTTGTGCGCAGCCTGTATGAACTAGCTGAATTCTGTGAGTTTGGTGTTGCTAAAGAAGAGCAAATCAGAGACAGAATAATCATAGGAATTGCAGATGCTGAAGTCTCACTGAAGCTACAGTTGGAGGCTGATTTAACATTGGATGGGGCTATTAGGATGGACCACCAGAGTGAACTGGTGAAAAAGCAAAGTGCTGATCTGAGGTCCGAGAGTATTGTGGATGATGTGCAGCAGTTCAGGAGAGCTGCTAGTAAAAGGCACAGTGTGAGCAGTAGACCAAGGGCAACAGATAGGCCCGGAAGCGGATGGGAGCAGCATGCTCGCTGCACGCGGTGTAATCGTACCCATGATCAGAGTGTCGTATGCCCTGCTAAAGACAAAAGATGTAGAAAATGTAACCGAATGGGCCATTTTGAAGTGGCATGTAAAACGGAATACATTAAGGAGATGAAGGTAGATAGTGACCAGGAGGGTCAAGAAGTGTCCTTTGTGGGTTCTGATGTTCAACGGCCAAAGTTGCCTTTAAGATTAACACAGGAGCAGACATCACTTTTATGCCCCTTGCAGCATTTATAAAACTGCCTCAACAGCCTCAGCTGGCGAAAGTTACAACAAAAGTTCATAGTCCTGGTGGCCGCATCGATTGTGCTGGGAAATTTCTTGCCAGCTGCGAGTACAAGCAGAGGAAATTCACCATGTGGTTACATGTGATTAGAGGTCAGTGTGTTAACAACCTATTGAGCAGCCTGTGGTTTGGGCCTGGTCGCCAGAGTGAATGAGATTTCAGAAGACATGTTTGGTGAATTGGGCCTACTGAATTGCAACCCAGTCCGAATATCACTCAAAGGTGACGAAGTCCCATACAGCATTACCACTCCTCGTAGAATTCCGTTCCCGCTCATGCCTCAAGTGGAGAAGGAACTTCTGCGTATGAAGAATATGGGAGTTATTGAAGAGGTTGTTGAAGCAACTGACTGGTGTGCCCCCATTGTGCCTGTTGCGAAGAAAAATGGGAAGGTACGCATCTGCGTAGACTTGAAAAGGCTGAATGAGGCGGTAAAGAGAGAGAGAGAAATGTGCTGCCGACACTTGAAGATATAGCTCCGAAAATTGGCTGGGGTGAAGTTCTTCTCTACACTGGATGCTTCTAGTGGCTTCTGGCAGATACCTCTAGATCCAAAGTGTCGCAAACTGACTACCTTCATTACACCAGTAGGTCAGTTTTGCTTCTGCAGACTCCCCTTCGGGATATCCTTTGCTCCTGAAATCTTTCAAAGAGAGATTAGTTTTCTCCTAAGGGACCACGAGGGCACGGCAGTCGTCATGGATGACATTTTGGTGCATGGGTCTATATTGGAAGAACATCATCAGCGATTGAGCTGTGTGCTGCAGACCATTAGAGAGTCCAGGCTAAAATTAAATAAGGAGAAATGCCATTTTAGGAAGGCTGAGTTATGTTACTTTGGGCATATTATCAATGGGGATGGCGTCAAGCCCTGATAAAATCCTTGCTATTGAACAGATGAAAAGTCCTTCTGATGTACATGAGCTGAGACAAATATTGGGCCTTGTGAATTGTGTGGGCAGGTTCCTTCCAGATTTATCCACAATACTACACCCTATCACAGAGTTGCTAAAGAAAGATGTTGCCTGGGTCTGGAGACCTTCACAGGAAGAATCTTTTGTGCAGGTTAAGTCCCTGCTGGGGTCTGCCCCAGTGTTGGGGTTCTACAACCCTTCTAAAAAGACTGTGGTTAGTGCTGATGCAAGCAGTTATGGGTTAGGGGCCGCCCTCCTGCATTTGAATGAGAACAAACTACAGCCCATCGCCTACTGTTCCCGTACACTGACGGCTGCTGAGTTGAAATAAGCCCAAATTGAGAAAGATTGCCTGGCTGCAGTTTGGGCCTGTGAGCGCTTCCAGCGTTACCTAGTGGGTTTAGAGAAATTTAGTCTGGAGACTGACCATAAACCGCTAGTCCCTCTAATCAACTCCTATGACATTGACAAAACACCCCTAAGATGCCAGAGACTTCTGATGAGGCTGCTCAGGTTCAACGTTCAGGCAGTGCATGTGCCGGGGAAACATCTGGTAGTGGCAGATACACTTTCCAGGCTCCCGCTGGCTGCTGCTGAAGAATCTTCAACGGAATTAGATGTGAAAGTGTATGTAGATTCAGTTCTGACATCCAAATCCATTTCGTCAGGGAAGCTAGAGCAAATAAGAAAGGAGACATATTTAGATACTGACCTTCAAAAAGTTATTAAGTACATAAAATAAGGTTGGCCTGAGAGCCGGGCAGCCTGGATGTCTTTAAGTTCTTACCAGTCAGAAAGGTCGCAGCTTATGGAGCTGGATGGGTTGGTGCTGTTCCATTGTTATTCCTGTTAGCATGCGGCAGGAGATATTAAGCAGGATTCATGATCGCCACTTGGGCATTACAAAGTGCAGAGAAAGGGCAGCTACAGCAGTATGGTGGCAGTTACCAAGTTAGATGTGTTGTACAAGCTGTATACATCTATGCTCTGCAATAAAATAGTGTTGTACCTTCTTTGCTGTGTCCTGCATCTCATGACAGTAACTACCTAGCACTGATTAATTGGAACACACAATTGGTTTGGTGAGCCCATTAAGCTTTGAACTTCATAGACAGATGCATCCAATCATGAGAAAAGGTATTTAAGGTGGCCAAGTGCAAGTTGTTATTCTCTTTGACTCTCCTCTGAAGAGTGGCAACATGGGGGCCTCAAAACAACTCTCAAATGACCTGAAAACAAAGATTGTTCAATATTAAGTTTTAGGGGAAGGCTACAAAAAGCTATTGCAGAGATTTAAGCTGTCAGTGTCCACTGTGAGGAACATAGTGAGGAAATGGAAGACCACAGGTACAGTTCTTGTTAAGGCCAGAAGTAAAATATCGGAGACAGCCCACAGACCACCTTCAAAGACATACAACATAATCTTGCTGCAGGTGGTGTTACTGTGCATCGTTCAATAATTCAGCGTATGGGAGAGTGATGTGGAATGAGAAGCCTTTTCTGCACACACACCACAAACAGAGTCGCTTGAGGTATGCAAACACACATTTGGACAAGCCAGCTTCATTTTGGAAGAAGGTGCTGTGGACTGATGAATCAAAGATTGAGTTATGGTTTGGTCATAACAAGGGGCGTTATGCATGGCAGCAAAAGAACACAGCGTTCCAAGACAAACACTTGCTAGCCACAGCAAAATTTTGTGGATGTTCCATCATGCTGTGGGGCTGTGTGGCCAGTGCCAGTATTGGGAATCTTGTTAAAGTTGAGGGTCACATGGATTCCACTCAATATCAGCAGATATTTGAGAATAATATTGAGGAATGTTGAGGAATCAGTAACAAAGTTGAAGTTACGCCGAAGCTGGATATTTCAACAAGACAACGACCCAAAACACTGCTCAAAATCTACTCTGGCATTTATGCAGAGGAACAAGTACAATGTTCTGGAATGGCCATCCCAGACCTCAGACCTGAATATCATTAAAAATCTGTGGGGTGATTTGAAGCGGGCTGTCCATGCTCGGCAAGCATCAAACCTAACTGAACTGGAGATGTTTAGCAAGGAGGAATGGTCCAAAATACCTTCATCCAGAATCCAGACACTCATTACAGGCTATAGGAAGCGTCTAGAGGCTGTTATTTCTGCTAAAGGAGGCTCTACTCAGATGCAATATTTCTGTTGGGGTGCTCAAATTTATGCACCTGTCTAATTTCGTTTTGATGCATATTGCACATTTTCTGTTAAGCCAATAAACCTAATTTCACTACTGAAATATTACTGTGTCCTTCAGTTATTTGATAGATCAAAATAAAATTGCTGATCCAAACACCCAATTATTTATAAATGAAAATCATAGAACTTGTCAGGGGTGCCTAAACTTTTGCATACAACTGTGTATATATATATATATATATATATATATATATATATACACACACATACACTTAAGTTATGGTGGAGATAAAAGTATAAGATTAAAATCCATTTCATAAAAGCAAGAGCAATAGAGTTATTGCATAGGCAAGTATCCCTGCTAATACACAGTACACAGTATATACACGCACACATGCAAAAGATACAAGTACAATAAGCATTTTTGTGCACATGGTATACGCACCAAAAGGGGACTAAATAAATATTAAACAAAAACTGTTTACCATTGGAAAATAAATATGTTTTTATTAAACTACAAGCAGTGTGAACTCTCATTACTGGGCTAAATATGAGATCTGCATCTCTTTCATTAATCACCTAAAGGACTTGATCAGTTTCTTTCATATTAATTGGCACAAATTCTCAAGATCAGGTGACACAGAGTTCAGGAGAAGATATAAAGAGAGGAAAATCCATTAACAAACCTAATAAATATATTTCTGAAGTCTAAAATATTTGTTGTGTCTGTATATTTTATCTTTATTTAAAAGTCCAGGAACAAATTGCACTGTATTTGTGATCCCTTTGTGACCTCCCTCCCCTTCTGTTTGCCGTTCTATATACATTCAGAACACATATATAGACACATATATATTTCTAATTATTATTTTCATTGCATAAGCAAGAACATGTTGTTTCATCTGACTATGCCTGTAATTTGCTATATTTCCTCCACCCACTGACATTTCTCAATAAGGGTATATAAAAGCCTTTAGCACTTAAGAGAACCTGTTTTTCTTTGCTGTTCAAGGGGCTATTCATAGAGTGCTGTTTAAGAAATGTATCATTTACTTGTCAAATTAGAAAGAAACCTACAGCCAGGCTTTGATATTTCCATTTCATGTGCTTTGCATTGTCTAAAGAGTACATTTTAAGAAGCAATTGTTTTACACCAGCAAAGAACTTGTGTCGCGGAACTGTACTGGAGCATCATACAACTGTGTGACATAATTATTCTTTATGTCATCTACTGATTTGCATAAAAAATATTTTATCTGCTTGGTATATGCCTTGGCTGAGCCAGATGAGAAATACCTAAAGAAATAACTGGAAGGGAAAACTTCAAACGTGTACTTAACAATGGATAGAACACAAGTTGTACTGTTATCACAGCTACTAGTCGATAAGCCGGCCCAGAGGGCAGTCTAATTATTTTTTAAACTGATTTCCTAAATAATTTACAGATGTTGCCAACCCCTATTTGCAATATCTTACTTATATTATTCTAATCTATAGTTAAATGTACAACTTTTTTTTTAACTTTAAAAAATAAAACCCAATTTTTTTTAATTTATTTTTTTATAAAAAAATAGTATACCTTTTATACAAAGAGTATACTTTATAATAATATATTTATATAAATTAATATTACATTTTATACCCTACTTAGCTACTTATGTAGCAATAGACTTTTTAAAAAAAAATACTTTAGATTTTAAAAAAGCTTTATAAGTATATTTATGTTTTGTTATTTAGCTTTCTATAAAGCTTATGAGGTAAAATATGTCCAATCTTTTTTTTTTTAACAACTTAAGCTTTGAAAAAAGCTGTTAAAAATAAAAAGCAACACGTTTATCTTTAGCTTTTATAAAAGCTTTTTGGTTGTAATAATTAATAATGCTAAGAAAATTAAACTAAATATGATGTTCTGCTATTAATCTAACTGATCTCTCTCTACAACAACTCTCCTCACAGACTACTTTTTCCTAACTGCGTCAGATAATGTTTTAACTTATTATTTAAATTGACTAACCGGTGCGAGGAAGGGGCGTGGTTAGTCACAAGCGACACACGCGATTTGCCGCGAGCGAGAGGCGTGGCTTTCCACAAACGTGCAGTGTTTGATTGACACTGACGTATATGTTAATTCCTATCCCCGTAAAATATTTTCGGAAGTTGCGATCGGCAATATCCGTAACTGGGCCCACACTTAATTTATACTGTATCAATGCATAGTTACTGTATCAATAATGTAGACACTGACACAGAAAAAATAAGCATTAATAAAAATGTCAGTGTCTACATTATTTATACAGTCACTATATGCATTGTGACTATATAAATAAAGTTTAGACTGAGCCGCCTCCCAAAAATAAACCTAACATTTCTTAAACTATATTTCCGCCCTCCCCCAAAAAATCGCACTAAAAACTAAAATTAATAACCACTTAACCGTCAACCACCCACATCTCAATACACCTAATTACCCTATTAACCCCTAAACCTCAAAACCCCCACATCACAATAAACCTATTTACCCTATTAACCCCTAAACCGCAAAATGCCTACATCGCAATAAACCTATTTACCCTATTAACCCCTAAACCGCAAAACCCCTTCATCGCAATAAACCTATTTAATGTATTAACCCCTCAACCATAAAAACCCCACATCTCAATAAACCTATTTACCCTATTAACCCCTAAATCGCAAACCCCCCACATCGCAATAAATCTATTTACCTTATTAACCCCTAAACCGCAAAACCCCTACATTGCAATAAACCTATTTACCCTATTAACCCATAAACCGCAAAACCCCTACATCGCAATAAACCAATTTACCCAATTAACCCCTAAACCGCAAAACCCCTATATCGCAATAAACCTATTTACCCTATTAACCCCTAAACCGCAAAACCCATACATCACAATAAATCTATTTAACTTATTAACCCTTTAAACTGCCAAAACCCACAACGCAAATAACTATTTAAATAACTAAGTACATTAACCTAACACCCCCTAACCTAACAACCCCTAGCCTAACACCCCCTAACCTAGCAACTCCTAACCTAACACCCCATTAAATAAACCCAATTTACCTAAACTAATACATTCTAAAGTTACAAAAAAAATAAAAATAATAAGTTTACAAAAATAAAAAAAAGCTAACATTACAGAAAATAAAAAAATCAAATGACCAAATTTAACAAAATTAAACCTAATCCCTATTAAAATAAAAAAGACCCCCCAAAATAAAAACACCCCCTATTCTAATAATAAACTACCAGTAGCCCTTAAAAGGGCTTTTTTACAGGGCATTGCCCCAAAATAATCAGCTCTTTTTTTACAAAAAATATACAAAGTCCCACCTAACATTAATCCCCCCCACCCCCCAAAATAAAAGAGCCCATAGGATGAGACCAAGTGAGGAAATAGAAGCTACTCAAATCCTATTGGCTATTCAAATCAGCCAATAGATTTTCACTTTCTCTCATGCTATTGGCTAATTTAAATAGCCAATAGGATTTGAGTAGCTTTCCTCCTATTGGCTGATTTGAATTGGAAGGATCAAATCAGCCAATAGGAATTCAAGGGACGCCATCTTTAATCACGTACCATGAATTCACTATTCAGTGTACGGCGGAGACTATTCAGTGTCGTACGAAGAGGATCCTCCACGCTCCATAGCTCCGCGGTCACTGGTCTTCAGTTCCAGGGTCGCCGGTCTTCAGCTCTGCGGTCTTCAGTCTTCAGCACCGCTCCGCGCAGGATGTTCCTGGAAGAAGAAGAGGTTGCGCTTGGAAGAAGACTTTACCGCCTGGAACAGGACCTTCTCCGCCGGACTTCAGGAACAGTGAGTACCAACCTGGGGGTTAGACTTAAGATTTTTTAAGGTTTTTTTGGGGGGATTTGTTTTATTTAGATTAGGGATGGACAGAAAAAGAGCTAAATGCCCTTTTAAGGGCAATGCCCAAACAAATGCCCTTTTCAGGGCAATGGTGAGTTTAGGTTTTTTAGTGTTAGGTTCTTTTATTTTCGGGGGTGGGGGGTTTAAAGTTAGGTGGGACTTTGTATGTTTTTTGTAAAAGAGCTGATTATCTTGGGGCAATGCCCTGCAAAAAGCCCTTTAAATGGCTACTGGTAGTTTATTATTAGTGTAGGGGTTGTTAGGTTAGGGGGTGTTAGGTTAGGGGTTGTTAGGTTAGGGGGTGTTAGGTTAGTGTACTGTATTTAGTTATTGCGTTGTTGATTTTAAAGGGTTAATAAGTTAAATAGGTTTATTGCGATGTAAGGGTTTTGCGGTTTAGGGGTTAATAGGGTAAATAGGTTTATTGCGATGTAGGGGTTTTGCGGTTTAGGGGTTAATAGGGTAAATAGGTTTATTGCGATGTAGGGATTTTGCGGTTTAGGGGTTAATAAGTTAAATTGGTTTATTGCGATGTAGAGGTTTTACAGTTTAGGAGTTAATAGGGTAAATAGGTTTATTGCGATATGGGGGTTTTGCAGTTTAGGAGTTAATACTTCGTGTAGGATTTTTTGTTATATTTTGTGCGGGCAGGGTTTTTTTTAATACTTGATGCGCGCGGTTAGTTTTTTTAAACTTTAATGTGGGCGATTAGGTGTTGCTTTTGTAATGCTCCGTTTACCTTCGCTGCATCCACCGGTGGATTCTGAAAATGGCAGGGTGGTGAAAGAATCCACCTTCGCTGCATCCAGGTGAATTTTTTTGTCTTCGCGCTGCCAACATTCCATTGAGGATGCGTGCGCAACTGCCGACAGTGATCAAGAGGTGATCTTCAGACTCGCCAGAAACAACAGTTATGAAGCAGCGTTCACAAAGACCGCTGCTCCATAACCTGTCCGCCTGCTTTGAGCAGGTGGAAAAGACATCGCCGGAAATCAACCCGATCGAGTACGATGGGGTTGATTGACACCTCCCTGCTGGAGGCCCATTGGCCGCAAGTCTGCAGGGGGCAGCGTTGCTCTTGTGAGCTGCCGGTGCAATGCTGAATACGGAGAGCATATTGCTCTCCGCATTCAGCGAGGTATGTCAGACCTGATCCGCACTGTCGGATCAGGTCCGACAGACCTTTGATAAATAGAGGCCCAGGTCTGTTTTTCTTTAGCCCAGGTAAAATGCTTCTGACGTTGTTTGTTGTTCAGGAGTGGCTTAACAAGAGGAATACAACATTTGAAGGCCCATGTTTGTGTGTGGTGGCTCTTGACTCCAGCCTCAGTCCACTCCTTGTGAAAGTCCAGAACATTTTTGAATGGCCTTTTCCTGACAATCCTCTCCAGGCTGCGGTCATCCCTGCTGCTTGTTCACCTTTTTCTTCCACACTTTTCCATTCCACATAACTTTCTATTAATGTGCTTTGATACAGCACTTTGGGAACATCCAACTTCTTTTGCAATTACCTTTTGAGGCTTTCCCTCCTTATGGAAGGTGTCAATGATGGTTTTCTGCACAACTGTCAGGTCAGCAGTCTTTCCCATGATTGTGATTCCTACTGAACCAGACTGAGGAACCCTTTGCAGGTGTTATGGCTTAATTAGCTGATTAGAGTGGGACACTTTGAGCCTAGAATATTGCACCTTTTCACAATATTCTAATTTTCTGAGATTGTGGATTTGGGGTATTTATGAGCTGTAAGCCATAATCATCACAATTATGACAAATCATGACTTGAACTATCTTGCTTTGCATGTAATGAGTCTATCTCAGATATTAGTTTCACCTTTTAAGTTGCATTAGTGAAATAAATGAACTTTTGCACGATATTCTAATTTTTCGAGTTTCACCTATATAATGTTAATGTTAATATGAAGGGGCCTATTTATCAAGCCGTCAACTTACTTGCATTCGAAGGTACCAATACGCTCGCCTAAGATCGCGTAACATCGCTGCTGCGGACCTGAATATGCTCTCATTATTTAACAAAAAAGCTGTCAAAAAGCCGCGCACCAAGTACGGGGCGATGAGCAGCGGACTGTTGTTAACTAAACAGTCATCGATCTCGCTGCTCTTCGGCTTTTTCACAGCATTATTTGTATACTGTCACTACACACCGCCACTATTCTAAACTGTTTAACCCCTATCCCGCCGCTCCGAGACCCCGCCGCAACTAAATAAACTTTTTAACCCCTAAACCGACGCTCCCAGAGCCCACAGCCACTCTAATAAACGTATTAACCCCTAAACCGCCGCTCCCGGAGCCCACCACCACCTACATTATACTTATTAACCCCTAATCTGCCGCCCCCTACACCGCTGCCACCTACATATAGTTATTAACCCCTATCCTGCCGCTCCTGGAGCCCACCGCAACTGAATAAATGTATTAACCCCTAAACCGCCAGCCCCCCACATCGCCATAAACTAAATTAACCTATTAATCCCTAAACCTAAAAACCTGTTAACTTTATATTAAATATTAACTCATTCCTATCTTATAATAAATTTATACTTACCTTTAAAATTAAATTAAACTATATTAAACTATTAATTAACCTACCCTAACTATTATAATGAAATTACATTAAACTATATTAAATTACTAATTAATCTAACCTAACTATTATAATAAAATTACATTAAACTATAATAAATTAGTAATTAACCTACCCTAACTGTTATAATAAAATTACATGAAACTATATGAAATTAATAATTAATCTAACCTAACTTTTATACTAAAATAACATAAAACTACAAATTAAAATAACTATATTATATATTTAAACACCTAACCCTACTCAAATAATTTAATTCTACACTTAAAAATTACAAAGTTACAAAAAACTAACTAAGTTGCAAAAAATAACAGACACTAAGTTACACAAAAAAATAAACACTAAATTACAAAAAAGAAAAAAGAAATTATCAAAGCTTTAAACTAATTACACCTAATCTAAGGGCCCTATGAAAATAAAAAAGCCCCCCAAAATAAAAAAAAACCTAACCTACAATAAACTACAAATAGCCCTTAAAAGGGCCTTTTGCGGGGGCATTGCCCCAAAGAAATTAGGTCTTTTCCCTGTAAAAAAAAATACAAACAACCCCCCCAATAGTAAAACCCAAATAAAAAGCTATCTAAAAAAGCCTAAGCTCCCCATTGCCCTGAAAAGGGCATTTGGATAGGCATTGCCCTTAAAAGGGCATTTAGCTCTTTTGCAGGCCCAAGTCCTAATCTAAAACTAAAACCCACCTAATAAACCCTTAAAAAAATCCTAACACTAACCCCGGAAGATTTACTTACAGTTTTGAAGATCCACCGTCCATCCTCCAAGAAGCCGTTAGAAGTCTTCAACGAAGCCTGCAGAAGTCTTCATCCAGACGGCATCTTCTATCTTCATCCATCCTGCGCGGTGCAGCTCCATCTTCAAGACATCCAACGCGGAGCATCCTCTTCCGACAACTACCGACGAATGAAGGTTCCTGTTACGGTTGCCTCCAGGCTGGCTGGAAGTTGGACCGTAGAAAAGGATGCTCCTAGCGCTCACCAAAGGAGCAGCAGCACCGTAGACACTCTAACTGCTGCGTAGCCACCATAAGTAACGCAGACTCCACGAACCACCGCTGCTGGGCTGGTATCTCGCCATCTGCTCTGCGCCCTGGACCCACGACCAGGCTCCAGTAGGTGAACCTCTTCCTTATGTAGCAATCCCTGTAGCTAAGGGAGTATGAAAAACATAGCAATCCCTGTAGTGATTATAAGCTGTCCCCTACAAACATGAGTCAAAGCTTCAAGTTAGAGGGTCAAAAATAGGTCTGATGTGCTGGAGCACACAGCCTGCTTTTTATTGAGGTTACATGCAAACAGGACACTCTCAGGGGGAGGCATAAAATCCCCCATCACACATTTGATATTAGATAGAGAGACACTCCCTTTGACAGGCCACAACATTTACTTCAGCAGATAACATTACACACAATAAAACAATGCAGTCCACCTTATCAATACTAGTCTGATTAGACAATGGGAAAGTTGATCACTAAACCTAATTAGAGCTAATCCCAGCAGACTTGTATTTAGAATAGGTTTCTTGAAGCTGAACAAAATTTAACTCTTAATGGCACACAATGAAACTGAACCAAGTGGGAGAAAGCCAGGGACAAGTCATTTCACAGGTCTGGGGACATAGTCTTAAAGGGGCATTGTTCATCAAAGTCACAATATGTCCCCAGATGGTTCTTAAAGGGCCACACACACACCCAACAAAAGTCAATATGTCCTCAGGGGCACAATCTTCCAGGGGCCATAGTCATGTGGAAGGAGGCTGGCAAATAGGCTTCTCCAAAATCCAGGGAAGCAGGGCAATTTTCCATTTAAAGGGCCAGTTACAAACAGCAGTTTGTAACATATCTCCCCTTTTGGAGGGAGACTAACCAGGCACCTGACCTTCTGTCGGTCAGTGCCTAAGTTAGTCTCGCAACCCACCCACAAATAAACACTAGCAGCAAAGCAGCCCCCCCACAACAAGTAGCACTGGCCTGTAAGTTCCAGGTTATAGGATGACAGTGTAGCATCCTCTGCCTTCCTGGCGCAGCTGGGCAAATAGCTGATGGTACTTGGGGGGCAGAGGCCAGCGGCACTCTGCCCTGGTGCCAGCGCTTCTGCTGGGGTGAGGGGTTTGCAGGCCAGTCCTGTAACAAGGACAAGGTCTGTAGGGCAGAGGCCAGCAGTGCTCTGTCCTGATGCCAGCTCTTCTGCTGGGGGAATTGGGGCATAGTCCTGCCCGGTGGCAAAGGGAACGTGGGGGTCAGTGGGGGTTAACATCTCCACTGTTAACCCTGGGCCCAAGTTAGGAGTTAGCTGGGGAGGGGGAGATTGGCTTACCTCCTCCTCCTGATACTCCGGCGGCCGTTGGGAAGGGAGGTCGATGCTCTCCGCTTCCTGTGGAACATGCTGCGGCTGGGGAGAGAGACCGGTTGTCTCCTCTCCCTGGAAGGCACACTCCGGCTGGGGAGGGAGTTCGATGCTCTCCCCTCCCTGTAGCTGGGTCTGTCGCTGGGGATCTGGGCCGCCTGCCCAGCATCCCTGTAGGGCCGGTAGAGAGACTGCGGTCCCATCTCCACCTGCCTGCTGGGGGTCCTCCCAGGACCAGTCTATGAGGCCTGCTGCCTCTGGTATCTCTGGTTGGGGTTGGGGAAGGAGACCGGTTGTCTCTTCCCTCTGCACAGTATACTGCCGCTGGGGAGGGAGGTCGCTGCTCCCCTCTCCCTGTGGAACATGCTGCGGCTGGGGAGAGAGACCAGGTGTCCATACCCTCAAACTCCACAGTTGGCGCTCAAAGGCTCGTGCCGCTTTGTTCTCCGTAGCCAATTCCCGGATGAGGCGACTGACTACCTCCTGTGCAGGGTCTGGACCATATCGGACTAGCCGCCTCTTTACTTCTGGAACGAAATCCGCGCCCTCATAGCGACGGATCCGGTTGAGGTGCTCTTCACATGGTTCTGACCAGTATCTTGTCAGCTCCATGCTGCTGTAGGTAGGGACGCTGCGCAGTGGCTAGCGTTGCCCTCAATTACTCTCCTACGATACCAGTGCTGTTGTGGTGCTGCTCCTTGCGCTAGGACGCCAATCCCACCGCTGCCGCCAAATGTTACGGTTGCCTCCAGGCTGGCTGGAAGTTGGACCGTAGAAAAGGATGCTCCTAGCGCTCACCAAAGGAGCAGCAGCACCGTAGACACTCTAACTGCTGCGTAGCCACCATAAGTAACGCAGACTCCACGAACCACCGCTGCTGGGCTGGTATCTCGCCATCTGCTCTGCGCCCTGGACCCACGACCAGGCTCCAGTAGGTGAACCTCTTCCTTATGTAGCAATCCCTGTAGCTAAGGGAGTATGAAAAACATAGCAATCCCTGTAGTGATTATAAGCTGTCCCCTACAAACATGAGTCAAAGCTTCAAGTTAGAGGGTCAAAAATAGGTCTGATGTGCTGGAGCACACAGCCTGCTTTTTATTGAGGTTACATGCAAACAGGACACTCTCAGGGGGAGGCATAAAATCCCCCATCACACATTTGATATTAGATAGAGAGACACTCCCTTTGACAGGCCACAACATTTACTTCAGCAGATAACATTACACACAATAAAACAATGCAGTCCACCTTATCAATACTAGTCTGATTAGACAATGGGAAAGTTGATCACTAAACCTAATTAGAGCTAATCCCAGCAGACTTGTATTTAGAATAGGTTTCTTGAAGCTGAACAAAATTTAACTCTTAATGGCACACAATGAAACTGAACCAAGTGGGAGAAAGCCAGGGACAAGTCATTTCACAGGTCTGGGGACATAGTCTTAAAGGGGCATTGTTCATCAAAGTCACAATATGTCCCCAGATGGTTCTTAAAGGGCCACACACACACCCAACAAAAGTCAATATGTCCTCAGGGGCACAATCTTCCAGGGGCCATAGTCATGTGGAAGGAGGCTGGCAAATAGGCTTCTCCAAAATCCAGGGAAGCAGGGCAATTTTCCATTTAAAGGGCCAGTTACAAACAGCAGTTTGTAACATATCTCCCCTTTTGGAGGGAGACTAACCAGGCACCTGACCTTCTGTCGGTCAGTGCCTAAGTTAGTCTCGCAACCCACCCACAAATAAACACTAGCAGCAAAGCAGCCCCCCCACAACAAGTAGCACTGGCCTGTAAGTTCCAGGTTATAGGATGACAGTGTAGCATCCTCTGCCTTCCTGGCGCAGCTGGGCAAATAGCTGATGGTACTTGGGGGGCAGAGGCCAGCGGCACTCTGCCCTGGTGCCAGCGCTTCTGCTGGGGTGAGGGGTTTGCAGGCCAGTCCTGTAACAAGGACAAGGTCTGTAGGGCAGAGGCCAGCAGTGCTCTGTCCTGATGCCAGCTCTTCTGCTGGGGGAATTGGGGCATAGTCCTGCCCGGTGGCAAAGGGAACGTGGGGGTCAGTGGGGGTTAACATCTCCACTGTTAACCCTGGGCCCAAGTTAGGAGTTAGCTGGGGAGGGGGAGATTGGCTTACCTCCTCCTCCTGATACTCCGGCGGCCGTTGGGAAGGGAGGTCGATGCTCTCCGCTTCCTGTGGAACATGCTGCGGCTGGGGAGAGAGACCGGTTGTCTCCTCTCCCTGGAAGGCACACTCCGGCTGGGGAGGGAGTTCGATGCTCTCCCCTCCCTGTAGCTGGGTCTGTCGCTGGGGATCTGGGCCGCCTGCCCAGCATCCCTGTAGGGCCGGTAGAGAGACTGCGGTCCCATCTCCACCTGCCTGCTGGGGGTCCTCCCAGGACCAGTCTATGAGGCCTGCTGCCTCTGGTATCTCTGGTTGGGGTTGGGGAAGGAGACCGGTTGTCTCTTCCCTCTGCACAGTATACTGCCGCTGGGGAGGGAGGTCGCTGCTCCCCTCTCCCTGTGGAACATGCTGCGGCTGGGGAGAGAGACCAGGTGTCCATACCCTCAAACTCCACAGTTGGCGCTCAAAGGCTCGTGCCGCTTTGTTCTCCGTAGCCAATTCCCGGATGAGGCGACTGACTACCTCCTGTGCAGGGTCTGGACCATATCGGACTAGCCGCCTCTTTACTTCTGGAACGAAATCCGCGCCCTCATAGCGACGGATCCGGTTGAGGTGCTCTTCACATGGTTCTGACCAGTATCTTGTCAGCTCCATGCTGCTGTAGGTAGGGACGCTGCGCAGTGGCTAGCGTTGCCCTCAATTACTCTCCTACGATACCAGTGCTGTTGTGGTGCTGCTCCTTGCGCTAGGACGCCAATCCCACCGCTGCCGCCAAATGTTACGGTTGCCTCCAGGCTGGCTGGAAGTTGGACCGTAGAAAAGGATGCTCCTAGCGCTCACCAAAGGAGCAGCAGCACCGTAGACACTCTAACTGCTGCGTAGCCACCATAAGTAACGCAGACTCCACGAACCACCGCTGCTGGGCTGGTATCTCGCCATCTGCTCTGCGCCCTGGACCCACGACCAGGCTCCAGTAGGTGAACCTCTTCCTTATGTAGCAATCCCTGTAGCTAAGGGAGTATGAAAAACATAGCAATCCCTGTAGTGATTATAAGCTGTCCCCTACAAACATGAGTCAAAGCTTCAAGTTAGAGGGTCAAAAATAGGTCTGATGTGCTGGAGCACACAGCCTGCTTTTTATTGAGGTTACATGCAAACAGGACACTCTCAGGGGGAGGCATAAAATCCCCCATCACACATTTGATATTAGATAGAGAGACACTCCCTTTGACAGGCCACAACATTTACTTCAGCAGATAACATTACACACAATAAAACAATGCAGTCCACCTTATCAATACTAGTCTGATTAGACAATGGGAAAGTTGATCACTAAACCTAATTAGAGCTAATCCCAGCAGACTTGTATTTAGAATAGGTTTCTTGAAGCTGAACAAAATTTAACTCTTAATGGCACACAATGAAACTGAACCAAGTGGGAGAAAGCCAGGGACAAGTCATTTCACAGGTCTGGGGACATAGTCTTAAAGGGGCATTGTTCATCAAAGTCACAATATGTCCCCAGATGGTTCTTAAAGGGCCACACACACACCCAACAAAAGTCAATATGTCCTCAGGGGCACAATCTTCCAGGGGCCATAGTCATGTGGAAGGAGGCTGGCAAATAGGCTTCTCCAAAATCCAGGGAAGCAGGGCAATTTTCCATTTAAAGGGCCAGTTACAAACAGCAGTTTGTAACAGTTCCTTTAAATGACGCCATCCAAGATGGCGTCCCTTAGATTCCGATTGGCTGATAGAATTCAGTCGGCCAGGAAAGGGTCTAACGCTCACTTTCAAGGTGCGACTTTTCCATACCGCAGATCCCCTTACGCCAATTGCGTATCTTATCTTTTCAATGGGATCTTCCTAACGCTGGTATTTAGAGTCTTGGCTGAAGTGAGCGGTAGACCCTCTACCGACAAGACTCCTACCGCCCATGGAAAGGCTGTAGTTAAGAGCCTTATGGGCTAACGCCAGTATATAAACCTCTTAACTACAGTGCTCTAAAGTACACTAACACCCATAAACTACCTATGTACCCCTAAACCGAGGCCCCCCCACATCGCCGCCACTATAATAAATATTTTTAACCCCTAATCGGCCGACCGCACATCGCCACCACCTACATTATCACTATGAACCCCTAATCTGCTGCCCCTAACATTGCCGACCCCTACATAATATTTATTAACCCCTAATCTCCCCCCCCAACGTCGCCGCCACCTAACTTCAAATATTAACCCCTAATCTGCCGACCGGACCTCGCCGCTACTATAATAAATGTATTAACCCCTAAAGCTAAGTCTAACCCTAACCCTAACACCACCCTAAGTTAAATATAATTTTAATCTAACGAAATAAATTAACTCTTATTAACTAAAGTATTCCTAATTAAAACTAAATACTTACCTGTAAAATAAACCCTAATATAGCTACAATATAACTAATAATTATATTGTAGCTATTTTAGGATTTATATTTATTTTACAGGCAACTTTGTATTTATTTTAACTAGGTACAAAAGCTAATAAATAGTTAATAACTATTTAATAGCTACCTAGTTAAAATAATTACAAAATTACATGTAAAATAAATCCTAATCTAAGTTACAAATACACCTAACACTACACTATCATTAAATTAATTAAATAAATTACATACAATTAGCTAAAATAAAATACAATAAAATAAACTATACTATAATACAACCCCCCCCACTAAATTACAAAAAATAAAAAAGAATTACAAGCAGTTTAAACTAATTACACCTAATCTAAGCCCCCTAATAAAATAAAAAATCCCCCCAAAATAAAAAATTCCTTACCCTATTCTAAAATACAAAAGTAATCAGCTCTTTTACCAGCCCTTAAAAGTGCTTTTTGCGGGGCATTGCCCCAAAGTAATCAGCTCTTTTACCTGAAAATAAAAATACAATACCCCCCAACATTATAACCCACCACCCACACACCCCTACTCTAGCCCACCCAAACCCCCCTTAAATAAACCTATCGCTAACCCCCTGAAGATCATCCTACCTTGAGTTGTCTTCACCCAGCCGAACAAATTCTTCATCCAAGGTGCGCAGAGGAGGTCCTTGATCCGGTAGAAGTCTTCATCCAAGCGGCAAAGAAGAGGTCCTCCATCCGGTAGAAGTCTTCATCCAGGCGGAGTCTTCAATCTTCATCCATCCGGAGCGGAGCCATCTTCAACGGAGCCGACGCAGAGCCATCCTCTTCAACCGACGGACTAATGACAAATGAAGGTTCCTTTAAGGGACGTCATCCAAGATGGCGTCCCTTCAATTCTGATTGGCTGATAGAATTCTATCAGCCAATCGGAATTAAGGTAGGAAAAAACTGATTATCTGATCCAATCAGCCAATCGTATTGAACTCACATTCTATTGGCTGTTCCGATCAGCCAATAGAATGTGAGTTCAATGCGATTGGCTGACCAGCCAATCAGATTTTTCCTTCCTTAATTCCGATTGGCTGATAGAATTCTATCAGCCAATCGGAATTGAAGGGATGCCATCTTGGATGACGTCCCTTAAAGGAACCTTCATTCGTTGTTAGTCCGTCGGCTGAAGAGGATGGCTCCGCGTCGGCTCCGTTGAAGATGGCTCCACTCCGCTCCGGATGAAGATTGAAGACGCCGCCTGGATGAAGACTTCTACCAGATGGAGGACCTCTTCTTTGCCTCTTGGATGAAGACTTCTACCGGATCAAGGACCTCCTCTGCGCACCTTGGATGAAGAGCTCGGCTGGGTGAAGACGACTCAAGGTAGGGAGATCTTCAGGGGGTTAGCGATAGGTTTATTTAAGGGGGGTTTGGGTGGGTTAGAGTAGGGGTGTGTGGGTGGTGGGTTGTAATGTTGGGGGGGTATTGTATTTTTATTTTCAGGTAAAAGAGCTGATTACTTTGGGGCAAGGCCCCACAAAAAGCCCTTTTAAGGGCTGGTAAAAGAGCTGATTACTTTTGTATTTTAGAATAGGGTAGGGAATTTTTTATTTTGGGGGGATTTTTTATTTTATTAGGGGGCTTAGATTATGTGTAATTAGTTTAAACTGCTTGTAATTCTTTTTTATTTTTTGTAATTTAGTGTGTTTTTTTTAATTATAGAATACTTTATTTAATTGTATTTAATTGTAGGTAATTGTAGGTAATTTATTTAATTAATTTAATGATAGTGTAGTGTTAGGTTTAATTGTAACTTAGGTTAGGATTTATTTTACATGTAATTTTGTATTTATTTTAACTAGGTAGTTATTAAATAGTTATTAACTATTTATTAGCTTTTGTACCTAGTTAAAATAAATACAAAGTTGCCTGTAAAATAAATATAAATCCTAAAATAGCTACAATGTAATTATTAATTATATTGTAGCTATATTAGGGTTTATTTGATAGGTAAGTATTTAGTTTTAAATAGGAATAATTTAGTTAATTTTAGGAATATTATTTTGTTTAATTTAAATTATATTTATGTTAGGGGGGTGTTAGGGTTAGGGTTAGAGTTATGTTTAGGGGTTAATAACTTTATTATAGTACTAGCGGCGACGGTGCGGGTGGGAGATTAGGGGTTAATAATTGTAGGTAGGTGGCGGCAATGTTAGGGAGGGCAGATTAGGGGTTAATACAATTTATTATACTATTTGCGAGGCGGGAGTGCGGCGGTTTAGGGGTTAATATATTTATTATAGTGGCGGCGAGGTCCGGTCGGCAGATTAGGGGTTAATAAGTGTAGGTAAGGTAGCGGCAACGTTGGGGGGGGCAGATTAGGGGTTAAAAAATATAATATAGGGGTCGGCGGTGTTAGGGGCATCAGATTAGGGGTTCATATGGATAATGTAGGTTGCGGCGGTGTCCGGAGCGGCAGATTAGGGGTTAATAATAATATGCAGGGGTCAGCGATAGCGGGGGCAGCAGATTAGGGGTTAATAAATGTAAGGTTAGGGGTGTTTAGACTCGGGGTTCATGTTAGGGTGTTAGGTGCATACTTAGAAAGTGTTTCCCCATAGGAAACAATGGGGCTGCATTAGGAGCTGAACGCTGCTTTTTTGCAGGTGTTAGGTTTTTTTTCAGCCAGCTCAGCCCCATTGTTTCCTATGGGGAAATCGTGCACGAGCACGTTTTCCCATCTGCTACCGTAGGCAACGCTGGTATTGAGAGTTGAAGTGGAGCTAAGTTAGGCTCAACACACCCTTTTTTGAGCTTAACGCAGCCCCTCAGACAACTCTAAATACCAGCGTTGTTGGAAAGGTGCGTTGGGAAAAAAAGCAGCGTTAGCTACGCGGGTCTTTACCGACAAAACTCTAAATCTAGCCGTAAGATTGCAAAACGTTATTGTTTGAATGTAATTACAAAACGTTATTGCTTGAATACAATTGCAAAACTTTATTGTTTGAATACAATTGCAAACAAATATACATACCTCCCAACTGTCCCAATTATGCGGGACAGTCTCGATTTTAGGGGTCTGTCCCGCTGTCCCGGGTTGCTAGCCATCTGTCCTGCATTGCCCCATGCATTTAAAAAAAATTAAAAAAATTTTTTTTAAATTCTATTGGGCACATACTCAGAAGCAGCTGACTTTTCTCTCCCAGGGTTATATACCTGTTAGATTCCTTATGGAAAATAAATGTTGTGTGGGTTAAGTAGGAGTAAGAAGGCTGTATACCTACTGACCTCAGGTAATGGTGACCTCTAAACCCTGGTAGTGATGACGTCTAACCCCTGGTGATAATACTAGCATGCCTTCAGTTTTATACGATGAGCAGTGCTAACACCAGGGTAACGAACAGTGGCAGCCTCAGAATGCCAGCTAATGTGCTTGCCAACCCCAGGACCTCATACAATGAGTTACAGATACCCATATATGATGTAGTGTGTGTCTATCTGTATCTATAAGTGTGTATGTGTGTGTATCTGCATGTATAAGTGTAAGCTGTGTAGTGTGTGTGTGTGTGTGTGTATCTGTATGTATAAGTGTAGGCTATGTAGTGTGTGTGTCTGCATGTATAAATGTAAGCTATGAAGTGTGTATATCTGCATGTATAAGTGTATGCTGTGTAGTGTGTGTATCTGTATGTATAAGTGTGTGTGTGTGTATCTGCATGTATAAGTTTAAGCTGTGTAGTGTGTGTGTGTGTATCTGTATGTATACGTGTAGGCTATGTAGTGTGTGTGTCTGCATGTATAAATGTAAGCTATGAAGTGTGCATATATGCATGTATAAGTGTATACTATGTAGTATGTGTGTGTGTATCTGCATGTATAAGTGTAGCTGTGTAGTGTGTGTGTATCTGTATGTATAAGTGTGTGTATCTGCATGTATAAGTGTATGCTATGTAGTGTGTGTGTGCGTATATCTGCATGTATAAGTGTATGCTATGTAGTGTGTGTGTGTATCTGTATGTATAAGTGTATTCTATGTAGTGTGTGTGTGCCTGCCTGTATAAGTGTATGATATGTAGTGTGTGTCTGCATGTGTAAGTGTATGCAATGTAGTGTGTGTGTATCTGTATGTATAAGTGTATGCTATGTAGTGTGTGTGTGTGTGTGTATCTGCATGTATAAGTGTCTGCTATGTAGTGTGTGTGTGTGTGTGTGTGTATCTGCATGTATAAGTGTATGCTGTGTAGTGTGTGTGTATCTGTATGTATAAGTGTGTGTGTATCTGCATGTATAAGTGTATGCTGTGTAGTGTGTGTGTGTGTATCTGTATGTATACGTGTGTGTGTATCTGCATGTATAGGTGTATGCTGTGTAGTGTGTGTGTATCTGTATGTATAAGTGTATGCTATGTAGTGTGTTACTGTGCATTTTTGCTAACTTTAAAAGCCAGAATCTAGAATATTAAGGGGGAATGCAGAGAGCAGTTTTAAAGAATCTATTATTAAATGTCCAATTAAGATAAAAATATTTAGCACTGTCTCTGCAAAGGTTAATTAAACACAGAGCTCACATAGCTATACCAGTGGTTTGAGCTTGTGTTTGATTTGCTGCCTAAGAGTATTAACATATATGACTTTATTTCGAATTTTATTTATATTACTTTGGTCTTATGATTTTTAAGCCCTGCCCCTTTCAAATTTTTGCCGCTGGGGGGGTGCCCCTCTTTTGAATTTTGAAATCTTGGGAGGTATGAATATATGTTTAATAAATATACCCATTGAGGATTCTGTGAAGTACACACTCATTCTCCTTATTTCCTGATTTAACAGGTAACATTTAATCTGCTTACTGGCCTCCTGAATGGGCTCTGTAACAGATACATATACATATATATATATATATATATATATATATATATATATATATATATATATATATATATATATATATATATATATCTAGAGAGAGAGAGAGAGAGAGAGAGAGAGAGAATATAAAGGAAGAGAGAGAGGGGAGAGAAGGTAAAGGGAGAGACAGAGAGAGAGAGGTAGGGAGGGTAAAGGGAGAGAAAGAGGGGAGAGATGAAGATAGGGTAAAGGGAGAGGGAGAGAGAGAGAGAGAATATAAAGGAAGAGAGAGAGGGGAGAGAAGGTAAAGGGAGAGACAGAGAGAGAGAGGTAGGGAGGGTAAAGGGAGAGAAAGAGGGGAGAGATGAAGATAGGGTAAAGGGAGAGGGAGAGAGAGAGAGAGGGGGTAGAGGGTGAAGGGGGGAGAGAGAGAGGAGCGAGTAAGAGAGGGTAAAGGGAGAGAGCGAGAGAGAGAGAGAAAGGAAGAGAGGATAAAATGAGAGAGATAAAGAGAATATAAAGGGAGAGAGAGGGGATAGAGGAAGAGAGGGTAAAGGGAGAGTCAGAGAGGGGAGAGAGGGTGAAGGGAGAGAGAGAGAGGGAGAGAGAGAGGAGTGAGTAAGAGAGGGTAAAGGTAGAAAGAGAGAAAAAGAGGAGCGAGGAAGAGAGTGTAAAGGGAGAGAGAGAGAGAGAGAGAGAGAGATAGAGAGAGGAAGAGAGGGTAAAAGGAGAAAGAGAGGGTAAAGTCAGAGAGAGAAAGAGAATATAAAGCGAGAGAGAGGGGAGAAAAAGAGGGGAGAGATGAAGAGAGGGTAAAGGGAGAGAGAGAGAGAGAGAGAGAGAGAGAGAGAGAGAGGAAAAAGATGGTCAAGGGAGACAGATAGATAGAGAGAGAGAGAGAGAGAGAGAGAGGAGCTAGGAAGAGAGGTTAAAGGGATAGAAAGAGAGGGGAGAGAGGGTGAAGAGAGAGAGAACGAGAGAGAGAAGGGAGAGATGGTGAAGAGAGAAAGAGAGAGAGAGAGAGAGCCGAGGAAGAGTGGTTAAAGGGATAGAGAGAGGGGGGAGAGGGTGAAGAGAGAGGCACAAGGAAGAGAGTGTAAAGGGAGAGAGAGAGAGAGAGAGAGAGAGGGTAAATGTGAGAGAGAGAATATAAATGAAGAGAGAGAGGGGAGAGAAGGTAAAGGGAGAGAGGGAGAGACAGAGAGAGAGGTAGGGAGGGTAAAGGGAGAGAAAGAGGGGAGAGATGAAGATAGGGTAAAGGGAGAGGGAGAGAGAGAGAGGGGATAGAGGGTGAAGGGGAGAGAGAGAGAGGAGCGAGTAAGAGAGGGTAAAGGGAGAGAGAGAGAGAAAGAGGAGCAAGGAAGAGAGTGTAAAGGGAGAGAGAGAGAGAGAAAGGAAGAGAGGATAAAATGAGAGAGAGAAAGAGAATATAAAGGGAGAGAGAGGGGATAGAGGAAGAGAGGGTAAAGGGAGAAAGAGAGAAAAAGAGGAGCGAGGAAGAGAGTGTAAAGGGAGAGAGAGAGAGATAGAGAGAGGAAGAGAGGGTAAAAGGAGAGAGAGAGGAAGAGAGGGTAAAGTGAGAGAGAGAAAGAGAATATAAAGAGAGAGAGGGGAGAAAAAGAGGGGAGAGATGAAGATAGGGTAAAGGGAGAGAGAGAGAGAGAGAGAGAGAGAGAGAGAGAGAGAGAGAGAGAGAGAGAATATAAAGGAAGAGAGAGAGGGGAGAGAAGGTAAAGGGAGAGACAGAGAGAGAGAGGTAGGGAGGGTAAAGGGAGAGAAAGAGGGGAGAGATGAAGATAGGGTAAAGGGAGAGGGAGAGAGAGAGAGAGAGAGAGAGAATATAAAGGAAGAGAGAGAGGGGAGAGAAGGTAAAGGGAGAGACAGAGAGAGAGAGGTAGGGAGGGTAAAGGGAGAGAAAGAGGGGAGAGATGAAGATAGGGTAAAGGGAGAGGGAGAGAGAGAGAGAGGGGGTAGAGGGTGAAGGGGGGAGAGAGAGAGGAGCGAGTAAGAGAGGGTAAAGGGAGAGAGTGAGAGAGAGAGAGAAAGGAAGAGAGGATAAAATGAGAGAGATAAAGAGAATATAAAGGGAGAGAGAGGGGATAGAGGAAGAGAGGGTAAAGGGAGAGTCAGAGAGGGGAGAGAGGGTGAAGGGAGAGAGAGAGAGAGAGAGAGAGAGAGGGAGAGAGAGAGAGAGAGGAGTGAGTAAGAGAGGGTAAAGGGAGAAAGAGAGAAAAAGAGGAACGAGGAAGAGAGTGTAAAGGGAGAGAGAGAGAGAGATAGAGAGAGGAAGAGAGGGTAAAAGGAGAAAGAGAGGGTAAAGTCAGAGAGAGAAAGAGAATATAAAGCGAGAGAGAGGGGAGAAAAAGAGGGGAGAGATGAAGAGAGGGTAAAGGGAGAGAGAGAGAGAGAGAGAGAGAGGAAAAAGATGGTCAAGGGAGACAGATAGATAGAGAGAGAGAGAGAGGAGCTAGGAAGAGAGGTTAAAGGGATAGAAAGAGAGGGGAGAGAGGGTGAAGAGAGAGAGAACGAGAGAGAGAAGGGAGAGATGGTGAAGAGAGAGAGAGAGAGAGAGCCGAGGAAGAGTGGTTAAAGGGATAGAGAGAGGGGGGAGAGGGTGAAGAGAGAGGCACAAGGAAGAGAGTGTAAAGGGAGAGAGAGAGAGAGGGTAAATGTGAGAGAGAGAATATAAATGAAGAGAGAGAGGGGAGAGAAGGTAAAGGGAGAGAGGGAGAGACAGAGAGAGAGAGGTAGGGAGGGTAAAGGGAGAGAAAGAGGGGAGAGATGAAGATAGGGTAAAGGGAGAGGGAGAGAGAGAGAGGGGATAGAGGGTGAAGGGGAGAGAGAGAGAGGAGCGAGTAAGAGAGGGTAAAGGGAGAGAGAGAAAGAGGAGCAAGGAAGAGAGTGTAAAGGGAGAGAGAGAGAGAGAAAGGAAGAGAGGATAAAATGAGAGAGAGAAAGAGAATATAAAGGGAGAGAGAGGGGATAGAGGAAGAGAGGGTAAAGGGAGAGTCAGAGAGGGGAGAGAGGGTGAAGGGAGAGAGAGAGAGAGAGAGAGAGAGAGAGAGGAGCGAGGAAGAGAGTGTAAAGGGAGAGAGAGAGAGATAGAGAGAGGAAGAGAGGGTAAAAGGAGAGAGAGAGGAAGAGAGGGTAAAGTGAGAGAGAGAAAGAGAATATAAAGAGAGAGAGGGGAGAAAAAGAGGGGAGAGATGAAGAGAGGGTAAAGGGAGAGAGAGAGAGAGAGAGAGAGAGAGAGAGAGAGAGAGAGAGAGAGAGAGAGAGAGAATATAAAGGAAGAGAGAGAGGGGAGAGAAGGTAAAGGGAGAGACAGAGAGAGAGAGGTAGGGAGGGTAAAGGGAGAGAAAGAGGGGAGAGATGAAGATAGGGTAAAGGGAGAGGGAGAGAGAGAGAGAGAGAGAGAGAGAGAGAATATAAAGGAAGAGAGAGAGGGGAGAGAAGGTAAAGGGAGAGAGAGAGAGAGAGAGGTAGGGAGGGTAAAGGGAGAGAAAGAGGGGAGAGATGAAGATAGGGTAAAGGGAGAGGGAGAGAGAGAGAGAGAGAGGGGGTAGAGGGTGAAGGGGGGAGAGAGAGAGGAGCGAGTAAGAGAGGGTAAAGGGAGAGAGTGAGAGAGAGAAAGAAAGGAAGAGAGGATAAAATGAGAGAGATAAAGAGAATATAAAGGGAGAGAGAGGGGATACAGGAAGAGAGGGTAAAGGGAGAGTCAGAGAGGGGAGAGAGGGTGAAGGGAGAGAGAGAGAGAGAGAGAGAGGTAGAGAGAGAGAGGAGTGAGTAAGAGAGGGTAAAGGGAGAAAGAGAGAAAAAGAGGAGCGAGGAAGAGAGTGTAAAGGGAGAGAGAGAGAGAGAGAGAGAGAGAGAGGAAGAGAGGGTAAAAGGAGAAAGAGAGGGTAAATTCAGAGAGAGAAAGAGAATATAAAGCGAGAGAGAGGGGAGAAAAAGAGGGGAGAGATGAAGAGAGGGTAAAGGGAGAGAGAGAGAGAGAGAGAGAGAGAGGAAAAAGATGGTCAAGGGAGACAGATAGATAGAGAGAGAGAGAGAGAGAGAGAGAGAGAGGAGCTAGGAAGAGAGGTTAAAGGGATAGAAAGAGAGGGGAGAGAGGGTGAAGAGAGAGAGAACGAGAGAGAGAAGGGAGAGATGGTGAAGAGAAAGAGAGAGAGAGAGAGAGAGCCAAGGAAGAGTGGTTAAAGGGATAGAGAGAGGGGGGAGAGGGTGAAGAGAGAGGCACAAGGAAGAGAGTGTAAAGGGAGAGAGAGAGAGAGAGAGAGAGGGTAAATGTGTGAGAGAGAATATAAATGAAGAGAGAGAGGGGAGAGAAGGTAAAGGGAGAGAGGGAGAGACAGAGAGAGAGAGGTAGGGAGGGTAAAGGGAGAGAAAGAGGGGAGAGATGAAGATAGGGTAAAGGGAGAGGGAGAGAGAGAGAGGGGATAGAGGGTGAAGGGGAGAGAGAGAGAGGAGCGAGTAAGAGAGGGTAAAGGGAGAGAGAGAGAGAAAGAGGAGCAAGGAAGAGAGTGTAAAGGGAGAGAGAGAGAGAGAAAGGAAGAGAGGATAAAATGAGAGAGAGAAAGAGAATATAAAGGGAGAGAGAGGGGATAGAGGAAGAGAGGGTAAAGGGAGAGTCAGAGAGGGGAGAGAGGGTGAACGGAGAGAGAGAGAGAGAGAAAGGAGCGAGTAAGAGAGGGTAAAGGGAGAAAGAGAGAAAAAGAGGAGCGAGGAAGAGAGTGTAAAGGGAGAGAGAGAGAGATAGAGAGAGGAAGAGAGGATAAAAGGAGAGAGAGAGGAAGAGAGGGTAAAGTGAGAGAGAGAAAGAGAATATAAAGAGAGAGGGGGAGAAAAAGAGGGGAGAGATGAAGAGAGGGTAAAGGGAGAGAGAGAGAGAGAGAGAGAGAGAGAGAGAGAGAGAGAGAGAGAGAGAGGAAAAAGATGGTCAAGGGAGACAGATATATATATATATAGAGATAGAGAGAGAGGAGCTAGGAAGAGAGGTTAAAGGGATAGAAAGAGAGGGGAGATAGGGTGAAGGGAGAGAGAACGAGAGAAGGGAGAGATGGTGAAGGGAGAGAGAGAGAGAGAGAGAGAGAGAGAGAAGCGAGGAAGAGTGGTTAAAGGGAGAGAGAGAGGGGGGAGAGGGTGAAGAGAGAGAGAGAGGAACAAGGAAGAGAGTGTAAAGGGAGAGAGAGATAGAGGGTAAAGGGAGAGAGATAGAGGAAAAGAGGGTAAAGGGAGAGAGAGGTAGTGAAAGAGAAAGGAAAAGTGGGTAAAGTTTGGTTTCTAGTTTGTCTATTTTTCTGGTTCCAAAAGAGGGCAGTAAGTTACTGATGTTTCTTTTCTTTGTATTCCTGGTTGAAACTTTTGATCTATAAAGTTTACTTGGAGGTGGGACAACCTCCACCTAAACAGATTACTGCTAATTCCACCAGGTCAGTTGCCAGTCCTTGGGCTTTCAAGAATGAGGCTTCTGTTGACCAAATTTGCAAGGCAGCTACTTGGTCTTCATACTTTTACTAAATTTCCTTTGGCAGGAAAATCCTTAAGGCAGTAGTCTAAGTGTACATTTTCTTTGTTTTATACCTATAGGTAATTTTTTGTGCATATTAAAAAAAACAAAAAACTTTGCAATTTATTTTTTGGATTCTATTCGGGTTTTGGATTTAGTTTTCTCTGTGGAAAAAGGTGTTATTTCTCATTACTTGTGGACTCCACTGCTTGGGTATTAGTTCCCAGGAGAAATGGATTATGGACTTTCACCACCAGTATGAAAGAAAACATAATTTTTGCTTACCTGATAAATTCATTTCTTTCATGATGGTGAGAGTCCACAAGACCCCACCCTGTTTATTTTATGATGAGAGTTTATTTTCATGCACATCTTTTTCCGTGTTCCTATTATTTTGTTGTTATTTCTTTTTCCTACCTCTCTTGCTTGGTTATATGTCAGACTAGTTTACCAGTGAGGTGGGAGGGTTTTTTATAGAACTCTTGGGGTTTGGGAATCTTTGCCTCCTCCTACTGGCAGGGAAGAGTAATTCCCAGGAGTAATGGATTGTGGACTCTCACACCATGAAAGAAATTAATTTATCAGGTAAGGATAAATTTTAATTTTTTCTTCTGGTCACTTTGCATTCCGTTAATTTCTAAAAATAAACTATAAATGTATAATGATGGCAAACATGGGTATTCATTTTGTTTTTACAAAACGAATATCCAAAAGAATGCACAAACTAACTTAAAGAAAACAAATATATACTAATAAAATTAATTAATATACATTTGTTCCTTTAAATTAGCATTAAAATGTAAAATACTTACCTGGGGGAGCCGTGCTAATCCCGATCCTTCTTCACAGAGTCCAGGGCTACTTTAATAGGAGGCTTAGTGCAACGGATCCCGAGCCTGCACTAAAGAAGAAGAAGGTCCTTTAGCGCAATCTGTGGGATCTGTCACGGTAAGCCTCCTATTAGTGCGGACCTTGACTTGATGAAGAATGGTCCGAATTTGTGCGGCTCCCCCAGCACTTTAAAACTACAGGTGATACTTTTTCACCTGCAGTAAAGGCAAATTTAAATTTCTCTTAACGAAAACGAATGTAAATGGTAACGAATATTCAGTATTTGTTTTGTTTTAAATTACATGAATAGTGCAGCAGACAAATATTCTGAAACACTATGAATATGCTGCGTATGATAAGTATGATGACTGAGTATGTTGCGCAGCATAATGATGATAAATATCTATACGTAGGTAATGACCACATTTGGTACTTCCTCCCCTTTTTAACACATCTGGTGAGCCAATGACAAGAGGCATATGTGTGTAGCCACCAGTCATCTGTTACCTCCCAGTAGTGAATTTCTGCTAATCAGCCTGCCTAGGTGTGCAACAAAGCATGCCAAGAGAATTAAGTAAATTCCATTACATAAATAAGCTAACAAAAACTTTTAAAGTGCCCAGAATTCATGTATATGCATAAAGCGCATTTGACTATCGGATCAGATTACATGAATAAAATATAAGGGGGCATGAGAGGGCAGTCCTTACAACGGTTAGAAGTATGACAGTTATAATGTTTTTTCTGCAAAAAAGATAATTGTTTTTAAGTAAAAGTGATTTGAAATGTTTAATAAAAATACTATATAGGGCAATAAAGATTCAAAATGCAGATTGATACAGTTTTCTGTCCATAAAAGTACACGTTCTACCTAAACCATGAAAGTGTCATTTTTACTTTCACATGATAACATTTATATTAAAATGGAAGTTTATATCCCTTCGTGTTGTCATGTTGTCAGATCCTTTGTTGAAAAGCATACCTAGGTAGGAGCTGGAAGCTAGGTGTTGATTGGTGGATGCACATATATGCCTCTTGTCATTGCCTTACCAATGTGTTCAGCTAGCTCCCAAAAGAGCATTGATGCTCCTTCATAAACGGATATCAAGAATTAATCATAATTAACCCTTTGGGTGCTAAGCACTTTCCCACCTGGGTGCTAAGTACATTTGAGTTTTTTTTTAATTTTGTTCTTTCTTTTCAGATCCCCAAGACTTATGCCTTTGGAAAGGTTAGATGATTACCTTTCCAACGGTGGGTCTTGGGGGTCTGAAGCGGTTAGGATGCCTGAGATACAAGCTTCTAGGGCTCGATCTGATAAAAATCGTCGCCCGCAAAAGCCGGCGACACCAAAATCTGCGTGGGTTTGGTATCCTATATATGGCGTAACCTAGAAGTTACGCCCGTATATTTCTGCCGTCGCCTGTAGTTTTTTGGGCCATAGGCAGGTATACCAAACCCGCGCAGTTTGGTATCCAATATACAGCGTAAGGACTTACGTGGCGAAAATGGAGAAATCTTACTCCATTTTCACCTCGCCACAAAAAGCAGCCGTAAGAAGCCTTACGCTGACTATTGGAGCCCCGTAACTACCTAAACTAGCTGCTAAATAAAACCTAACACCTAACGCATGCGCAATGTCTATCTAGCTGTCAACCGCGATCCCCCGCCGCAATCCCTAATAAAGTATTTAACCCCTAAACCACCGCTCCCGGACCCCGCCGCCATCTACATAAACTAACCCCCTACTGTGAGCTCCTAAAACCGCCACCATCTAACTGATCTACCCCCTAATGTGAACCCCTAAAACCGCCGCCATCTACCTTATCTATCCCCTAATGTGAACCCCTTACACCGCCGCCATCTACCTTATCTATCCCCTAATTTGAACCCCTTACACCGCCGCCATCTACCTTATCTATCACCTAATCTGACACCTTACACCGCCGCCACCTATATAAAAATCTGCTGCCCCTAACACCGCCAACCCCTATATTATATTTATTAACCCCTAATCTGCCCCCCACAACGTCGCCGCCAGCCACCTACAATAATTAACCCCTAATCTGCCGATCGGAGCTCACCGCTACTATAATAAATGTATTAACCCCTAAAGCTAAGTCTAACCCTAACACTAACAGCCCCCTAAGTTAAATATAATTTTTATCTAACGAAATAAATTAACTCTTATTAAATAAATTATTCCTATTTAAAGCTAAATACTTACCTGTAAAATAAACCCTAATATAGCTACAATATAAATTATAATTATATTGTAGCTATTTTAGGATTAATATTTATTTTACAGGCAACTTTGTATTTATTTTAACCAGGTACAAAACTATTAAATAGTTAATAACTATTTAATAGCTACCTAGTTAAAATAATTACAAAATTACCTAACACTACACTATCAATAAATTAATTAAATACAATACCTACAATTATCTACAATTAAACCTAACACTACACTATCAATAAATAAATTAAATAAACTACCTACAATTATCTACAATTAAACCTAACACTACACTATCAATAAATTAATTAAATACAATACCTACAAATAAATACAATGAAATAAACTAACTAAAGTACAAAAAATAAAAAAATATTTACAAACATTAGAAAAATAGTACAACAATTTTAAACTAATTACACCTACTCTAAGCCCCCTAATAAAATAACAAAGACCCCCAAAATAAAAAAATGCCCTACCCTATTCTAAATTTAAAAAGTTCAAAGCTCTTTTACCTTACCAGCCCTGAAAAGGGCCATTTGCGGGGCATTTCCTACCTTAATTCCGATTGGCTGATAGAATCCTATCAGCCAATCGGAATTCGAGGGACGCCATCTTGGATGACGTCATTTAAAGGAACCGTCATTCAGCGAAGACAAGGTAGGGAGGTGAAGACAAGATAGGGAGATCTTCAGGGGCTTAGTGTTAGGTTTATTTAAGGGGGGTTTGGGTTAGATTAGGGGTATGTGGGTGGTGGGTTGTAATGTTGGGGGGGGTATTGTATGTTTTTTTTACAGGCAAAAGAGCAGTTTTCTGTGGGGCATGCCCCGCAAATGGCCCTTTTCAGGGCTGGTAAGGTAAAAGAGCTTTGAACTTTTTTAATTTAGAATAGGGTAGGGCATTTTTTTATTTTGGGGGTCTTTGTTATTTTATTAGGGGGCTTAGAGTAGGTATAATTAGTTTAAAATTGTTGTAATATTTTTCTAATGTTTGTAAATATTTTTTTATTTTTTGTAACTTAGTTCTTTTTTATTTTTTGTACTTTAGTTAGTTTATTTCATTGTATTTATTTGTAGATATTGTATTTAATTAATTTATTGATAGTGTAGTGTTAGGTTTAATTGTAGATAATTGTAGGTATTGTATTTAATTAATTTATTGATAGTGTAGTGTTAGGTTTAATTGTAACTTAGGTTAGGATTTATTTTACAGGTAATTTTGTAATTATTTTAGCTAGGTAACTATTAAATAGTTATTAACTATTTAATAGCTATTGTACCTGGTTAATATAATTACAAAGTTGCCTGTAAAATAAATATTAATCCTAAAATCGCTACAATATAATTATAATTTATATTGTAGCTATATTAGGGTTTATTTTACAGGTAAGTATTTAGATTTAAATAGGAATAATTTATTTAATAAGAGTTAATTTATTTAGTTAGAATAAAATTATATTTAACTTAGGGGGGTGTTAGGGTTAGGGTTAGAATTAGCTTTAGGGGTTAAAAAATTTATTAGAGTAGCGGTGAGCTCCGATCGGCAGATTAGGGGTTAATACTTGAAGTTAGGTGTCGGCGATGTTAGGGAGGGCAGATTAGGGGTTAATATTATTTATTATAGGGTTATTGAGGCGGGAGTGAGGCGGATTAGGGGTTAATAACTTTATTATAATAGCGGCGCGGTCCGCTCGGCAGATTAGGGGTTAATAAGTGTAGGCAGGTGGAGGCGACGTTGGGGGCAGCAGATTAGGGGTTAATAAATATAATATAGGGGTCGGCGATGTTAGGGGCAGCAGATTAAGGGTACATAGGGATAACGTAGGTGGCAGCGGCGTGCAGTCGGCAGATTAGGGGTTAAAAAAATTTAATAGAGTGGCGGCGATGTGGGGGGACCTCGGTTTAGGGGTACATAGGTAGTTTATGGGTGTTAGTGTACTTTAGAGCACAGTAGTTAAGAGCTTTATAAACCGGCGTTAGCCCAGAAAGCTCTTAACTACTGTTTTTTTTCTGCGGTTGGAGTTTTGTCATTAGATTTCTAACGCTCACTTCAGCCACGACTCTAAATATCGGCGTTAGAAAGATCCCATTGAAAAGATAGGATACGCAAATGGCGTAGGGGGATCTGCGGTATGGAAAAGTCGCGGCTGCAAAGTGAGCGTTAGACCCTTTCCTGACTGACTCCAAATACCAGAGGGCGGTAAAAACCAGCGTTAGGAGCCTCTAACGCTGGTTTTGACGGCTACCGCCCAACTCTAAATCTAGCCGATAGTTATTACATTATATATATTAACTATATTAACCCTAATTATATTAGGGTTAATATAGTTACTATAGTATTTATATTAACTATATTAACTCTATCTAACCCTAACACCCCTAACTAAATTCTTATTAAATAAATCTAATTCATATTATAAACTAAAATATTCCTATTTAAATCTAAATACTTACCTATAAAATAAACCCTAAGATAGCTACAATATAATTAATAATTACATTGTAGCTATGTTTGGGTTTATATTTATTTTACAGGTAAATTGTTAATTATTTTAACTAGGTATAATAGCTATTAAATAGTTATTAACTATTTAATAGCTACCTAGTTAAAATAATTACCCAATTACCTGTAAAATAAATCCTAACCTAAGTTACAAATACACCTACACTATCAATAAATTAAATAAACTACAAATATCTATCTAAAAATACAATTAAATAAACTAAACTAAATTACAAAAAAAACAAACACTAAATTACAAAAAATAAAAAAAAGATTACAAGATTTTAAGCTAATTACACCTATTCTAAGCCCCCTAATAAAATAATAAAGCCCCCCAAAATAAAAAAAATTCCCTTCCCTATTCTAAATTTAAAAAGTTCAAAGCTCTTTTACCTTACCAGCCCTTAAAAGGGCCTTTTGCGGGGCATGCCCCAAAGAAAACTGCTCTTTTGCCTGAAAAAAACCCACAATACCACCCCCCAACATTACAACCCACCACCCACATACCCCTATTCTAAACCCACCCAAACCCCCCTTAAAAAACCTAACACTACCCCCCTGAAGATCTCCCTACCTTGTCTTCACCCAACCGGGCCGAACTCCTCATCCGATCCGGGCGATGTCTTTATCCAAGCGGCAAAGAAGAAGTCTTCATCCCAGCGATGTCTTTGTCTATAAAGGGGGTTTGGGTGGGTTTAGAATAGGGGTATGTGGGTGGTGGGTTGTAATGTTGGGGGGTGGTATTGTGTTTTTTTTTCAGGCAAAAGAGCAGTTTTCTTTGGGGCATGCCCTGCAAAAGGCCCTTTTAAGGGCTGGTAAGGTAAAAGAGCTTTGAACTTTTTTAATTTAGAATAGGGTAGGGAATTTTTTTTATTTTGGGGGGCTTTATTATTTTATTAGGGGGCTTAGAATAGGTGTAATTAGCTTAAAATCTTGTAATCTTTTTTTTAATTTTTTGTAATTTAGTGGGTTTTTTTGTAATTTAGTTGTTTATTTAATTGTATTTTTAGATAGATATTTGTAGTTTATTTAATTTATTGATAGTGTAGGTGTATTTGTAACTTAGGATAGGATTTATTTTACCGGTAATTGGGTAATTATTTTAACTAGGTAGCTATTAAATAGTTAATAACTATTTAATAACTATTATACCTAGTTAAAATAATTAACAATTTACCTGTAAAATAAATATAAACCCTAACATAGCTACAATGTAATTATTAATTATATTGTAGCTATCTTAGGATTTATTTTATAGGTAAGTATTTAGATTTAAATAGGAATATTTTAGTTTATAATATGAATTAGATTTATTTAATAAGAATTTAGTTAGGGGTGTTAGGGTTAGATAGAGTTAATATAGTTAATATAAATACTATAGTAACTATATTAACTATATTAACCCTAATATAATTAGGGTTAATATAGTTAATATATATAATGTAATAACTATATTAACTATAATATACTTAGGGTTAATATAGATAATATAGCTGGCGGCGGGGTAGGTAGCTTAAATTAGGGGTTAATAATTTTAATTTAGATGGGGGCGGTGTAAGGGGCTTACATTAGGGGTTAATACTATTAATATAGGTGGCGGCGGTGTAGGGAGGGCAGGTTATAGGGCAAAAGAGCTGTTTACTTTGGGGGAAAGCCCTGCAAAAGGCCCTTTTAAGGGCTGGTAATAGAACTTATTACTTTAGGGATATTAGATTAAGGGTTAATAATATTAATATAGCTGGCGGCGGTATAGGGGGATTAGATTAGGGGTTAATAATTTTTATATAGGTGGCGGCGGTGTAAGGTGTCAGATTAGGGGATAGATACAGTAGATGGCGGCGGTGTAAGGGGTTCACATTAGGGGATAGATAAGGTAGATGGCGGCGGTTTTAGGGGTTCACATTAGGGGATAGATCAGTTAGATGGTGGCGGTTTTAGGGGCTCACAGTAGGGGGTTAGTTTATGTAGATGGCAGCGGGGTCCGGGAGCAGCGGTTTAGGGGTTAATAACTTTTTTATTATTAGGATAGTGAGGGGGGGATAGCGGTTAGAGGGTTAGACGTGTCGGGCTATGTTTAGGAGGCGTGTTAGACAGTGCGGGTGATTTCATACTTTAGTCAGGTTTTGTAGGTGCCGGCAGTTTCTAACGTGGCGCAAGTCCCTGGCGACGCCAGAAATTTGTTCTTGCGCAGATTTCTGGACATCGCTGGTTTATCCGACTTACGGCACGTTAGCATCTGACGGCGCCATATATTGGATAGCTCGAGTTGCGAGCTAAAACTGCGGGCGACACGGGTTCCCTCGCTTGCGCCGCAAACTACGCCGTATATCGGATCGTGCCCCTAAGCAGCATGCCCCCTTTCCCTATATTGTCCATTGTCTTTTTTTAATAAAGTTGCGCAGTGACGTCATCACGTCATTGTGCATGACGTCACCACGCAAAACGTGAAGCCCCGGTGATGCCTGACATTATACAGGCCTGATCGCCGGGGTAGGAGCGGGTGGGAGCCCCCACATCTCCCTCAAGGTGGGAGAGTGCTAGAGACGGCTCTGAGCCGTCGTTAGCACCTGAGTGGGAAACTCTGCGACGGCTCAGAGCAGTCGTTAGCACTCAAGGGGTTAATAATAGAAGTAAACTGGAAAGTTGTTAACAAATATATGCTCTGTTTGAATCATTAAAGAAAAAAATTGTGTTTAATGTCCCTTTAACTATTGGTTGTAAGAAGGCATTGCATTCTTGTTCTATTGATCAATAGATAGATAGATAGATAGATAGATAGATAGATAGATAGATAGACATAAATCTAATATGGGTAGATAGATAGATAAATATATTTGAACAGCCAATAGGATTTCAATAGCTCTCATCCTATTGGTTGATTTGAAAATTTCAGCCAATAGGAATGCAAGGTACCCCAATATAAAAGGAGTACCTTGCATTCAATCTTCAGTGTGAGGTGGACGATCGCATGAAGAGGACTTCCAGGTCCAAGGGATCCTCCCGATGCCTGGAACCTGCCGCTATGTAGTGAAGAAAGTGATTCTAGCAGAGCCCACCCAAATAACTAAACAGACTAGCATTTAGGTGAAAATACAAAGTACACTTTATTGGTAAAAACACACAACACTTATACACAAACTGATATTGATAAGAGCCTTATCATTCCCTCACATCTCCCACCATTCCCGCCCCTCCAGACAGGCTGGCACCTCCATAATGTCCAAGGACCCCCAGTGTCCAGCGGTATAGAGATGGTGCATTCGGGGTGATCCCGGGGGAGCAGCGGCACTTCCTGGGTGTCGTTGGAAAGCCTTGTCTCTCGAGCTGTTATATTCCAAAAAGCGCCTTGATCCCTGGCGCGACTCGAAAGTTAAGGGCCACCAAACGTACACCGGGAAGGCTACCAGAAAAAAGGGGGGTTCCCAAGGTTGCACTATTGAACTATTTCCCAAAAGAGCAGAGCTCTGGGGCAAAGGACCGCTGGAGTGACCTGGGTTAAAGGAGACCGGGGATCCGAGCTGATGGGGCCGGTGGTTCCATGGGCCCGGCCAGCCGAAGGGCGGTCTGCTGGATAGGGAAACCCCGGTTCTCACTGGAGCTCACCTCTGGCAACTGGCCCATCTCTTGCCCTCCCCAAGGGGTTCCAATACCCAAGAGAGCAGAGCTCTGGGACAAGGGTCCTCTGAGGCGGCCGGAGGGAAAGGTGCCCGGAGGGTGCTGGATGCTGCGGCCGGTTAGTAGTTCCAGGAGCCCGGCTGGCCGGAGAGGGATAGGTCGGTCAGAGACCAGCTCCTTCAAGATCAGGTTGACAGATAAAAACAAGGGAAACCAAAGCTTTGGGAGATTGCGGTTGCTCTGAGGAGCCCAAAACCGCTGAGAAACAACAGGGTGGGTAAGGGTAGGGGGGTAGGACTTTAACCCCTGCAGCTTAGTATCCGTGACAACTCCCCCCTTCCAGTTCGGCAGACCCGGCTAGATCCACACACGGGTCAGCCTGGGGCTGTCTGAGGAGTTCATGCCACTTCAGTCTGCCCAGAGAGTCCATCAGCATTCCCATTGTTTTTTCCCAGCTGATACTAAATGTCAAAGTTAAATGGCTGCAGGGCTAAACTCCACCTCAGCAATCTTCCATTGTCTTCTGGAAACTCTATTAAGCCATAGGGTCTCCAATAGAAGTAGGATTGTAGCTTCTTCAGGGCCCATATCAGGGCCAGACACTCCTTCTCCACCACCGCATAGCCTACCTCTCTGGGAAACAGTTTTCTACTAATGTAGGCTACAGGTGGTCCTGCCCCTCTTCGTCTGTCTGGCTTAATACTGCTCTCAACTCAAACATGGAGGCATCTGTGTGGGCAGAAAAATGTTTGGTGGGGTCATCGACTCAAGGCATAGGGTATGCGTCAGTGGTCGTTCTGTCATTGAGCTTATGGTAGTCAATGCAGAACCGGGTAGTTCCATCCTTTTTGGGTACCAGCACCACCGGGGAGGCCCAGGGGCTGTTGGTCGGTTCAATGACACCTAGGTTCAACATTCCCCGTAGCTTGTGGTGCATGCTGTCCCTGACTGCCTCTGGGACCCTGTAGGCTGCCTGTCGCAGGAGAGCCTGTCCCGGGGTCTCCACTTGGTGTACGGCTGTTGTGGTGTACCCAGGGACAGTAGAGAACATATCTTGTCTCTTCCAGGAGTTGCCGGACTTGGTTCCTCTGCTCAGTCCCTAACCTCTAGTCTAGGGGTATGTCGGCCACTCCTTGGGGGCATCAGTGGGTCTGGGGAGCTCCAGCATTGGAAGACTCTCAGAGTCCTCCACTGCTGGAGCACAGATAGCAGCCACATCCTTGGCCCTTTCTACATATGCCTTCAACATGTCCACATGAAAGGTCCGGCGGACCCGGTCATCTGAGCATTTGGCTACCAGGTAGGTGATGTCATTCAGTCGTTTCACTACCCGGTAGGGTCCTTGCGGCGGCACTTCCAGGTTGTCGTTGGAAAGCATTGTCTCTCGAGCTGTTATATTCCAAAAAACGCCTTGGTTCCTGGCGTGGCTCGAAAAGTTATGGGCAACCAAACGTACACCGGGAAGGCTACCGGAAAAAGGAGGTTTGGAGGGAGGGGGTCGGGGACACCCGGTTCTCAAGGGAGCTCCCTTCCGGCAATCACCCTGTCTCTTGCCCTTTCCATGGGGAACTATTTCCCAAAAGAGCGGAGCTCTGGGGCAAAGGACCACTGGAGCGACCGGTTTAAAAGAGACCAGGGATGCGAGCTGATGCGGCCGGACGGCGGTTCCATGGGGCCGGCCAGCCGAAGGTCTGCTGGATAGGGCTTGGAAACCCCGGTTCTTACTGAAGCTCACCTCCGGCACCTGATCCATCTCTTGCCCTCCCCATGGGGTTCCAATCCCCAAGAGAGCAGAGCTCTGGGACAAGGGTCCTCTGAGGCGGCTGGAGGGAAAGTTGCCTGGAGGGTGCCTGATGCGGCGGCCGGTCGGTAGTTCCAGGAGCCCGGCCGGCTACAGAGGGATAGGTCGGTCAGAGACCAGCTCCTTCAAGATCAGGTTGACAGATAAAAACAAGGGATACCAAAGCTCTGGGAGATTGCGGTTGCTCTGAGGAGCCCAAAACCGCTGAGAAACAACAGGGGGGTAGGGTAGGGGGGTAGGAGTTTAACCCCTGCAGCCCAGTATCCGTGATAGTCCCGTGATGGATGAAGATGGATCCGCCTGGATGAAGACTTTTCCCTGCCTGGAAGAAGATGGATGTCCGGACTTCAAGAACGGTGAGTACATTTTTGGGGTTAGTGGGTTTTTTTGTTTTTTTGGGGTGTTTTATTTTTTTAGATTAGGGCTTTTATTATTTTTTAATGGGCAGCAAAAGAGCTGATTGCCCCTTTAAGGGCAATGCCCATACAAAAGCCCTTTAGGGGCAATGGGTAGATTTTTTAGAGTTAGTTTTTTTTGGGGGGGGTTGCGTGGGTGGGGATTTTACTGTTAGGGGTTCATTTGTAGTTTTTTTATGTTAAAGAGCTGTTAAACTTAAGGGCTATTTGTAGTTTAGTGTTAGATTAGGGGGTGTTTTTATTTTGGGGTGGCTTTTTTGTTTTTATAGGTGTATTAAATTAGGTTTAAATTTATCTATTTTGGATAATATTGTTTATTTTTTCTGTAATTTTAATTTTTTAATTTTTTGTAATATTAGATTTTTTATTTTATTGTAATTTTAGGATTTTTTTTAATGTCCCTAAATTATTTTTTAGGGAGATTTTTTTTTATTTGATGTAATTTTGGTTAACTTGGGTGTGCATAAGGTTAGGGGGCTCAGTGAATAGATTAATACTTTGTGTTGTGGAGGGATGGCAGTTTAGGGGTTAATAGGATAATTAGGTAGCGCTGCGGAATCTGTTGGCGCTCTACAAATAACCTATAATAATAATATTAATAATAGATTGCATTGTGAGGGGTTTGCCGATTAGGGGTTAATAGGGTAATTAGGTATTTGCGTTGTGGGGGTTTGGTGGTGCAGGGGTTCATACATTTAGAAACTAGTTGCGATGTGGGGGGGATGGCGGATTAGGGGTTTTGACATGTCGGGTTCATTTTTTGGGAGGCGGGTTAGACGTTTATGGGCGATTAAACTTTTTTTTGTTTTTTACTTAAGCGCAGGCAGATCATTTACTGCCATAAGTCGCTGGCGATTCCAGAAATGTCTGTTTCCACACATTTCTGTACCTCGCTGGTTTATCTGACTTATGGCAGTATATGATCTGCCGGCACCTATATGTGATTCACCCGATGTTCGAGGTGAACTTACAGGCAGCATGAGTTTCAGCAGTTGTGCTGAAACTTACGCCGTATATGTAATCTCGCCCCTGATTGGGAGTTGCATTTATCACTGAGGAAAAGCCCAAAGTGAGAATAAAGTTCAAAAGAGACTTTGTCAGGGAGGTATTGTGGTCCCTTATGTGAATATAACATTTCCAGTAGTGCTGCTCCTGAGCCTACCTACATATGCTCTTCAACAAAGGTTACACTAGAACAAATTTATAATAGAAGTAAATTAAACTATAAATTAAATGTATATTTGACATGTATGTCCCTTTAATACATTTGATAGGAGGGTATACATTAAACTCTGAGCATTACATAAATGTTCTTTTAAGATTAACAGCTAATAAGTTAAAAGGTAACTATTAAACTTGGCTGTGTTTTTTTATTTAATACTAATTTAAGAGGCTTTTTCAAGAGGGAGTGAAAATCCAATTCTCACCACTAGGTGTCAATAGAAGCCTAGAGATATAGCTTTTTGTGCTGCCATATAAAGGGCCAGTTCCCTGTCTAAACTTAGAATTCTAATCACTAGAATGTTTCCTGCTATTGCTAATTGATTAATCACTCTGTGGTTGGTTTTTTCGCATTTTAATTTCAAAATAGTTTTCCCTAATTATCCAAAGTAAACTCTTTCTTAAAGTTCCATCAAGCACTAATAGCAAGACTGCAAGTGGCGCGCCAATATTCTTTTTCACTCGAGCACTAACTGTGCTGAAAGCAAAAAAGGTAGCATGTGAGTGAAAGATTCAGGCACTTTTACTTCAAGACTTCAGAAGGGGATTTTCTATCCCCGAAACGTCACAAATAAAGTACGTGTTGAAAGGGAGAGTGCTGAATATTTGCATATTGGAGCCCTTTCCAATCAAACACTATGCAGATACCATATCCCTTCTTAACCCTTTTAAAACTTTTTAGCAATAATAAAAAATGTTTCTAGGGTGCTGATACTCTTCTAATCTGCCGGTTGAAAGAAGTCTAATAACAGCAAACAAAGCTAAATAATCATCTAAGGCATCACAATATATAGTGAAGTTTACTATCTTACACTTCCCGCTGTGTGTGTGAAACCGGAGCTCAGAAACAGACAGAAAGGACCTGGCGCAGTGGCACATAACAGGTGGCGCTTCCCCCTCGGCTATATCCGGATGAACCGAGAAATCAGCACCTCTAACATCAACCTCCTAACAGAACAAAGAGGGGAAATATATAACTGGAGGTAAAACAAATACGGCATACCAACATGCTACACCAGTTATAAAAATGGCGGACGAGGCAGACCCATGTGTAACCATTGGCGCACAATGGCAAAGAATTGAGACTTTATTCCAGCGTCTCATGGACAAGGCTCCAATGGACTGCCTAATGTACTGCTTCCCAGTTGAAATTAAAAATCTACCTCTACCTATACGCAGAAAGCAGATTTTCTTAAGACACGCAACCAAAGGAGGAGGCCTAGACACATGTAAGCGGCGCCTGTAATGGAGCAGAGAGCGCAAAATAATAAAGAATCACCTAACAGCACGGTGACAGCAAATATAGCAGAAGCAAGCACTCCGACCACATAGCTAAAGGTCAGCACCCACGGCAAATCACTGAAAAGATACCCGGAGATGAGAGGACTCCTGATTAGCGCCACACATACAAAGGGGTTAGTGGAGGACCCTCGGAACAACACAATTGAACACCAGGTACTCTCTTCATCCGCACATATGACGGTCATCAGACATGATACGGGCCACCAAATAGAAGTCAACTATAATAACCGTAGCAAAGTGCAACAGGCGACTATTAATAAAGAGACACTGGGAGCAGCAAATCCGACATTAATATATAAAGAAAAACATTTGCAGCTGGACTCTAATGTTTATATACAAACCCTCCCGTCTCTACAAGCTAAGGCATGGGGATGAGGTGCTGCTCATATGACGAGATAGATCAGTAAAATCACTGAAATATTATGCCATATAATAGCTTCATATTTACTGCAGCTTAGCAAGTTAATTGTTGCAGGTTTGAATTTGAATGTCCATAATTTTTAGCATTGTACTATAATCTTAACCTGTACTAAGTGACACTAAAACTCATACACCGTTAAGGGTTTTCTAAACAGAACAGACAGATCTATAGAAACATTTCCTATAAAGTTAATGTAGGGGGTATTGTTAATCTCACAAAGTCCTTATATATACTCTAAAGTGCCTTGCGGGGGTTGGTGGGGGGCCCTTGTGGGGACACTTATTTTAACAAAACCAGAATACGGGCTTATTAAACATTAATGTCACTGCCCCTTTACATAGGACTGTTATCGTACTGACATCCTCCTTGTGGCCAGGGGCCGGGCTACGGGAGATAATAAACAAGGAAAGGTCTTGCTTATTGCAAGGAAAAATGTGTTCTGTCAAAGCTGCAGTATATTGTTCAAATGGGGGTATTGTAAAGTTAAGAAATTTATAGAATTATATAAAACACGAACAGACATAGATCATTGATTCAGTAGTCACTCCCAGCTATTCTTTTATGTCTACAACATGTAATTTAACAACTCTATATAACCTCTCATACATAAGACATGCACCGTTGATAACAACAAGGTTACAATAACGAACTGTAATTTTGATTTGCAGGGTTAGTATGGGAACAGCTGAGTTAGAAGTTTAATTATAACAATTAATTTATTCTATTATTCATGTTAAATTAACATCTCAAGGAGCAATATATTGTTATGGTGTCTGGCTTTAGCACTAGCATCTGTGTAACTCGTGAAATTTATGTTTTAAAACTAATCTTCTTACAGATGCTATTTTTCTTTGTATGTTTTCTTTTATTATTATTTTATATAACCCCAAAATGGTCGAAGAGTAACCTATATCGATTTTACAAGGGGCAAGAAAAAGAGGACTATTACTGTTTAAAAACTTTCTAGAACAAATATGTTGTGAATATTTGATAACCTGTTAATTCATGTATTATGTGTGATATTCCTCCTCAATAAAAAATAAAATAAAAAAAGTGTATAAATGAGTGCAATAGTTTATTTGAATCTGTTTTTGATGTGTTTTGTGAAACTTTTTTTTTAACCCTTACACGTTAACTCAAGTCTCAAGTTTCCCTAAATATTATAGCGCATTTTCGGCTTCTCTCGAGTGCAACCTATAACTTTCAATATGTATTATGAGCTAGTTAGAGTGTTCACCAACTAAATTAAAAGTCTAGGTTGCTCTAGAGTGATGTCGGCAGTGCTAAGCTTTTTCTGGTTAATGCGATTTACCATGGACTTGTAATATCAAGTCATGCGATAATGTTTAGTGCAGCCCAGCAATATTGTGGTATTAATTGTAATCTCTTGCCACATGAGGCCAGGGAGAAACACATGAAAGGGTTTCAGATTCAGAAAAGGGGTCGATAACTTACCAAATTGTTTTTTTATTTAGAAGACAATCCTATAGAGATTAATGATGGTTTTCTGTAGAAAAACATTTGATACCATTTTTTTTAAAAGGACTGTAATTGACCCCTAAGGGGCCGATTTATCAAGGCCCCGATGCCCCTGTTTCCGTGTGAGCCTTCAGGCTCGCCAGAAACCGCAGTTATGAAGCAGCAGTCTTATACGATCTGGCTGATTGACACCCCCTACTAGCGGCTGATTGGCCGCGAATCTGCAGGGGGCAGCATTGCACAAGCAGTTAGAATGATGTCTACAGCGTATCATGTCCGCCAGACAATGATAATTCGGCCCCTTAGTGTCTAACAGGTTATAAAGATGTGACTGTCCACACTTTCCAGTAAGGAGTCACATGCCCCTTTAAGTTACATGGGAGCTGAGATAAGCTGTGTTTTAATTCTCTGACCAGGATCAACCTCTAGACAAGTGGTCAATATTGAGGCCCCCCTTGGATGCCCAGGCATGCAAGAAAGTAGTCTCCAGACACAAGAAAAGGCCTGCTATAAAGAGAAGCCACTAAGACTTTGGGTATCAGTTTGTGCCTCTCCCTGTTGCAACATGAAATCTTGTTGCTTTTTAAGGATGCATATCTCATTCTTTATGCATATCTCGTTCTTTACTCCCTCATCCAGCTGAAAGAAAATTGGTTTAAAATGATCTTTAAATTAAGAGCAGACATTTCTGGGGCTTAGTGTTCCTTGGCAGAGGAATAGCTGCACAGCACTTGCTTTCTCCATAATTTGGGCCTAGCTTGGAGCAGAATGAGGTGGCAGAGACATCTGCTTCCAATCAGACTTAATGCTGGCAAATTCTGTTATTGTATGTAATCTCTTTATGGGTATGCAAAATAAGACGGTTGATGATGATATTTAGGCAAAGCTTCTTGCAAAGCTGACAAATCCACTGGTATCTTATGCTGCAGGATGATAGACAATCAGCGTCTGCATAAACTGCACAAATGACCCAATGCAGTGATAGGCCCTGCTTTTCTTTATTATCTCACAGGTAAATCATATAAAAGGAGCAAGAATTTAACCATTAGTGGAATGCTGAACCAGCATTAGAAACAACGCTCTGAAGCATACAGGGCCCAGAGTAGGTACCTGCACATAGGGCATAAGGTACTGGTTAAATGGGCATTAAACGACTCTTACTTTTGTGTACAAATTTGTGCTTGCACCACACTCACAAGAGAGGCCAATAAGCAAATTCTGTGACTTTAAATATTTTGTAGCTATGAGATATTGCCTAGGTCAGTGCATAAAGTTACTGAAAGCTAGCTTTAATTTGCTACAAGATAGGGCACAGAGACTCAGTGTAAAAATGCTAAAGATTGCAGTCAAACCAGTTCTCAAGTAGAGAATACGACCGACCACCTGCTATAGCCACTTGCAATGATGCATTGCATTGTTTAAAATGTCATGTTCTATCTGAAGTTTAATTACTGTCCCTTTAAGTAAAAGCTGTTTAACTTTAAAGTGAAAGTACTATCATGATTGCATTACTACTCTGTCCCAGGACTCTGCTGCTCATTGGCTGATAGAGACAACTTTCACAGTAAAAGTTGGTTTATGCAGCACAGGAATATCAGTTAAAAAAAACCATGGCCTAGATTTGGAGTTTGGCGGTAGATGGGCTGTTAACGCTACGCGGGCTTTTTTCTGGCCGCACCATAAAATTAACTCTGGTATCGAGAGTTCAAAAAAATGCTGCGTTAGGCTCCAAAAAAGGAGCGTAGAGCATTTTTACCGCAAATGCAACTCTCGATACCAGAGTTGCTTACGGACGCGGCCAGCCTCAAAAACGTGCTCGTGCACGATTCTCCCATAGGAAACAATGGGGCTGTTTGAGCTGAAAAAAAACCTAACACCTGCAAAAAAGCTGCGTTCAGCTCCTAACGCAGCCCCATTGTTTCCTATGGGGAAACACTTCCTACGTCTGCACCTAACACCCTACCATGTACCCAGAGTCAAAACACCCCTAACCTTACACTTATTAACCCCTAATCTGCCGCCCCCGCTATCGCTGACCCCTGCATTATATTATTAACCCCTAATCTTCCGCTCCGTAAACCGCCGCAACTTACATTATCCCTATGTACCCCTAATCTGCTGCCCCTAACACCGCCGACCCCTATATTATATTTATTAACCCCTAACCTGCCCCCCACAACGTCGCCGCCAGCTACTTACAATAATTAACCCCTACTCTGCCGACTGCAAAGCGCCGCCACCTACGTTATCCTTATGTACCCCTAATCTGCTGCCCCTAACACCGCCGACCCCTATATTATATTTATTAACCCCTAATCTGCCGAGCGGACCTGAGCGCTACTATAATAAAGTTATTAACCCCTAATCCGCCTCACTAACCCTATAATAAATAGTATTAACCCCTAATCTGCCCTCCCTAACATCGCCGACACCTAACTTCAATTATTAACCCCTAATCTGCCGACCGGAGCTCACCGCTATTCTAATAAATGTATTAACCCCTAAAGCTAAGTCTAACCCTAACACTAACACCCCCCTAAGTTAAATATAATTTAAATCTAACAAAATTAATTAACTCTTATTAAATAAATTATTCCTATTTAAAGCTAAATACTTACCTGTAAAATAAATCCTAATATAGCTACAATATAAATTATAATTATATTATAGCTATTTTAGGATTAATATTTATTTTACAGGCAACTTTGTAATTATTTTAACTAGGTACAATAGCTATTAAATAGTTAAGAACTATTTAATAGTTACCTAGTTAAAATAATAACAAAATTACCTGTAAAATAAGTCCTAACCTAAGTTATAATTAAAAACAATGATAGTGATCACAGCGCCAATCGGCCTAAGGATAAGTGCACACTCACAACAGGAAGGGTTAAATGGATTTATTGTATACAAAGTGGTACTAGTAAAATCAATAATATTATGGACAAGGGTAAAAGTAGCAATAGAAATTTAAAAATACATTTAAACACAAGACATAAAAATAAAAATCAAATATTTAAAATAAGCACAAAGTTGGTAATCACAAGATAAATAATCACAAGATAAATAATCCCAAGGTGAGGACAAATTTAGTCAGGACTTGGGGCAGTGTCTTGATAAAGGTCCTGTGAGGACCGAAACGCGTAGACTATACATTGGTAAGCATCTTTCTGATTATTCTACTTTTAGAAAACTTTGCCACACTATGTTTTATTTCTGTTTCTAGGAATCAACGATACATTCACAGCCGGATTGTTCAAAGGATTTCCCGGATAACCCTTTTTTCCAGCTACCACTATTTCTTATATGGATAAAGATCTATAATGGAACTTTCTCAATAGACTGTAGTCTGTAATAGATTCCCTCACCTTGGGATTATTTATCTTGTGATTATTTATCTTGTGATTACCAACTTTGTGCTTATTTTAAATATTTGATTTTTATTTTTATGTCTTGTGTTTAAATGTATTTTTAAATTTCTATTGCTACTTTTACCCTTGTCCATAATATTATTGATTTTACTAGTACCACTTTGTATACAATAAATCCATTTAACCCTTCCTGTTGTGAGTGTGCACTTATCCTTAGGCTGATTGGCGCTGTGATCACTATCATTGTTTTGAGATTCTGTTCCCTTAGGGGATTGGTTAGGCCCCTTTTTTGTGTTTCACAGCTTAGGATATCTCTTAGCGCTGGTATATCAAACCATTTTTTCTAAGTTATAATTAAACCTAACACTACCCTATCAATAAATAAATTAAATAAAATACCTACAATTACCTACAATAAAACCTAACACTACACTATCAATAAATAAATTAAATACAATTTCTACAAATAACTACAATTACATAAACTAACTAAAGTACAAAAAATAAAAAAGAACTAAGTTACAAAAAATAAAAAAATATTTACAAACATAAGAAAAATATTACAACAATTTTAAATTAATTACACCTACTCTAAGCCCCCTAATAAAATAACAAAGCCCCCCAAAATAAAAAAATGCCCTACCCTATTCTAAATTAATAAATTTAAAAGCTCTTTTACCTTACCAGCCCTGAACAGGGCCCTTTGCGGGGCATGCCCCAAGAAAATCAGCTCTTTTGCCTGTAAAAAAAAAACATACAATACCCCCCCCAACATTACAACCCACCACCCACATACCCCTAATCTAACCCAAACCCCCCTTAAATAAACCTAACACTAAGCCCATGAAGATCATCCTACCTTGTCTTCACCATACCAGGTTCACCGATCGGTCCAGAAGAGCTCCTCCGATGTCCTGATCCAAGCCCAAGCGGGGGGCTGAAGAGGTCCATGATCCGGCTGAAGTCTTCAGCCAATCAGATTGAGCTCGCATTCTATTGGCTGATCGGAACAGCCAATAGAATGCGAGCTCAATCTGATTGGCTGATTGGATCAGCCAATCGGATTGAACTTGATTCTGATTGGCTGATTCCATCAGCCAATCAGAATATTCCTACCTTAATTCCGATTGGCTGATAGAATCCTATCAGCCAATCGGAATTCGAGGGACGCCATCTTGGATGACGTCCCTTAAAGGAACCGTCATTCGTCGGGAGACGCCGGAAGAAAAGGATGGATCCGCGTCGGCTGCTTCAACATGGACCCGCTCCGCACCGGATGGAAGAAGATCGAAGATGCCGCTTGGATGAAGATGTTTGCCGGTCCGGATGTCCTCTTCTTGCCGGATAGGAGGAAGACTTTGGACCCTCTTCTGGACTTCTTCAGTGGATGTCTAGCCCGCTTGGGTTGGATGAAGATATCGGAGCCAGGACCGATCGGTGATACCCGGTGAGGTGAAGACAAGGTAGGAAGATCTTCAGGGGCTTAGTGTTAGGTTTATTTAAGGGGGTTTGGGTTAGATTAGGGGTATGTGGGTGGTGGGTTGTAATGTTGGGGGGGGGGTATTGTATGTTTTTTTTTACAGGCAAAAGAGCTGAATTTCTTGGGGCATGCCCCGCAAAGGGCCCTGTTCAGGGCTGGTAAGGTAAAAGAGCTTTTAAATTTATTAATTTAGAATAGGGTAGGGCATTTTTTTATTTTGGGGGTCTTTGTTATTTTATTAGGGGGCTTAGAGTAGGTGTAATTAGTTTAAAATTGTTGTAATATTTTTCTTATGTTTGTAAATATTTTTTTATTTTTTGTAACTTAGTTCTTTTTTATTTTTTGTACTTTAGTTAGTTTATGTAATTGTAGTTATTTGTAGAAATTGTATTTAATTTATTTATTGATAGTGTAGTGTTAGGTTTTATTGTAGGTAATTGTAGGTATTTTATTTAATTAATTTATTGATAGGGTAGTGTTAGGTTTAATTATAACTTAGGTTAGGACTTATTTTACAGGTAATTTTGTTATTATTTTAACTAGGTAACTATTAAATAGTTCTTAACTATTTAATAGCTATTGTACCTGGTTAAAATAATTACAAAGTTGCCTGTAAAATAAATATTAATCCTAAAATAGCTACAATGTAATTATAATTTATATTGTAGCTATATTAGGATTTATTTTACAGGTAAGTATTTATCTTTAAATAGGAATAATTTATTTAATAAGAGTTAATTAATTTCGTTAGATTTAAATTATATTTAATTTAGGGGGGTGTTAGTGTTAGGGTTAGACTTAGCTTTAGGGGTTAATCCATTTATTATAGTAGTGGTGAGCTCCGGTCGGCAGATTAGGGGTTAATAATTGAAGTTAGGTGTCGGCGATGTTAGGGAGGGCAGATTAGGGGTTAATACTATTTATGATAGGGTTAGTGAGGCGGATTAGGGGTTAATAACTTTATTATAGTAGCGCTCAGGTCCGCTCGGCAGATTAGGGGTTAATAAGTGTAGGCAGGTGGAGGCGACGTTGAGGGGGGCAGATTAGGGGTTAATAAATATAATATAGGGGTCGGCGGTGTTAGGGGCAGCAGATTAGGGGTACATAAGGATAACGTAGGTGGCGGCGCTTTGAGGTCGGCAGATTAGGGGTTAATTATTGTAAGTAGCTGGCGGCGACGTTGAGGGGGGCAGGTTAGGGGTTAATAAATATAATACAGGGGTCGGCGGTGTTAGGGGCAGCAGATTAGTGGTACATAAGGATAACGTAGGTGGCGGTTGGCAGATTAGGGGTTAAAATTTTTTTATCGAGTTGCGGCGATGTGGGGGGACCTCAGTTTAGGGGTACATAGGTAGTTTATGGGTGTTAGTGTACTTTAGGGTACAGTAGTTAAGAGCTTTATGAACCGGCGTTAGCCCATAAAGCTCTTAACTCCTGCTTTTTTTCGGCGGCTGGAGTTTTGTCGTTAGAGCTCTAACGCTCACTTCAGAAACGACTCTAAATACCGGCGTTAGAAAGATCCCATTGAAAAGATAGGATACGCAAATGGCGTAGGGGGATCTGCGGTATGGAAAAGTCGCGGCTGAAAAGTGAGCGTTAGACCCTTACCTACACAACTCCAAATACCGGCGGTAGCCTAAAACCAGCGTTAGGAGCCTCTAACGCTGGTTTTCACGGCAAACGCCAAACTCCAAATCTAGGCCCATGTTAATTGGAGCCATTTGCAGTCAAGTATCTGAAAACATGTAACATGATATTTATGCAATATTCATATTTATTAAAGTGTTTAAACTATGTATTTACTGTAAATATTTCACATTCCAATGTTCTTCACATAGAGGAATATGCTCTAAATATTCTTAATAGATATTTATATATATATATCTGTATACATATATATATATATATATATATATATATATATATATATATATATATATATATATATATACATATACAGTATATGACGGCATAGATATATTTTTTACCAAAAACCTATCAGATATATAATTAAATATGTATTGAAGAATAAAAAAGAATATATTATGCTATGTGAAGAACATTAGAATGTGGAAATATTCATATTTTATGTCCGGTTAGCGCACTTTGGTTAAACATGTTTATTCATTCCCCCCCACTCACACACTTTTTGCACTTCATTAAGGTCTATAGAGGAGTAAGTTAATGTGGTTACGATATTTGAAGTTCGTCTTTTTGGGCGCGTCGGGTTAGCGCTCATCTGAAAACTTTTTACTTTCAACTTGTAATACATGTGCAACCCGATGTGCATAAAAAAATTAAATCTACCAAAGTTATTGTCTGAACAGGAGTGAAAAATTGTGCTCCACTCGTAATCTAGCCATAGTCGGGTACATTGCGATTGCTGAAGTTGCTGCTGTTCATGCATCGTATGGTCACTTTTATGACATCTGATATTTTACCAATAAAAGACTGGTGTTATCGTGTGTTTGTTCCGCATACTGGAAGCTGGAAGCTGAAAAACACGATTGACTGGATCGGAATCAACCCTTTTTCTTTGTTCTATTGGTATCCTTTGTTCAAAACATATGTACATATTTTATAATAGACTACTGGGAACTAGCTGGCTGTACATCTATATTCCTCTTGCCATTGGCTCAGCTAGCGTCCAGTAGTGCATTGGTGCTCTAGAGTTGACTTTAACTATGGGGTTGATTCAAATCTTTCCAATCCTGTTTATCGGTTCCTGATACAAGACAGGACTGTTAGCATGAAGCAATTGGTGGGCCTGTGTTTTAGGTTGACCAGACAACAGAGAAATAGTTGTTCTGACTTTGATACAAATGCATTTACAAAAAGTAAAAAGAAGACAGGCTTATCTGTTTCAGTCCCAAAGGTGATGCTTAGTCCTTTCCACTTTTCCTCATAAGTCGCCTGCAGCAGAAGGATCTGCTCAGCGTGTATAATCCTTTCTTTGATTCACCCAAATTTTAGATGCAAACACGCCAAGCTTGGAAGGCAAGGGAACCTATTTTTCCAATGCCGTCAATCCAACGCTACTCTGAAAAGTCTGCCCCTACGCTTTTCATTTGCTGCACGCAAAATTTCTCAAGGGGTCTTAAAAGCAGGTAGCGTAATTTACTACTACAGGTTTAAAAAGTAAATAGAGCTAGCCCCCTTTAAGTGACATCATGTATTTAGCATATTGACACTTCTCGTGCTCGTATTTGCAACAATATATTATAAAAACAATTGTGTCTATCTATAAAATCGAAAATGGTACTCAATATAGTGTCCTTTCAATAATATGTATCAAAATTCCTTAAGGAGACCTCAGCTTATAGGAAACCTGAATTAGCTCAACAAATGCAAATAAAAAACTATTCCCTGCTAGAAATTGTCACGCCACTGCTTACCCTTATGATGTCATCACCGCATGCCCTCTCTTCCTGATGCCAGTCCGGATCCTTCCTGTAGCAGAAATCCTACCCTATGTAAGTACCTCAGTCACTCTCACCTATGCCCAAGTATAGGTGTTACTGTGTGTGCTCCTGGGTGCTGTGTTACTTATAATGCTGAATTGCCATACTGTTACTGAACTCTGCCTGTCTGACCACTCTGCTTGCTTAACCCTTGAACTGCTGGATTGCCATATCGTTACTGAACACTGTTTGTCTGACCACTCTGCTTGCTTAACCCTTGAACTGTTGGATTGGCATATCGTTACTGAACTCTGCCTGTCTGACCACTCTGCTTGCTTAACCCTTGAACTGCTGGATTGGCATATCATTACTAAACTCTGCCTGTCTGACCATTCTATTGGTTTGCCCCTGAACTGTTATACCGCTGGATTTCCTTTATTGCTGATACCTGCCTGTTCCTGACAATTCTATTGGTTTACCCCTGAACTGTTTTACCACTGGATTTCCTTTATTGCTGACACCTGTTTGTTCCTGGTCATTCTTTTGGCTTACCCCTGAACTGCTATACTGCTGGATTGCTTTCCTGTTGCCGGACTCTGTCTGTCTTGACCATTCTCTGTCTTCATCTTCTTGCCGTGAAGGACTACCCTGTCTACCGTGAGTACTGCTTACCTCATTTCATTAACTCACTCTGTTCTTGGATATTTACTCTAATTTCCCTTGACGCCGGGATATGAAGACTTCTGGCCAAGTTTGGTCTAATAGAGGAATATCCCACGAGCATTACAGAAATAAGTTTAAAATATATACTCATTTCAATAACTTTAAGAATATATATATAAGAATTTCTCTAAATAAAATATATTAATACAGATGCAAAGAACTAATATTCTCCTAAGTGTGGAAAACTAATATAATACGACTAGTATATAGGTATATATGTAAGTCTGACAATAAATAACAGTTTCTATCCTATAAATAAACTACATATACAGACAACATATATGTACAAACAATTCATTCCTTATTTCACACCATGAATGCTTGTAAATCTATGTCTACATTAAAGGCATAGTAAACCCCCAAATTTTCTTTTATGATTCAGATAAAACATACAATTTTAAACAACTTTCCAATTTACTTCTATTATCAAATTTTCTTTATTCTCTTGTTATCCATTGCTGAAGGGACAGCATTGCACTACTGTTAGAAAGCTGAAAATATCTATTTAGCCAATCACAAGAGACAAATATGCGCAGGCACCAATTAGCAGCAGCTCCCACTAGTGTATGATATGTGCGTATTCATTTTTTAAACAAGGGATACTAAGAGAACAAAGCACATTTGAAAATAGAAGTGAATTTAAAAGTGTGTTAAAATGACTTGCTCTATCTGAATCATGCAAGTTTAATTTTGACTTTCCTATCCCTTTAAGCCCTTGTGTGCTAAACTGCCCAGCTGATAAATCCACTTGGTTTCACACTTTCAAAGCTGTGTAAGCCTGGCAAGGTCATCCCTGCAAGGTGGTATTTGTATGAGTACCCTGATTTTGAGGTTAGATGGATCCTTATTATGTTTAACTCTTAAATGGTCAGAAACACTGTAATTTTCAAAACCATTTAAAATAGTTTCTATGTGTTCATACAACCTACTCTTCATCTTTCATTTTGTGCGACCAATGTACATTTTTCAACATCCACACTCCAAATGGTACACTACATATGTGGCATGGCATGTCCCCCTAAACTCAGTATTAAAACGTTTTGTGAGGTTCTAATTTAGAACATGATCTGTTTTATTTATTTTGTTGCACATGCATGTTTGCGGCATCTATATGTACCTGGCTTCAGCCCTAACCAAGTTGACATCACATATAGGGGCATATCTATCAAGCTCCATATGTAGCTTGAAGCCCCTGAGCAGGAGGACAGAGATCGCCGCAATTCAACCCAATCGAATAAGAGCTGCTGGTGCAATGCTGAATACGGAGAGCGTATTGCTCTCCGCATTCAGTGAGGTCTGTAGGACCTGATCCGCACTGTTGGATCAGGTCCGACAGACCTTTGTTAAATAGGCCTCTTAATCTGGAATGAGCCAAAAAGATTTTTAAGATCTCTATTCTTCTTAAACACAATATTAGGACTCTCCCCAATATGATCCTTTAACACTGGATCCTGTTGGAGGATGTTCCAATGTCTCTAATATAGTTCTAGTTGATTTTGCCACCTCACTGAAAGTGGTAATTCATGTTATATCCTCTCTAGCCTTCAAATTGCCCTTTTTCTCTCTAGAATTAGCTAACAATAATTAATTTCTAATCAGGTTGGAACACATTTCCTTGGCCTTAGTGATTAAAGAGGTATCATATCCTTTCTGGACAATCTGGTTTATTGGGAATCTAATAAGTACAATATGCTGAAGGCAAAACAATATGCACAACACATAAAAACACCAGCATTTCTCATTTGAAGGTACCACTATCTCTGACACTTTTCACTACCTTCCAAATACACTCATGAATTACAGATATATTAGCTCTTGATTTGCATCAGCACCTATTTGAAGTGATGCAGGGAGCAGTTCCTTCGCCTCCTCAAAGGAGAAATGCAGTTTTTCCCCCCAAGGTTTGTAAGTATTTGTTCACATTTAAATGTTTTTATTATTTTAGACCTACAATGAGCTGTATAGACTTTTGACCCTTTCATTTCTGTTCTCTCTCCAATCAGCAATTTGATATTTTTAATACTACTCTAATAAAGTTTTATGTTTTAATTGTTCTATGATGCCAATAGCCTTGTTACTATATGTTCACAAGGGTCTCACAAGAGTGCTTACATAGAGGCCTATTTATCAAATGTCTGTCGGACCTGATCCGACAGTGCGGATCAGGTCCGACAGACATCGCTGAATGTGGAGAGCAATACGCTGCAGACTCAACAATGAATGCTGCAACGCCGCCCCCTGTAGACTCGCGGTCAATCGGCCTCCAGCAGGGGGTGTCAATCAACCCGATTGTACTTGATCGGGTTGAATTGTGGCGATCTCTGTCCGCCTCATCAGAGCAGGCGGACAGGGTTATGGAGCGGCGGTCTTTAGACGGGCCCACAAGCTCCATACGAAACTTGATAAATGGGCCTCATAGTATCAACTTTTCTGTTCAGTTCCTTTAACTGATAATAGTGAATATTTATTTCATTAAACATTTTGGCCGTGTACACAGGCTTTACCACTAGTATACATATAAAGCCTAAAACAGCTAACTGTACAGTACTTAAGATAAGCAAAATGTACATTTGTTCTATTGGCAAAACTTTTAACAAACTATTCCAGTATCTGAGAAGGAGTACTCTGCACAGAAAGTGTTAACCCAGAGCACATGCCTATTAATGAGATAACTTTTTCTTTGCTGCTGTTAAAAAGGTGGCGGGAGTAGATATACTGTATATATAACATGGAAGTCATGGTGCAGAGTTTAAGATCACTGGGGCAGTGCACACTCCCACTACCACTTGTGCAGAGGGTCTCACCATACAAATAAATATATAATAGGGAGAGTTTAAGATCACTGGGGCAGTGCACACTCCCACTACGGCTTGTGCAGAGGGTCTCACCATACAAATAAATATATAATAGGGAGAGTTTAAGATCACTGGGGCAGTGCACACTCCCACTACGGCTTGTGCAGAGGGTCTCACCATACAAATAAATATATAATAGGGAGAGTTTAAGATCACTGGGGCAGTGCACACTCCCACTACGGCTTGTGCAGAGGGTCTCACCATACAAATAAATATATAATAGGGAGAGTTTAAGATCACTGGTGCAGTGCATACCCCTACCTGTGTAAATGGTCAGACAATACTCCCAGCTGCTTTTCTTAGTGTGTAAAATGGTCTCATACCCTCATACACACAGTGTATCACCCTACATTGTACTGAGGGTCAGATCAGACCATAATCTCTGCCTGGGACACATACACATAGCATGAAGTAGGGGGCGGGATTTCATGCAAAAATGTTTGCCTTCCAGAAAGCTCACTCCTCACCAATGTACAATGCATACTGCGAATTAAAGTCCAGAACTGCTTTGGTACAATACTGAGAGGGAAATAGAAAACTACAAATTCCAGAATGCCATGTAACTACCAGAATACTGTGCTTCTTCAGAAAAGAAAAAAAACGGACATTCAGTTATCTTTTTTTCCAGCAGATTGTACTCCAGATGAGGAGAACCCCCCCTTGCCCCTGCATGTAGACACCCATGCTCATATGAACATGTATAGTAACATTGGATGCTTTTTAATCTGCCTGAAGACCTAGGGGTCAAATTATCAAGCTCCATAACTTGTCCGCCTGCTCTGAGGCTGCGGACATCAATCCGCCCGATCCTATATGATCGGGCTGATTGACACCCCCTGCTAGCGGCCGATTGGCCACAAATCTGCAAGAACTGCTTGTGCAACGATAAATGCTGACAGCGTATTGATGTGTGGCGGACATGATATGCTACATAGTATCATGTTTGTCCACACTTTAATAAAATTAGCCCCCTAATCTTTAAAATAACATCGAACCTTAATAACCAGCTTGCACTGTATTTATATATAGGGATATATTTTTTAATGTGCGAACGTACATGATACAATGTAGCATATCATGTCCGCCGCACATCGATAAATGCCAACAGCATACCCTCTCGGCATTTATCATTGCACCAGCAGTTTTTGTAAACTGCTGGTGAAATGCCGCCCCTGCCGATTTGCCGCCAATCGACCGCTAGCAGGCAGTGTCAATCAACCCGATCGTATTCTATTGGGTTGATTTCTGTCCGCGGCCTCAGAGCAGGCAGACAGGTTATGGAGCAGCGATCTTTAGACCGCTGCTTCATAACTTCTGTTTCCGGCGAGCTTGAAGGGGCATCAAGCTCCATACAGAGCTTGATAAATCGGCCCCATAGACTGTATTTCCTTATTGGTATTTTCTCAACTCAAAAGTATTTACTCCTAATGACCCATTTCTAACATGGTACAACCCTCTAAGTACACTAACAATTGTTATACAGATTTATAAGGGGACAGAAAAATGATTAAACAAAATATAATAATTACAAAAAATAAATACATTATACTGTATTGCCCTGAATGCATTTTTGGTGCCTCCCACATTTCTTTAGTTAATCTCTTTAATCACAGTCTTGGTGAGGTGTGGCAATAAATTAATTACAGTAAAACAGCTGTGCTTCCATTTGGAATCCAATAATTAATTTTAGTTTCCAAGTTGCCACAATAATAAAGTTTATTGTGGCTCAGCAACAGCAAAATATGCTATTGTGTCATGTCCCAAATTGCTGTGACATCCCCTCAAACACTTTTAACTCCTCTAGCTCATTCAGAAAATGTGTTTTCATTACTTCTATACTTAACAGTTTGTTTTATTAAAGTGCTTTGTTTTATGTGACATTTATTTACTTCAGTATTGGTGAATGACACTACTAATTGTCACACTTAAAGGGACATAAAACTGCAAAAAGAAAATGGTTTAATGTGTTAGAACATTTTATCATTATTCTATTTCTTGCATTTAAAGTCAGCTCCAGGACAATAATGTACTAGTGGGTCCTAGCTAAATAAATCCGGAGAGCCAATGAAAATGAGGCATATGTATGTATCTACCAGGAGCTAGCTCAAAGTAGTGCATTACTGCTCCTCAGCCTAGCTAGGTCTGCTTTTCTACAAATGATACCAGGAAAATGAAGTAACTTTAATAATAGAATAAAACTGGAAAGTCTCTTAAGATGACATGTGCTTTCTGAATCATGAAAGTTTATTATGACTTTCATGTCCCTTTAAGTACAAATATAGTGGCCGATTTATCATGGCACGAAGGGGTCCAAATACCCCTGTTTCCACGCGAGCCTCTGAGGCTGCGGACATCAATACCCCCGATCGCATATGATCGGGTTGATTGACACCCCATGCTAGCGGACGATTGTCCGTGAATCTGCAGGGGGCGGCATTGCACAACTAGTTCACCATAAATGCTTGTGCAATATTAAATGCTGACAATGTATGCTGTCGGCGTTTAGCGATGTAGCGTATCATGTCTGCCAGACATTGATAAATTGGCCCCATAGTCCTGAAGTTGGACCCACAGGGTTGAGATTAAAGACGAAGAAGTAACCAAAGTACACAACAAAGAAATATAAATTGTACATAGGAACAGCCACTGTAATAGTGTAAACAAAACATTAGTAGAACGTCACTCCCGTTAATTATCCATATAGCATAAGAAATGGGTGCCAGCTTTACTGAGAATCCCCCATGCTCTGTATAAGGGTTCTTCAGTGGTACCATATACATTTGCAACCCTATTTTTATACTTTGTCTGAAAATTTCTGAAGATAGCTGCATTTTTTAGCAAAGTGAGTAAAATGTGTCCATACTTTGGGGCCGATTTATCAAGGGCTGAATGGCCCCTGATGTTCCTGTTTCCGCGCGAGCCTTCAGGCCCCGCAGAAACAGCAGTTATGAAGCAGCGATCTTAAGACTGCTGCTCCTTAACTGGTCTTCTGCCTCTGAGGCTGCGGCCTGCAATCCGCCCAATCCTATACAATCGGGCTGATTGACACTGCTAGTGGCCAATTGGCCGCGAATCTGCAGGAGGCGGCATTGCACAAGTAGTTCACCAGAACGCTGTCGGCATTCAGCGATGTCTGTCGTACATGATACGCTACAGCGTATCATGTCAGACAGACATTGATCAATCGGCCCCTTTATTTCTAATTGTAGTCAAACTTGAACGTATTGTAAAAGGTAATAACACACACATACAATACACACAACACACCACACACACTCTCATACAACAAACACATTCTCATATTACACATATACACACCACACACACTTTTATACAACACACACTCTCATATTACACATATACACACCACACACACTTTATACAACACACACTCTCATATTACACATATACACACCACACACACTCTCATACACCACACACTCTCTCATATTACACATATACACACCACATACACTTTCATACAACACACACTCTCATATTACACATATACACACCACAAACACTCTCATACAACACACACTCTCATATTACACATATACACACCACACACACTCTCATACAACACACACTCTCATATTACACATATACACACCACACACACTCTCATACAACACACACACTCTCATATTATACACACCACACACACTCTCATACCACACACACTCTTATATTACACATATACACATCACACACTTATACAAAACACACACACACATATCTACATTTTCATATTGCATATACACAACACATGCACATATATACACTTTCATATTACACATACACACACCACACACACTCTCTTTCAACACACACATACATATACACTTTCATATTACATATATAAACACCACACACTCTTATACAAAACACACACACATATACAGTTTCATATTCCACATACACACCATACACACTCTCATACAGCACACACATATATATACACTTTCATATTACGCATACACACACCACACACACTCTCATACAACATACACACATATACACTTTCATTTTACACATACACACACCACACACACTCTCATACAACACACACTTATATACACTTTCATATTACACAAACACACACCACACACACTGTCACACAACACACATATACAATTTCATATTACAGCAAGCATGTCCAGTAACACAATATAAATCATCATCATGAGGTGGGAAAAAATGGCAAAGGCAGAATCCAGCTGAGAGTTTTTTTTACAGATCATCACTTCAGATAAGGAACAGCTAGAATCCAGTAGAGAAAAGTAATGCAACCTGTGTCATAAGGACAGAATAGAATTGTGTGAGATAAACAAAAACATAACACATCACCTACATGTAAACAGACAATGCAGACATGGAGGCCAATTTATCAAAGCTTCAACTGATAATACCATTGAATCCGCTTGAATCTCACGTCATATTCAATGCAAATGGAATCCGCCGTAATTAACAAAGCATATTGTCAAATGTTGAAATGTGTGATGTAATATACGCCCCCGTGCGATCAATTCGACTCAGATCGATGCTTGTGTTATTCGAGAGAAATACTGATCATTCGCCCTTATAGTCAACTCTATTTGAACCTCTTACTAAGTTATCAAATAGTCAAGAGGTACGCTCGCGTTTATTCCGACGCAGGTGTACCTATCGTTCAAACCGCCACCTCAGAGGCAGCGAATACCATAGAAATCAATGGGACTCTGAAAACACAGAAAGGTTTATGATACTTTGCAGACACTGATACAACGAAAACCGATACATAATTTTTTAAATAGCATTCTCTTTCTAAGTCATGTTTGGCAATGTTAATACACCACATTATTCTTCAATACAGTAAGCAAATATTTTCCCACAAAGGATAGCAAGACAATGAAAACTATTCCATACAGAAATACATGCAAATGTGTTTAAAATTGCATTCTCTTTCTGTCATGTTTGGCAATGTTAATACACCACATTATTCTTCAATACACTCAGCAAATATTTTCCCACAAAGGATAGCAAGACAATGAAAACTATTCCATACAGAAATACATGCAAGTGTGTTTAAAATTGCATTCTCTTTCTGTCATGTTTGGCAATGTTAATACACCACATTATTCTTCAATACACTCAGCAAATATTTTCTAACAAAGGATAACACGAGAATGAAAACTATTCCAGACAAAATACATGCAAATGTGTTTAAAATTGCATTCTCCTTCCCACAAAGGATAGCAAGACAATGAAAACTATTCCATACAAAAATACATGCAAATGTGTTTAAAATTGCATTCTCTTTATAAGTCATGTTTGACACTGTTTATACACCACATTGTTCTTTAATATTGGAGTCTGAAAACACCATAATCACTGACTAACCTTTTAAGCCTCCACAATGCTGCTATCCAAAAATAGAAAACCAGAGCCATCAATTTCTCTATATTTAAATACTCATTTGTGGCGCATGAGTAATTAAGTTAATTGCACAATCAATATCAAGCATACACCTGCATTTACAGCTGGTGAACTTGTCATCTGGGAGGTGCTTACATACATATTACCTTTAAAACAACAACTTTGTGCTCGTATAATGATGCATCCATGAAAAAAACAGAAAACCAGTTAATTTCATCAATCAATATCAAGCGCCCACAGCTGGTTTTCCGCTGTTTAACTTGTCATGTGGGTGGTGCTTCCATACATTTTAAGATGGTGAACTTGTCATCTGGGAGGTGCTTCCATATTTGTTACCTTTTTAAAAACCACTTTGTGCTCGTATAATGACGCAAAAATAGAGAAAACCCGTCATTAATTTGTCTGTTATGTAATGTGTGGCACATAAGTTATTCAATCAATTACTGCAATCATTTACAGATGGAGAACTTGGCATTATAAAAAGGTGTTTCAATTGAAACACAATACTTCATTTCCTAATTAATTTGCAATGGAGATCATAAACATGATCCAGTTCGTGCTCTTATTACGGAGACACAGAGCAAGACGGGTGATGATAACTGCAGAGCGACGATGTGATCTGTCGATTTCGACTTAATAGGGCTTCTATTGAGAGGCTCTATGTCGAAATCAAGGATTCACTCGAACCACTAACTGCAAGGACTAGGGCAATCCCTGGGATGTTAAAGTTACTATCAGTCATCTATTTTTTGGCAACTGGATCGTTCCAGGCTGTGACAAGTCTAGGTATAGGTATGAGCCAGGCAACCTTCTCCCGTTATCTGAAGGTTGTCCTGAATGCCTTGCACCAATGACTAGTCCATAATGTCCACTTCCCAAAAACACCGGAGGAGTGGCATGATGTCAAGCTCCAGTTTTATAATCTAGCTGGGATCCCAAGAGTATTGGTGGCCATAGATTGCACTCATATATTGGTGCAGCCACCCAGGGGAAGAGAGGAGCCATACCGGGACAGGAAGCAGAACCATCCGCTGAATATCCAGGTCATCTGTGACGCCAGGTTAAGAATCATGAGAGTCCACTTTGGATTGCCTGGTTCTAGTCACAATTCCTTTATCCTCCGGAATTCTGCAATCTATGACCTGTTCCAGGAGGGACAAATGCCAGAGGGATTCCTAATAGGTAAATATCTCTTATAAATTTTTTACATACTGTATGTATATTATAGATTTAATTCATTCAGATTGCTAATATCAATGCTCTATTTCTTTTATGCAGGTGATTCTGGATATTCTTGTCTTCCATGGCTGTTCACACCCGTCAACAACCCCAACAGAGTGGAAGAGGTGCGCTACAACGAGGCGCACATCGCTAAACTATCTGTTATTGAGCGCACCTTTGACGTACTGAAGAGACGTTTCTGATGCTTGGACTCCTCTGGCGGGGTTCTTCAGTACACCTCCTCCAAAGTCTCTATTATTTTCCTTATCTGCTGTATGTTACACAACATTTTCATTAGCATGCCTGATATAGATCTGGAGAGCTTGGATGTCCCCAAGTATGACAATGATTTAGCTCCATTACAGCTAAATTATGCAAGGGGAGTCCAAGCTCAAGCAGACTATATTCAGGCTGTTTAGATAGGGCATGTAATTGGAAAACACATTCCTATTTAAATTTGCTTTATATTCTTCTTTGTTCGCTTTGTATTCTTATTTGAAAGATAAACCTAGGTAGGCTCAAATGATAATATCTAAGTACTTCAAGGTTACCTCTTATCAAATGATATTTCTTTGCTTTTCGTAACAGGGGAGTGCTTTTTCATGTGAGTCTTGTAGATAACATTGCTAGCACGCACGTTGCTTGTGGCAGACACTGCACTAATTGGCTAATATGCAAGTTAATATATATTAAATGAAATATCATGGAGTCTGAGGGTTGTCATGAGATGCTTAAATACAATGTAATAAGAGGTCAAATGTATATTAATGGGACATGAAACACAAAGGATTTTATTTCAGGATTTATGTAGAACATAAATTATTAAAAAACTTTAAAGTTTACTCATACAACAAAATGTGCTTCATTCTCTTGGTATCATTTGTTGAAGGAGCAGCAATTCACTACAGGTTTCTAACTGAATACATGTGTGACTAATGACAATAGGTGTATAATATGTATGTATATATATATATATATATATATATATATATATATATATATATATATAGAGAGAGAGAGAGAGAGAGAGAGAGAGAGAGAGAGAGAAAGAGAAAGAGAAAGAGAGAGAGAGAGAGAAAGAGAGAGAGGCAGACAACAATCAGCAGCTGTAACCTATATTCCTGAGATTAACTATATATGTTTTTCATAAAAGGATAACAAGAGAAGGAATCAAATTCCATAATAGAATTAAATTACAAAGTAGTTTACTATCACATGCTATTTATGATTCATGAAATAAAATATTTCTGATTCATGTCTGTTTAATAGAATTGTGTTATTTATGCCAAACTGGTGACTAACTAATTAATGGTTTATCTATTCTTTTCAACAATAAAACCTCTGGTGTAGATTGACCCTTTAATAAACAGAGCAAAGTAAATCTTACCCATGCATTGAATTTGAACAACAAGCATTTTTAACAATTGTATTATGTAAATGAAATAAAAACAAACACATTTATAAAGATAATCATTTATTACATGATAATCTTAAATAATGAAAAACAAAAAAACTAAATGCATTTTTCACATGCATAATACAAATTAAATTAATAATTATATATTAAACAAAACTATTATTAAAAAAACAACAACAACTACACGTTCTATTCTTTGGAACGCTTAGAGGCAGGGGGGATTGTGGAGGTGATCTTTCCCTTGCAGACCGGCCATGTATCAACATAAATACATTTCGGTTAAAATGCCGGTTGTCTTCGTCTGCCCTCTCCCTATGCTCGAGTTCACCCTGCTCTATAGCTACCCTGGCCCTGTCTACCACTAACCTCTCTCTATCAAACATGAACCTTTCCCTATCCCTCTCCCTTTCTATTAACATTCTTCCCCTCCTAAATCTAATCTTTCCATTTCTATTAACATTCTTTCCCTATCTAACTGTAATTTTCCCTATCTAATTGAAAGCCCCTCTCTATGATCTGACCCTGTTGCTTGACAGATAATCTCAATGCCCCATGCAACTCCTGGTGATCAACCCTGTACTGCCTGGCCAGATTCAACATTTCAATAACGGCTTCATATTCATTTAGATTACACTGCTCTGGGCCAGGAACAGTAAGGGCAGGAGGGGCACCAGGGCCCAGAGAGATGAGAGCATCTGTATCCAATGTTTCCTGGGAGATTTCCTACTTCTATGATTCCTGAGATAGGTTCTCTCCCAGGAACTCCTCCTCATCTACAATTGCTCTCATCTTCCATAGACACATGGTGATCTCCCCAGACACTTCCTGTGCCCATTCGATATCTAAATAAAAGGTAAAATACAAATATTATAATCACACGTAATTTCAAGTGAAAGATTAAAGGCATATGAAAGTCAAAATATAGCTTTCATGATTCGGATAGAGAATATAAATGTAAGACAATTTAGTTTATCATGCACGATTCAGATAGGTAATGTTATCTCAATACACTTTTGAATAAACGTGTATTTTCTATACTGCTTTGTTCTCTTGGTATCTCTTTTTAAATGTACGCTTAGGAGATGTTCCATTTTTTGTTAAGTACATAGGTAGAACTTGCTGATTGGTGTTTAAATGTAGCCAATCATCAAGCGCTACACAGTTGATGATCCAAACATGTGCTTCCTTCTAAGATTACATTCTTGATTTGTAAAATAAAGATAACAAGAGAAAGAAGAAGTTTTTATTATAGGAGTAAGTTTGTAATTTTACTAAAAATGCATAGTCTATCTAAATCCTGAATGTTATATTTCGACTATACTATTCTTGAAGATACTATTTAATCACAGATTATATCAAAGATCAATGTAATTTAACAGTGTTGTTTAATACTGTGATATTCTTGAGTAAGACATGGCATTGACTGTCCCTTTTAAGTAAGCATACTTATAACATTAATGTTTTTTCTTATTTTTTTTTACCTGTGGAGGAGATCTAAAAGGTTGGAGGTTGTCCCAAAGCCCATCGTACCTCAGCTGAAATAAAAAATGCGTATACATATATAGTTAAAAATCTAATTTAAATCATACGGATAAGAGAATTTTAATTAAATTAAATCTAGCATTAAACAACATATCTGTTGTTTGGCCAAGACCTGCTGCTTCAGGGGTGCATCACATTATGTCAGGCAGTGTCACTGCTGAGGAGAAGCTGTGGCTGGACTCAGTCAGGATACTGATGGCCAATGGTACTGTGGTATCAGCATCAACAGTAGCAGCAGAAGCAGCAACAGCACTAGTAGATGCTGGAAAACATATAATTATAAAATAGACAAAAATAAAGATTAGTGCATATAATAATGTAAATAAAACAAAAGGCCTAAATATTATTTTAAACAAAATCATTTGCGACATGCCCGACCTCATCCAGTCCTTGCGCCATATTAGCCCCTAACTTATCCAATCAACAATTAAATTGGTTTATACTCTAATCTTTGTTTACGCAGTTATTCAATTCTTAAAGGATATCCTATTCATAAGTGACACATTTAATATTAAATGTTCAAATAATTGTAATAGAGAAAATAACGATCTTGTGTTTTTTAATCAACTTATTATTGTTATATAATCAAAACGTGATCAATCCAATTAGCCAACATTAATTTAATATACGTATTTTACTCAATCTACATTCAGATTGTTTTATACTTGTATAATTGGTGATGCAGTACTAATTCTTATATTCTAATATTATATGCTTAAAGATTGCCATGTAAATGGTCATGAACACATGATGAATAAAATCCGGCAATAAAACATTAATATACATTTTTTACTATCAATAACCAATCACATTGCTTTATACTTGGGATAGTTGTGTTGCACTTAATAATTATTTTAGAGGGATTTTGAATTTCAATAATGGCGCATCCACCTTTTTTTTACTGATGGGGAATTGGTGTGCCTGGTGTATGGTATGAACCGTTACTTCCCGAGGAGGATTGAAGGAGTCAGAGGAATGGCTCAAGAAGATAGGGACCATATGATCTACGAGATGATGCGCCGGGTGAGGCGCGTGTCCGCTATGAGACGGAAGCGCCGACAATGTCTCTGTCGGTTCAATGACCTGAGGCGGCAAGATCAGGAGCGCTACAGAGCAATTAGGTCACTTATTAGGTGATGTAAGTGTAATTTATTATGTTGTGTATTATACGTTGAAATTATGTATCTGTGAATTTGGTATTAGTGACAAACCTGACCAAAAAATATATCTTAATATTTAATATTTTGTGACATATAAATTATTCATCATTTGTCAATCGATTAAATAATAAAAATGATGTTTGACCCTATTTAATCTGAAGATGAAAGATCAAAGAAAATGAGAACGAAATAAATATATATATATATAAATAAATAAATAAATATATATATATATATATATATAGGTTTAGTTTTATATATATATATATATATATATATATATATATATATATATATAAAAAATATAAAGATATATATACATATATATATATGTACATATATATATATATATATATATATAAATACTTTTTTTTTATTTTATTTTTTATATGCTTAAAGGGACAGGAAACCCCAAAATTTTATTTCAGGAATTGGATAGAACATACACCTTTCCAATTTCCTTACATTATGACATTTGCGTTGTTCTCTTGTTATCCTTTGCAGAAGGAACAGCACTGCACTACCATCAGCAAGATGAACACATCTAGTCAGCCAATAACAAAAGACAAATGTGTGCATGCACCAATCATCAGGAGCTCCCACTAGTGTAGGATATGTGTGTATTAATTTTCAAAAAAGGATACCAAAAGAAAAAAAGCACATTTGAAAAGAGAAGGGATTTTAAAAGTGTCTTAAAATTCCATGCTCTATCGGAATCATGCAAGTTTAATTTGGACTTTCCTATCCCTTTATCTGCATGTATATATATATATATATTATTTTTAATAGGTTGTTATTTTCATCCGAAGAATACAATCTCCATGCATTGCAGCTGCAGAAACATTACACAGAAGAAAACATAGCACGTGGATCTAATGTTGACATAATATTTATATGTTCACAGATTTATCAAGGCCAAGAGGGAGGATTCCTCGGTATATGAGGCCAGTCTCTATGGCCACACCAAGGAGAAACCGCTCCTCCCGACCGCTGCCACTGACTCTATTGGCAAATCCAATGGAGGAAGAGTCAGTGACTGATTCAGATGTCCCTGATACCCAAGGTAATTTTAAATTAAAACAACGTTTGCAGTATTTACCATAAAAAAGTGAGTTTTAAAAAATTTGTTTCATAATGCAGGTTAATGTAAGGGATTGTGTTTTTGAATTAACATATTTGTACAATGTTTTCATCATGTGGTCATAACAGTCTACTCTACAGCAATGATGAGTAAAATCTAGGACTCGTCACATAATCCTCATCCTAACAATGATTTTTGTTTGTGCTTGATCTCTTACAGCTGAAAGTGATGAATCAGTGGCCCCAGATCCTGCCCCAGCCATGTTGCCAGCGATAGCAGATAAGGAGGTGGCTGAAGCGGAATGTAAGAAATTATCATATTATGTTCTAACACTTCTATCTTGATACTGAATTGGTACAACATATTTTATTTTGTGTTTTTAACAATGATGTGCATAATCTAGGACTTGTCACATAATCCTCATCATAACAATAATTTGTGTTTGTGCTTCATCTCTGACAGCTGACAGAGAAGAATCCTTGGATAAGGATCCTGCCCCAACCATGTTGCCAGCGATGGCAGATCAAGAGGTGGCTGAAGCAGAATGTAAGAAATTATCATATTATGTTCTAACACTTCTATCTTGATACTGAATTGGTACAATATATCGTATTTTGTTTATTTATAGATAAGGATCGAGGGACACAAACTGACCCCATTATCCCCTAGTTATTTGCCTGACTGGCTGAGAGCCTTCAAAATGTTATTGTCAACATCAATAACATCCAGGAGGCACTACAGGTTTTTTTTTAATTTATTTTATTTTGGTTTATATATTTTTTAAATATTTTAAATAGTTATAAAAAAATGTTGTTTTTAATTTAAAAAAAAAAAAATAGTCTAAATAATAGTGTTGCAGTATTCCTTTAAGTTTTCTCTTGAAGGGACATGAAAAACAAAATATATGTTGAATGATCTATAAATAGCATGCAATGTTGTTAATTCTTCTTTTGGTCGATATATACAGTATTTGATTGCTCTTCATATATGAGTTTGATCTCCCTTTAAGCTCAGAACTAACATTCTTTGAAATTTAACAATTAATTGACTAATGCTTAACATTACATGCTATATTTTCAATTATTATTGAGCATAATAATAATATATTTACAATATCTACAAATAGTCTTATTAATAAATAAAGAGATATGAAAGACAACATTGCTTTATTCAAACAGTACAATATTGAGGGACATGTAAAAAAAATTTGAAAAAATAGACATAACAAATATATATTAACATATATACTGTATATATATATATATATATTTTTATTTAAAAATTATATATACATATATTTATATACATATATATATTTCTATATTTATATATATATATATATATATATATATAAATAAGTAAATTCACAATGGTATAAATAAAGTTGTCTTCATTTGATAGACATTCAAGGAAAATAATTTGATACATAAGGATATTCGCGAAATCAATGACTCTTATTTATCAATAGTTCAATGCTCATTGCGTTGGACTTGACGACGCGCATGTTTTTGACAGACTTTTTGATATATAAAGGCATCGAATGTAGACTCTCTGCAGCGATGTCTGGCGAGCGTATTGACTCCAGCTAATGCGTCTAGATTGGCGCTTTGAAAAATCGGCCCCATGGTGTGGGCTAATTATATATTAGCAACAATAAGCCAGAGGCTGGGAGTGTTTCTATAGTTTACAGTATTTATGACAATGTTGTTTACTTTTATGTATGTTTCATATTACAACGCTTTAAAACAAAACACAGTAGGATACCATAATCAATAAATGCATAATAAATAGGCAATGCAAAATAACATACACCTAGATTACGAGTTTTGTGTTGTGGCTCGTAATGCTGAAAATATGGTATTTTCAGCGTTAAAACAGCACTGCAGCCATTACAAGTCTTGTCGGTATAAGTGTACAGCACACCGTTTAGCCTGTAACGCAACGTCAGTACCACACATGTAAAAATTACGTTTTTTCATGGGACTCCCATAGCACTGGTATTAAGAGTTTTAGCGGTGAGGCTAAAAAGTGAGCGTTACAGCCTAAAACGACAAGATCCGTACCGCCATCTAAAGTCAAAGCTGTAGCATAAAACTCATAACTAAACTGCTACAAAGTACACTAAACACCCATAAGCTACATATTAACCCCTAAATCGAGGCCCTCCCGCATCGCAAACACTATAATAAATTTATTAACCCCTAATCTGCTGCTCCCAACATTGCCGCCACTAATAAAATGTATTAACCCCTATTCTGCCGCTCCCCGACATCGTCGCCACTATAATAAACCTATTAACCCCTAAACCACCACCCTCCCGCATCACAAACACTGTTTAAATATTATTAACCCCTAATTTGCCGTCTGCCCACACCATAATAAACCTATTAACCCCTAAACCGCAAGCCCCCCACAACAAAATAAACTAAAATAAACTATTAACCCCTAAACTGAAAGCCCTCCCACAATGAAATAAACTAAAATAAACTATTAACCCCTAAACCGAAAGGCCCCCACAACGGAATATACTAAAATAAACTATTAACCCCTAAACCTAACTACCCCCTAACTTTATATTAAAATTACAATTTCCCTATCTTAAATTAAATTAAAACTTACCTGTCAAATTTAAAAAAAATAATTTTAAACTAACAATTAAACTATTATAATTTTTAAACTAAAATTAAACTAACTACCAATTAAATAAATCAAAACTACACATTAAAAAATCCTAACACTACTCTAAAAATTACAAAAAGTATCTAATTATAAAAAAAAAATAACTAAATTACAAAAAAACCCCACTAAATTACAAAAAATAACAAACAAATTATCAAAAATAAAAAAGAATTACACCTACTCTAATGGCCCTATCAAAATAAAACAGCCCCCCCAAAATAAAAAAAAAAACGTAACCTACAATAAACTACCAATGGCCCTTAAAAGGGCCTTTTGTGGGGAATTGCCCCAAAGATATCAGCTCTTTTAGCTGTAAAAAAATTCAAACACCCCCCAACAGTAAAACCCACCACCCAACCAACCCCCCAAATAAAAAAACTATCTAAAATAACCTAAGCTAACCATTGCCCTGAAAGGGGCATTTGTATGGGCATTGCCCTTAAAAGGACATTTAGCTCTTTTACATTGCCCAAACCCTAATCTAAAAAAAAAAAACACCCAAAAAACCCCCACTAAAAAAACCTAACACTAACCCCCGACGATCCACTTACAGTGGTTGAAGGATCCATTCAGCCGGCAAAGTCATCACCCATGCGGCAAGAAGTCTTCATCCAGACGGCCTCTTCTATCTTCAGCCAGCCGGCAAAGTCCTCATCCATGCGGCAAGAAGTCTTCATCCAAGCGGCCTCTTCGATCTTCATCCAGCCGGCGCAGAGCGGATCAATCCTGAAGACATCCTGTGCAGAGCATCCTCTTCATACGGTCGCTGCTGTATACTGATTCTTCAATGCAAGTGACGCATGTCGGATGTCTTCTGGATGGGCCCGCTCCGGGCCGGCTGGATGAAGATCGAAGAGGCCGCCTGGATGAACAACTGTAAGTGGATCGTCAGGGGTTAGTGTTAGGTTTTTTTAAGGGGTTTTTGGGTGGGGGTTTTTTCAGATTAGGGTTTGGGCAATGTAAAAGAGCTAAATGCCCTTTTAAGGGCAATGCCCATACAAATACCCTTTTCAGGGCAATGGTTAGCTTAGGTTATTTTAGATAGTTTTTCTATTTGGGGGGGTTGGTTGGGTGGTAGGTTTTACTGTTGGAGGGTCTTTGTGGTTTTTTTACAGGTAAAAGAGCTGATATCTTTGGGGCAATGCCCCACAAAAGGCCATTTTAAGGGCCATTGGTAGTTTATTGTAAGCTAGGTTTTTTTTTATTTTGGGTGGGCTTTATAATTTTGATAGGGCTGTTAGAATAGGTGTAATTCTTTTTTATTTTTGATGATTTCATTTTTTATTTTGTGTAATGTATATTTTTAGGGGGTGTTTTATTTTTTGTAGCAAAAGAGCTGTTTAACTTAGGGCAATGCCCTACAAAATGCTCTATTAAGCCCCCCCCCCAAAAAAAAGGCCCTTTTAAGGGCCCTTGGTAGTTTATTCTAGATTAGGCTTTTTTATTTTGGGGTGTTTTTTTTAAGGGTATTAGAATAGGAATAATCTTTATTTTTTTTGGATAATTTAGTTTGTTTCTGTAATGGTAGTTTTTTTTTTATTTTTTGTAATGTTAGGTTTTAGTGTAAGGTAGCTGAGGCTTTATTTCACAAGTACGTTTGTATTTATTTTTGCTAGGTAGTTAGTAAATACTTAATAACTATTTACCAACTAGTCTACCTAGGTAAAATAAATACAAACTTACCTGTGAAATAAAAATAAAACCTAAGCTAGCTACAATATAACTATTAGTTATATTGTAGCTAGCTTAGGTTTTATTTCACAGGTAAGTATTTAGTTTCAACTAGGTATTATTTAGTTAATAATTGTAAATTTAATTTAGATCTAATTAATTATTTTAAAGTTAGGGGGTGTTAGGGTTAGGTTTAGGGTTAGGGGTTAATAGTTTAATTTAGGTTGTTGCGATGTGGGGGGCTGGCGGTCTAGGGGTTAATAGGTTTATTTAGATAATAATTGTAAGTTTAATTTAGATCTATTTTAATTATGTTAAAGTTAGGGGGTGTTAGGGTTACGTTAGGGTTACGTTAGGATTATGGGTTAATAGGTTCATTTAGTGGTAGTCATGTGGGAGGTCAGAGGTTTAGGGGTTAATAGCTTTATTAGGTGGCGGCGATATCGGGAGCGGCGGAATAGGTGTTAAGAACTTTAGTATAGTGGCGTCGATATCGGGAGCGGCAGATTAGGGGTTAATAATTTTATTTAGGTGACGTGATATCGGGAGCGGCAGATTAGGGGTTAATGACTGTAGGCAGGTGTCGGCGATGTCAGGGGCAGCAGATTAGGGGTGTTTAGACTCGGGGTTTATGTTAGGGTTTAAACTGTAGTTTTTCCCCATAGATGTCAATAGGGCTGCGTTATGGAGCTTTTGTTTCCGCAATTGCAGGTGTTAGACTTTTTTTTGGCCGGCTCTCCCCATTGATGTTTATGGGGAAAGCGTGCATGAGCACATCAAAACACTGCTGCTTTTGTGTGCGGTATGGTGCTCAACGCAGCCATAACGCCCGCACAAGCCGGGCTTTTTTAAACTTGTAATGGCAGCGCTATAGGGGGTTAAATAACGCCACTTTTGGTGGTGTTCTTTACTTTCCCTATAGCGCTCAAAACTCGTAATCTAGGTGTTAGTTTGATTTTAGTAGTAGTTTTTTTTCAGACAAATTTCAAAGTTTGTTTTATTTTCCTTTCCACTGTATCATGTGCCAGCCATCATCTAATCAAAAAATACACAAATGTATATCCTGTGAATTCTTGCACATGCTCAGCAGAAGCTGGTGCCTCAGAAAGTGTTCGTATAAAAAGATTGTGCAAATAGATAATGGATTTAAATTGGAAAGTTGTTTGAAATTGTGTGTGCTCTATCTGAATCATGAAGGTTTAATTTTGACTTTAGTGTTCCTTTAAAGGGACAATAAGCATCTTGAGATTTTAATATAATTTTTTTTAGTTACTGTATGTTTAGTAAAATAGCTTTGTGATATACTTTCTTTATCTGTTTTGTCTCTTTTTCATGCAATTAACTTTATGGATTTTCTCATTCTCTGAACTGAAAGTGCAAGTGCAGAATTATCAAGGCTAATCGTGCTACATACCTACCTAATTGGCTTCAGCAGATAATAACTGCAATGTAAAATGCATTTTATACTAACATAATGACAGTGTCTAGCCTTAGCTTCTGCTTTCTAAAGCCTGGATTGGCTTCTCCAATTATGACAAGTGGTGGTTAGAGTTTGGCTATTGAAAAATAATTGCAGCAAACAAGATGTTAATTACTACTATTTAGACATGGTCAACATATTCTATAACAAGACAACAGACATGTTTGTGATTACAAGGTCCCACCAGGCGTTAATTTCGAAACACGTAGTGGATTCTGAAATGAGGGCGATCATTCACTTGTGTTTTTAATCCTGTCTTCAATTTGGGACTGCTATCTAACCGAACATTGTTTTTAGTGCAAGTTTTATGAAAGTGTCACTTGGCCCTAATGCATCTTTTTGCACGCGAGCCTTAACTCATACGCCTCCTCTGAGGCTGCGGTCTGCAATCTGCCCAATCATGTACGATTGGGTTGATTGACACCCCCTGCTAGCTGCTGATTGGCCGCGAATCTGCAGAGGGCAGCATTTAACAATGTTAAATGCCGAAAGCATTCAGCGATGTCCGCCAGACATTGATAAATCGGCCCCTATGTGTCTGTATTGTGCTTATGTATAAAGTTTTTATTAAAGTTTTATAATCATATGTGCTAGTTGTTTTTTATGTATAAAGTTTTTATTAAAGTTTTATAAACATAAGTGCTAGTTGTTTTTTATGTATAAAGTTTTTATTAAAGTTTTATAAACATATGTGCTAGTTGTTTTTACCATGTTTAGCAAGTGTACATTTTTATTATAATTATTCCATTTTATAAAATTAATTGAACTGGATGGATTGGTGGTAGAGCTGTTTTTTTCACTTTTTGTTTACAAAGTGAATTTGTTAATAATATATTTTTATAAAAACAGCAGCTCACAAACGGCTAGATTATGAGTTTTGCATTATGAGCTGCTCGGTGCTAACTTGCAAGTTATTGTCACCGCTCACCTCCCTATAGCGCTGCTATTACAGGTTTGCAAAAACCCGGCGTTAGCAGGCAATAAGTGAGCGTTTAGCAAAATTGAGCTCCATACCGCACTCCAATACTAGCGCTGCTTTGAGCTGGTTTTACATGCTCGTGAACGATTTCCCCATAGACATCAATGGGGAGAGCCGGCTGAAAAAAAGTCTAACACCTGCAATAAAGGAGCGTAAAGCTCCGTAACGCAGCCCCATTGATTCATATGGGGAAATAAAAAGTTATGTTTACACCTAACACCCTAACATAAACCCTGAGTCTAAACACCCCTAATATGCCGCCCCCGAAACCTACATTATACTTATTAACCCCTAATCTGCCACCCCCGACACCGCCGACACCTACATTACACTTATTAACCCCTAATCTGCCGCCCCCAATGTCGCCACCACCTACCTATACTTATTAACCCCTAATCTGCCGCCCCCAATGTCGCCACCACCTACATACAGTTATTAACCCCTAAACTCCTGCCCCGACATCGCCGCAACTATACTAAAGTTATTAACCCCTAAACCTAACCCTAAGTCTAACCCTAACACCCACTAATATAATTAAAATAAATCTAAATAAAAATTACTATCATTACCTAACTAATTCCTATTTAAAACTAAATACTTACCTGTAAAATAAACCCTAAGCTAGCTACAATATAACTAATAGTTACATTGTAGCTAGCTTAGGTTTTATTTTTATTTCACAGCTAAGTTTGTATTTATTTTAACTAGATAGACTAGCTAGTAAATAGTTATTAACTATTTACTAGCTACCTAGTTAAAATAAATACAAATGTACCTGTAACATAAAACCTAACCTGTCTTACACTAACACCTAACATTACACTAAAATTAAATAAATTAGATTAATTAAATACAATTAACTAAATTACAAAAACAAACAAACACTAAATTACACAAAATAAAAAAGAAATTATCAAATATTTAAACTACTTACACCTAATCTAATAGCCCTATCAAAATAAAAAAGCCCCCCAAAATAAAAAAGCGCCTAGCCTAAACTGCCAATAACCCTTAAAAGGGCCTTTTGCGGGGCATTGCCCCAAAGAAATCAGCTCTTTTACCTGTAAATAAAAATGCAAATACCCCCCAACAGTAAAACCCACCACCCACACAACCAACCCCCCAAATAAAAACCTATCTAAAAAACCTAAGCTCCCCATTGCCCTGAAAAGGGCATTTGTATGGGCATTGCTCAATAAACCCTTAAAAAAACCTAACACTAACCCCCGAAGATCCACTTACAGTTTTTGAAGACCCGACATCCATCCTCAACGAAGCGGCCAATCGGAATTAAAGGTGAAAAAATCCAATTGGCTGATGCAATCAGCTAATATGATTGAGCTTCAATCCTATTGGCTGATCCAATCAGCCAATAGGATTGAGCTTGCATTCTATTGGCTGTGAAGAAGACTTCAGCATTCTATTGGCTTGGATGAAGTCTTCGGCCCGCATGGATGAAGACTTCTGCCGGCTTCGCTGAGGACTTCTGCCGCTTCGTTGAGGATGGATGTCGGGTCTTCATAAACTGTAAGTGGATCTTCGGGGGTTAGTTTTAGTTTTTTTTTTTTAAGGGCTTATTGGGTGGGTTTTAATTTTAGATTAGGGGTATGGGCTGAAAAAGAGCTAAATGCCCTTTTCAGGGCAATGGGGAGCTTAGGTTTTTTAGATAGGTTTTTATTTGGGGGGTTGGTTGTGTGGGTGGTGGGTTTTACTGTTAGGGGGTGTTTGCATTGTTATTTACAGGTAAAAGAGCTGATTTCTTTGGGGCAATGCCCCGCAAATGGCCCTTTTAAGGGCTATTGGTAGTTTAGTTTAGGCTAGGGTTTTTTTTTTATTTTTGGGGGGCTTTTTTATTTTGATAGGGCTATTAGATTAGGTGTAATTAGTTTAAATATTTGATCATTTCTTTTTTATTTTGTGTAATTTAGTGTGTTTTATTTGTAATTTAGTTAATTGTATTTAATTAATGTAATTTATTTAATTGCAGTGTAAGGTTAGGTGTTAGTGTAAGACAGAAGAGGTCTTATTTTACAGGTAAATTTGTATTTATTTTAGCTAGGTAGCTAGTAAATAGTTAATAACCATTTATTAACTAGTCTACCTAGTTAAAATAAATACAAACTTAGCTATGAAATAAAAATAAAACCTAAGATAGCTACAATGTAAGTATTAGTTATATTGTAGCTATCTTAGGGTTTATTTTACAGGTAAGTATTTAGTTTTAAATAAGAATTATTTAGTTAATGATAGTAAGTTTTATTTAGATTTATTTTAATTACATTAAAGTTAGTGGGTGTTAGGGTAGACTTAGGATTAGGTTTAGGGGTTAATAACTTTAGTATAATGACAGTGATTTTGGGGTCAGCAGATTAGGGGATAATAACAGTAAGGTAGGTTGCAGCGATGTTAGGGACAGCAGATTAGGGGTTAATAATATTTAACTAGTGTTTGTGATGCGAGAGTACGGCGGTTTAGGGGTTAATATGTTTATTATAGTGGCGGCGATGTCCGGAGCGGCAGATTAGGGGTTAATAATTTTATTTTAGTGTTTGCCATGCAGGATGGCCTCGGTTTAGGGGTTAATAGGTAGTTTATGGGTGTTAGTGTACTTTTTAGCACTTTAGTTATGAGTTTTATGTTACAGATTTGTAGCGTAAAACTCATAACTACTGACTTTCAGGTGGTGGTACAAATCTTGTAGTTATAGGCTGTACCGCTCACTTTTTGGCCTCCCAGGCAAACTCGTAATACCGGCGCTATGGAAGTCCTATTGAAAAAAGACTTTTTGAAAGCTGCGGTAGTTACGTTCCGTTACGGCCAGAAAAGTGTGCAGTACAGAAATACCTGCAAGACTTGTAATACCAGCGGTAATGAAAAAGAGCCATAACGCTGCTTTTTCACTCATAACGCAAAACTCTTAATCTAGCCATAATATAGTAAAAGTTTTATATTATATATAGTTTTAATTATTTGTTCACAAGGGGGGCTATCTTTTTTGCCGCCCTTAAATATTGGTTAAGTGGGACTGTCTCGGGTGTTTCTTGATTTTAATGACAAGGTTTTTGGTGTCCCAAGTTCAGAAGGCTGCATGTATGCATGAAATTGCTCAGGGCTTTTAGGGCACTACTTATGAATTCTTTTAGCACACAGATCCTTAAAAGCAATCAAGGTTTGACTGCATCTGCATTACTGTGTGTCAAACTTACAGTCCCCTGAACCATTCAAGGAGAATATAACACTTGCCAACATCCTCCAAAAATGCCATTAGATGCATCACTCAGTAGAGGACCTACTCAACAGAGGGATCCGGGGCATATAATGATTTTGAGGATAGATAGACCTGAAACCTGCACTAATAAAATGCTCCTCTGCATTAGAATTGTACACATTCTGCACATGAATGTAGACTGGATGATATGGGCCCCCAACACTTGGGCCCTGGTGCCACTGCACCAATAATAGTTCCTCTGCTGGCTCCACTGATGATGTCATTAGAAGTTCCAGTCTTATATATTATAAAAAATGTTTTAGTTTGATATTCCTTCAAATTTTGTTGTGTCTATAAAAAGTACATATTTTGCATCTCTGTGTTTTTGTTTACATGCTTGTTACACTTACCCTAGAGTAAGAACTCTTTTGTCACACTTTATTGGGGACAGCAGACATATATATATCTATAATGATGGTAAGATTGATACAACCAGAATCTGTCTAGCAAGAGCATGAGAAGTCTGTACACCTCAGGTTATTCAC